>NW_012150008.1:382800-384926 GCF_000956105.1 Propithecus coquereli | reverse complement strand
ATTGCAAAAACTTTTTTTCAAACAATAGCAAATTTTAAAAATATAAGGTAAAAGTCTCTGAAGCCTCCCCTTCACTCTCAGTTCACTGCACTCTCTGATCATGCTCAGAAATCAGGAGTGGTGGCTCCGTCGGGCAAAGGACTTTGGTCTGCCCGCTACTGGGTTTCCAGCCCCTGGAGCTGTGCCTGGCGCAGAGCAGGTGTTCGGATGTTTGCTGAATGAATGGCTCCCTGCTCACCCGCAAAGCTTCTTGTCTCTTAAGAGTCCTGCTTATCAGAGAGGGAAGAAGTTCTGGGTATTTATATACTAGGCATTCACTTTCTTATTTCTTAAAACAGCTTCTCCTCCACCACTAACGGGGAGAGAAGAAATAGCTCGTGCTCCTTCCTGACCCAAATTTCTCCTCTTTTTCATGCTCATCTGCTCATATCAACCCCCGTGTGCTACACTGAATTCAGCAGCAAAAAATAACAGCTTCGCACCTGCCTCTTCACCCCTCCGTTCTTTCCACCTCTCAACCTCTCTGTAAAACAAGTGATCAGCTATAAATAAACATCTCCCTTTCCTGTAGACAACTCTTAAAAGAAACTTGAACCAAATAAAAATTCTGCCTATAAATTTGTATACTTTGACAAATATTTATTGGGCAAATGAGCATCTGTCGTGAAGGAAATGGAAAATCTGTTGTGCCTCGTGGGGCGGGGTGGTGGGGGAGGGGGAAGATGGATGGATAGAATTCCTCCCAATATTTCTTCCTGGTCATGACAGACCAACAAACCACAGGGAAACTTGTTCTGAAAATAGGCATGCAGAATGGTCACACTTGAACCTTACATCAGCCTTAGGAGGCGATAGTAAAAGTATTATTATAACAATAATGATGACACACAATGGACCTTCTAAATGCATCATTGTGTTACTTCATCTGTCCTTTACAACACCAGTATAAGGTAGATACTATCCTTTTCCCCACTATACAGATGAGGAAACTGAGGCACTAAAGAAACTAAGGTTCCCAAGGTTCCTTACCAGAGGAGTGGCAAAACCAGAATCTGAATGCACTAGTTCATCCCCTGAAAGCTGTCATATGATGCTGCCACTTACGCTTCATTGGTCAGAACCTAGTCACATGGCCACACCTAGCTGCAAGAGAGGCTGGGAAATGCAGCTAAAACTTGAGGGTTCTGGCACTGCGGAAGAAGGGGAAACCAGATATTGCAGAACAACGGAGCAGTTTCTACTCTCCACCTTTGACTTTCTTCCCTGTAGTGAAGATCTAAAGCCTCCAGAGCTCACAGCTATTTGGAAAGGCAACCTCATACACTGGTAGTGGGAGTGCCAATACACAAATCCCGCCAGGAAGGTGCACCAGTTAGCTATTCCTGCACAATAAACCGTGGCAAAATTAAACAACTCAAAATGGTAACACCAGTTATTTATTATCTCTCATGAAATTATGGATCAGCTGGACAGTTCTTCTAATCAGATTTTGGCTCATCTTGGCTGGACTAGCTCCTGTCTCTACACAGCTTGGGGTGGTTGGCTAGGGGTTGTCCAACAAAAGGAAGCATAAATAATGCTGGGTGCCTTCTGGTACCTTCTAGGTTGGGCCTAGGCAGAGGTATGTTGTTGTTTTTAATCCTGAAAAGCCAGTAGAAGCAAAGAAAAATAAAATCCCCATAAAAATTTACCATCTAGAGGAGGTCATTGTTTATATTCTAATGAACATCACTTTTGGCATGAACACATGCAGAAATATGTTTGCAATTTTATATGCCTGCACTGTTCTGTAGCCTGCCTTCTCATGTGATGACATGAGAGCACACATGATGTTAGTACTGAGTTTATCATGTAGCTACTGCTGTGTAACAGACCTCCCCAGAATTAGTAACTTTAAACAATGAATTATTGTATCTCACAATACTGTGAGTTGGGTGAGAGGTTCCTCTGCAGGACATATCTGGGCTCACTTATGTGGCTGCATTCAGCTGTAGGGTCCACTGGACTGGGAGGTCCAAGATGGCCCCATTCACATGTCTGACACTTGCTGGCTGTTGGCTAGGGGCCCTCAGTTCTCCTTCATGTGGCCTCTCATCCTCCAGAAGACTAGTCTGGCTTCCTCACAC
>NW_012150008.1:351599-379193 GCF_000956105.1 Propithecus coquereli | reverse complement strand
CAAGGTGCCTTATGAGTGTTATCTAGAAAGTAGTCAGTGTTGGTTAGGTTTCAGCAGAGGCACGGCCTTCAGCTTCATGGAAAAAGGAAAAAAAAATAACAAAAAGCAAGCGACCAAAAGCAAGCAGGGCAGGCAGACCTGATCAAATTAACCCCCCGGTTTCACGTTTTCAAAACTGAGGCTCAAAAAACTATGACATTGGTCCAACGACACGTGGCAGTTTAACCTCAGAGCTGGGCCCCCCTCCCCTGTCTCCCCTTCCGTCCCTCTCTTCTCCTTTCCCTCCGCCTCTCCCACTCCTCCCCTCTTGCCCCTTCCTCTTCCTCTTATCCCTGCTTCCTTCCCCTCTTTCCCTTCTCCCCCCGCTCACTGCTCCCCTCACTCTCCTGACTCAGTTTCCCCTCCTCTCTCCTCCAGCCCCTCTCCGTCTCACCCCTGTCTTACCACTTCTCCCCTCCCTGTCCTCTTCCAAGCTCCTCCTCTCCCCCCTCCCCCTTCTTTCCCAAGACCCTCCCTCTCCTTTCAAGCCCCTCCCCTTCTCTCCCAAGTCCCTCCCTTTCCTGCTCCCCCCCTCCTCGTCCCCTCTTCCCCCCGCCTTACTCAGTGCCGGGGAGGCGTCTGGGAGGACGGAGTGGGCGGGGCCTCGCGCGGTGGCGCCGGAAGGGGCGGGGCGCGCTTGGCGCAGGCGAACTCTGCGCAGGCGCAATGCACGGCCACCACTCCGGAGCCGCGGGTGAGTCAGTGCCGGGAAGGGCGGGGCTGGGGGGCGCTGCCCTTGAACCGAGTGGTCTTGGCCCCTCCGTGCCTCTGTTTCCCCGCCGGGGAAGGGGATGGCACGGGTGATGGAGAGGAGGAGGCACAGGGCGGAACAGCTTAGAAGAGCCTCAAAGGCTACAGGGCTCCACGTGCTATTTCACTGAAAGAGCCACGTCCCGTGGCCCTTCCTGACTACAAGACCTGGTTCAACAGGTCTGTCGGGTGGAGGCGAAGGCTGTTTCCGCTTCCTCCTGCCTGTACAGCAGACCGTATTTCCCTGGCCATCCCCACGTCTGAGTGGAGCCCGTGGCTTGTGCGGCTGCCAACGGAAGGAGAGCAGAGCGACATGGGCCACTTCTGATCTGGGTCCGGAGACACTGCACTCTTCTCCTCAAAGGGCTCTTCCCCCTCCTGATGGCTGGAACACGGATGTGGTGGCAACTCAGCTCCAACCAGAATCCGTATCAACAGTGTCCCTGGGGGATGGTCATGCAACAGGATGGAAGGGACCTGTGTGCTAAATGACCCTGTGCCTCTAGAGCAAAGCTTCCCACTGCCCTGTACCGTTCACACTGGCGCTGGAATGAACGAGAGACAGAGACAGAGAGGGGGGGAGAGAGAGAGAGAGAGAGATTGATTTTTAAAAGAGTTTGTTCTTTAAGCCTCTGTTTTTGGGTCCACCTGTAGCTTTGCCTTCATCCGACTAACCCATCAACCAAACTCTGGGGAGTCCCACTATTTTCCCATTTTCAGGACGAGGAAACCGCCGCACAGAGGGGTTTAATAAAACATGCTTGGGTTACACAGCTGCGCTCAGAACCCTCTTCACTCACCTTCTATCCAACCACGCTTTATACTCGCCATTGCTTGAGCCATTGTAGACTTCAGTCATGAGAACAGTTTATGATCCCCATTCTCTCCCATCTACCCCCTGCAGAGATAGTTTCAGTGACACACAGAAGCGTGGACACACAGGCAGGTTAGCTACACACATACAAGCAGAGGGGAGGCTGAACTCCTTGGCTGCTCTGGGCACCTGCTGGCCCAACTGTGGAGAGCCACCACCTCCTCCAACCTGGCCTGGGACCGAGGACTCAGGCTGCCCTGCCCACCTCTTGGTTAAGGGAGCACAGAGGAGAGTGAGACTGAGGGTCTCATCTTATGGCAATGAGAGGACTCCCCACAGAAAGCATTACATGCAAGATCTCACGACAAAATCAGCATAATGAGCAACCATTGGACTCTAACCCACGATGGGGTGGACTTCAGGGTCGCCCTCCCTGCATCATCCCACCTCTCCCCTACTGTGATTTTGGTGCAGCTGACCCCACACCCACATCAAGGCAGACGATGGTTTGGGGCCAATCCAGGCAATCAATCCCATTTCCTTACCATCGCTATCACTTCAGGGATGAGAACAAGACCCATACCTAAGCCATCTCTCCAGTCACAGCAATTGGTTCATGCATGAGACCAACGGAATGAAACTTAGGGCTTTTTTTCTTTTTCTCCAATGACTGGAAGAAGTCTTCTCTCTCCATCTGGTTGTGACTGAGAAAATGTGTTGTCTAGTAGCTGCTGGAAACCGCCCTCATCCCACGGGGGAAGCCAGCCTGAGGATGATGCCAGCACATAAAGGGAGAGCAAGAGAATCACAGAGCATCAGAGCTGTGGCTCCAATGACGAGTGCCTGGGTCAAACCCACCCTGATGCCCCCCCTACTCCCAGATATTCAAAAAACAGTCTGCCTTGTTTATACATTCTAGAGTGATTGTTTTTCCTACTTGCAAAGTGTGCTTGCTAATATAAATGATTTTTAAAACTGAATTATTTATTCTTCATGTACCTTGGTGTCACAAAGTATGAAACAAATGGAAATGCCAGAATGTCAGCAACCAGTAGTATCAAATGTCAAAATAAAAAAGACAGCCCAGAGAAAGTAGACTTTGGGGGAAACTCCATGTGTAAACAAAGCTTCAAGTCAGCCTTGGGAAACTCGAAATTACTGATACGGTCTGAATGTCGATGTCCTTCCCAAATTCACATGTTTAGAAACTTAATTCCCAATGTAACAGAATAGAGAGGTGCATGGGACCTTTAGGAGGTGATTGGAGCCCTTATAAAAGAGGTCCGAGGGAGCCTGCTTGCCCGTCTCCACCGCCTGAGGACACACATAAAAGGCACCATCTACGAAGAATGCTGCCCTCACCAGACACCAAATTTACAGAGCTTTGATCTTGAACTTACCAGCTTCCAGAACTGTGAACAAAAATTTCTATTGTTTGTAAACTACCCAGTCTAAGGTCTTTTGTTATAGCAGCAGGAATGGACTAAGACAGTTACCTTCGCATTTAACAGCAAAAATAACTATAAAAGGGCAGACTGTATATTTACTGAACCCAGTATTTAAACCTGAACATTGAACCTGCTAGTGTTTGTTTTCCATCCTGCTCCCACCACAATAGACTGGACAACAGGTATCTGTATCTTTCACACCCAAAAGACTGTTTAAAATGACATGGTCTCCCTTAATTAAAAGTTTTATTTAAAAAAAATGTAAGAGACCGCTCTAAGAAACTTTGGCATTTGAAGCAGTAGTTATTGTTATTTGCTAACTCTGAAAAAAAATTTTTTTTCCCGCTCACAAACAACTTGCAAACTTCTACCACTTACTAGCCTAGTGGCTTCCAGCACGTACTGCAGGGAGACTGGGGCAGGAGAGAAAGCCCCTCGCGCCCTTAACCCACCCAGGAAACTCACAGATGGTGGCAAACTACACCTGGGCTCCAGGCCACACCACGAAGGGAGAAACGTCCCAACGGCCGTCTGAGCCCACCTCCCCACACCCCTGCCGCCTCCACTCCACTGCTGAGGAAGTGAGGCCCAGAGGCATCGCCCACAGGCCCAAGCTCTTAGGATAGTTTGCTCAGACAGCAGGGTCTGAGCCCTGATGGCCTACGGTTGAGCTCCCCTTACCAGCAACCCCGGCTCAGCGGACCGTGAGCCTTCAAACGTCCCCAAATAGGTGAGACTCTGAGGGGCTTGCTCTGACGCTCTGTGAGGGGCACGTGTGAAACAGAAGCCTCTCCGCAAATCCCGCACTGCTAAGCCGCCTCCGCCCCGAGCGCCCCCGTGCTCCGCGGGGAGGAAGCATCCGGCCCACCCGGGCTCGGCCCCGCGGAGGCGCTCAGGTGTGGATCCTCAGGTGCCGCGTCAGGTTCGTGTTGCGGCTGAAGGTCTTCCCGCACTCGCCGCACCTGTACGGCTTCTCGCCGGTGTGGATGCGCTGGTGGACCGTCAGCGAGGAGTTCTTGATGAAGGACTTCCCGCACTGGCCGCACCTGTAGGGCTTCTCGCCGGTGTGGATGCGCTGGTGCTCGATGAGGTACGCGCTCTGGCTGAAGGCCTTGCCGCACTCGCCGCACTCGTACGGCTTCTCCCCGGTGTGCACGATCTGGTGCACGATGAGCGACGAGCGCCCCGTGAAGTGCTTCTTGCAGATGTAGCACTCGTAGGGCTTCTCCCCGGTGTGGATGCGCTGGTGCTGCGTGAGGGAGGAGTTCTTGCTGAAGGCCTTGCCGCACTCGTTGCACTCGAAGGGCTTCACGCCGATGTGGAAGCGCTGGTGCTGGATGAGGTAGGAGCTCTGGCTGAAGGCCTTGCCGCACGCGTTGCACACGTAGGGCTTCTCGCCCGTGTGGTTCCGCTGGTGCAGGGTGAGGGAGGAGCTCTTGTTGAAGGCCTTGCCGCAGTCCTTGCAGGCGTAGGGCTTCTCGCCCGTGTGCGTGCGCTGGTGCTCGGTCAGGTGCATGTTCTGGCTGAAGGCCCGCCCGCACTCGGGGCACACGTACGGCTTCTCGCCTGTGTGCGTGCGCTGGTGCACGATCAGGTGCATGTTCTGGCTGAAGGCCTTGCCGCAGTCCCCGCACGCGTAGGGCTTCTCCCCGGTGTGGATGCGCTCGTGCTGGGTGAGGGACGAGGTCTTCCGGAAGGCCTTCCCGCACACGTCGCACACGTAGGGCTTCTCGCCCGTGTGCGTGCGCTGGTGCACCGTGAGGTTCATGCGCTGGCTGAAGGCCTTGCCGCAGTGCCCGCACGCGTAGGGCTTCTCCCCCGTGTGCACCCGCTGGTGGATAGTGAGGGACGACCGCTCGATGAAGTGCTTCCCGCAGGTGGCGCACTCGAAGGGCTTCTCTCCCGTGTGAATCCTTTGGTGTTTGATCAGGGAAGAGCTTCGGCTGAATGCCTTGCCACACTCGCTGCAGTCGAAGGGTTTCCTCTCCGCGCAGGGCACCGGGGCCTTGCCGAGCTCTGAAGCGCTGGAGTTCTTCCCAGGCCTTGCCAGCGGGCAGGCCCCCTTTTCCGTGGGCTCGTCCAGCCTGGGTGGGACCAGGGTAGGGCTCTGGTTAGTAAATCCCTTCCGTTCTCCGCATTCGGGGCCTGGCTCCCCGGGGAGTTTGCTCCCTTGGGGAAGTCCCAGCCCCTCCCGCCCTGTCCGGGCATCCCCATGCTGCCCCTCCGGCCAGCCGCCCAGTCGCCACGCGCCTCCTACGGCGGGACCCCAGGCTCCAGTCCTCGCGGGTTCCCCCGTGGCCACCCTGGCGGATGTTTTGTCTTCCGAAATGTCATTCTTTGGATCCGACTCTTTCATTTCAGGTCTAGTCTGCCAGTCTGAAAAAACAGAAAACAAAAATAGAAAATGCAAATATGTGTCGTTAACAATGCCAGGAGCAAGGAGTTTCCAAAGTGGGAATGGGGAAATGAAACCGAGTGCAGGAGGCGCGAGGCACGGGCGCAGTTAGCGAAGGGTAGGGGGGTGGTTTAAGGAGGCAGCAACGACACAGGAGGTGAGCAGAGAGCACAGGTCCCTTCCAAAGAGGGGTCAAAGGCCGGGTGGGAGCTTGCAGTAGACACACTTGAAGAGGAAAGAGGGCTTGGAAGGAGGGATCGCAGGCTCTGCGAACTTGGGGAGGCGTGGTTCCAGCAGGCTCCGAACACGCAGGGCCTTTCTTCAATTCATCCCGCATATCCCCAGCCAGTTACGCTTCTCAGCACTGGTTTTTATTAAAAATAATAAAATAACAGCTAACACTTACATGGCAAGAGCTGGCCATCCTCCACTCCCTCAACCCACTGTCCGATCTCTGCCCTTCTCTGCCCCGCCCTGTGCCCCAGGAGGAGGACTCTGCCCACTGGCTTCCTCTGTGTGTGACCAAAGGCAGGAAGCCGCAGGACACTGGGGGGTGACACGAGACAGAAGTTGGGCTGTTTCTCCCCCACCTTCCCGCGTCTCTGGCTGTGGCTGCACCTGTGGGTGCTGGATCTGAGATCCCCTCCCCCGGCCCCGCAGCTTCCTGCTCCTGCTGGTGTCGCGGTGCCCTGGTTGTTCCCCGCCCCTCCCACATCCCTGTACTTCTCCTCAGTGCCAGGCCTCTCACAGCACCAAAAAGGTTCACACGCATGTTATTTCTCATTTGAGCCCCATGGTGATCACATGGGGTTCTGACGATTGTTTTTGTCACTCCACACTCCCTCTTCACTGCCCGGTCCTTGGGTGGCAGGTGATCCACGGAGCTTGGATCTAGCTAGATTCTCTTCTCTTTGCCCGTCCATCCCTCCCTGGCTAACCACATCCGTGTCCTTGGCTTCCGTCACCTTCTATGTGTATCCTCTTAATTTCTAAATCTCGATTTCCAGCCTAGGTGGCTCTTCTGAGTCCAGACTCTACATCCTGGGATTCATTCCCAGCCTCTGAACAGTGTTGTCTGCTTGCTCATAAAAAATGTGAAGACATGGCCACATGGAGGCTCATTTCTTTGGGCGACAGACGCTAGGTGGGGCAGCAGCTGGTCCCCCTCCCCTATTTAAATGATCCACCCGGCAGCCCCCACGGCCACCTGAGTTTGAGGCCCCTCCCCTGAACGACGCTGCGCCTCCCAGGCCACAAGAAAGGATTCTGGATCTAAATACTGTCCCTATGCTGCTGCTGCTGCTCAAACACACCTCTCCAGCCAGACCTCCCCTCTGAGCTCCGCCCAGGAACATTCACGATGACTTGGCATCTCTACTGGATATGCCAAGCCTGACACATCCGTATGGAGCACATCTGTGATTTCAGAGCCTCCACCAAAAACATCTGAAAAGAAGAGGAAGAAAAGCCCATGAAAGACACTTGGTAAAATAAGGCAGGCGTGAAAGGACAAACACCGCACGATCCCACTCATATGAGGTTCCTGGAGGAGACAGAAGGTAGAATGGGGGTGCCGGGGTGGGGACACCGGGAGCTGAGGAAGATCTAACGGTTCTGGGATGGATGGTAGTGATGGTCGCACAACACGAATGTGCCGAAGGCCACTGAATTGTGCTCCTAAAAATGGTCAAAATGGTAAATTCTATGTTCTACTTTATGACAGTTTTAGAAATAAAACTTCAAAAACATTTTTTAAAAAAGACTTAGCAGCCATCCTTGATTCACCCCTTCCTGCCCCCATCCAGGTCGCCTAGTGTCACTGGATGCACCAAACAGCCTGAATCGGGCCAATCTCTTCGTCACCACTGCCAAGGAGCTCCTCAGCCTCCATGGGTTTCTTGCCCAAAATGTGACAACAGCTCCTCCCTGTCCTCCCCACCCTGCTCTCACCGCTGCGAGGCCTTCTCCACTCCTTGGGGGGCTGGTGAGGGAAGAACTGCAGGTTCCCCACCACACGACAGAAACACTGTGCCATCTGGAGCGCCCAGCAAAGCTGTTGCAAAGTAGACTAGGCAGGTACCAAGATAACTACTGCGCCCTGGGAAAGTGCCCAGCACTTTCTTGTCTTGAAACGGCCAGTTCAGACCGGTCCTGACGGCTTTAGAGCTGCTTTGGCTGTCCTATAGTGCCCTTTGGCTAACTGTGGTACCATTAATAAAATCCTCAACTAGTGAAAAATTCTAATATTATTAACATAACCTGGGTTGCATGACAGTTATGATGGTGCTACACCTGCGTGATTTGTTTCGCTGTGAACAAGCACAGATACAATGTAAAAACACTACATTACTCGTTGGGAAGAGATTTAAAGCAAAACCACAGGGTGGGCAGATGCGGGGATTTTACATGCAAAAAGCTCCGGTGGAAGAAATTCCTGTGCCGCCCAGGAGCAAGTGCCCTAGTAAGTAACCTCTGATAAAGTCTAACTTACCAAGCTGGACTTGTCAGAGTCATTCTTTGGTCTCTTGGTTCCCTCTCAGTTTGGGGGGTGGTTTTACTATACTGTCCCAGTATTTTCTTGAAACAGCAGGGTCATTTGAAGAGTCAGACCGAGCCCTCCAGTGGCCTCCCCAGTGCACTGAGAATGAAGCCAGCACCTACTGCGGCCTCAGGGCCAGGCCTGCCTCTGAGTCACCGCTGCCCTCCTCCCTTGCTCACTTCCCATCGGCCATGCTTGCCCTCGTCTTCCCCTTCTATCCCCTCGTCCATGCAAGTTCTTCCTGCTCAGGGCCTCTGCACCAGCCATCACGCAGATCTGTCATGGATGGCCTCCATCAGTGCCCCAGGGAGGCCCTCCCCATGTACCCCATGTAAGGAAGGAAGATTCCTCCTGCTACTTTCTTGCCTGTTTCATTGTGATCACTCAGTGGTCTGTGGCAGCTTTTCTCCGCTTGTCGCTTGATCTGTTTATTACCGGCCCCCAGGGGAAGTCAGGTCCGCCATGTGGGGGCCTTGGCCTTTGCCCACCCCCAGCTCCTCCAGCCAGGCCTGCCCATGGGAGGTACCAGACAGACATTTGTGGAGCATGTGCCACGCCTGGCATGGTGCTAAGCAATTTGCATGGATCTTCTCATGAGACCCTCATAATCACACGTGAGTTAGGTACAGTCATGGACAGTTATGACAATCCCCATTTTACAGATGAGGAAACAGAGATTCCAAGAATGAAGTCAGATACATATTCAAGGGTGCACAGCACACCTGAGGCAGAGCTGGGATTCGACATAGGATCCCAAGCCGTGGGCCCTGGTGAGTCACTATACTGCATGCAGAAATACTTAATGCAAGAGAATAATGGTGACTTAGTGACCCTGGGGTGTGGCATGATGCCCAGGCATCAGGACAAATGGTGGCATGGGGCCTTCTCAGTGGAAAGAAAGAAGGAAGGGTGATGGTGAGTTTGGTTTGGGGTCCGAGATGCTCTGGGATATAAACTGGCATGTGGCTGCAGAGATCAGATGGCACCAAGAGCCTTGGCTCTGAACACAACATCAACCAGAGAAGTCAGGGGAGCTGGAGGCAGGATGCAGGCAGAGAGGCACGGGAAAGTGGCTGCCCCTCTTCGCGGGTTAAAACCCTGCAGTAGAGTCATCTGCAAACCACAAAGGCTCAGCTCTTAACCATGACAGCCGAGAAAGCAGAGCTCGATGTCAGCCACATTAAAACTCCCCTCCACACCACTGTGCACCAGTCAGGTCAGCAGAACAGCAGAAGGCCTGACGGTGTGTGGGCTGGCGCCGCCACACGGGCACAGGCTTTCCTGCCCGTTGCTGGGGGAGATGTCACAGGACAGCTCCTGCAGAGGGTGCTTGGGCTGAAACCTGTTCATTGTGGGTGCATTTTGTTTCACAGTGCTAAATCTCTTGTCCTTCATAGTTTCTTTTTCCATGTTCTGTCTTTCTATGATTGTTTCTGATTACAAAGTAATTCACACTTTTCATTAAACCATCAAACGTCAAAAAAATAACATAAAATGGAAGTCTCCTGTAGTCTCACTCATCAGAGTTAACAGTTGGTTTATAATTTTTAGGATTTGTCCCCCAGTACATACTAACACACACACACGCACACACACAATACAAACACACACTGCATACTAACACACAGGCAATGTATATTAACACACACAATGCACACTAACACATGCAGTGCATACTAACACACAATGCATGCTAACACACAATGCATACTAACACACATGCAATACATATTAACACACACAATGCATACTAACACTGCATACTAACATACAATGCATACTAACATGCACACTGCATACTAACACAAACACACAATGCATACTAACACACGCAGAGCACTCACACATACATGAATGCACAATTTTTTTCGCCCAAATGGGGCTTCTGTCCAAGATAGAGTAACAAAGACCAGATTCCCTTCATCCTAAAATAACCAAAAAATAAAGGACAAATACATAAAACAATGGTTTCGAAGACACTGGACATGAGGCAATGGAGGGCAATAACCCCTGAGAGCCAGGAAAAAAAAGGGGTGGGCCCGACGGCTGCCCCAGCTTACTGCACAGAAAATTCCAGGCTGCGACACAGGGAAGGGAAGCTGAGGGACAGCCTGGCAGACTCCCACGTTGAGGAGACGCAGCGGAGAGACCAAGGCGGGCAGACTGCATGGGACAGCACTGGAGAGTAACGAGCTGCACAGAGAGAGTCCGGAGATCGGCGAGGGTCTCCCTCCGGCATTCAGACTCCTGATCAGAACACGTGTGTGAGGAAACTGCACAACACTGGGAAAACACGCAAAGGACTTGGAAACAGTGCCTAGCGTCGACACGGGGCTGGGAATAGTGCCTTTTTGTACCAGTCAAACTGAAAGAACCTGTGATTCATGGAGCACTGGGCAGAACACTCAGAAGGGTCTTGTGGAGAATGTCTTTCTAGACTGAGCACAAGTTATAAAAGCAAAGTCCAAAAGGGTCAGATTCCTTGCTGTTGGTGGCAAGACAGACAGAGATGGGACAGAACAGAATCCAGAAACGAGCCCACACACACATATGGACAACTGATTTTTGACAAGGGCGCAAAGGCAATTCATTGGAGGAAGAACAGTCTTTCAACAAATGGTGCTGGAACTGGACATACATTTGCCAAAAAAAAAAAACTTGCATTAATACTTTGCATCATATATAAAAATTAACTCTAAGTAGGTCAGAGAAAAAAATATAAAACCTAAAACCTAAACTTGCAGACTAAAACACAAAAAACCAAAAACCTCTGTGGCCTTGGAATAGGCAAAGGCATCTTACATAGGACACCAAAAGCACAATCCATAAAAGGAAAACATTTATACATTGGACTTCATCAAATTAAAACCTTCTGCTCTTCAACAAATGCTGCTGGGCCCTGGGACGTCCACATCAAGGGCGGTGAGCCCCTCTCCTACATCACTCACAAAAACTAACTCAAACGATCAGAGACCTAAATGAAGAGCTAGAGCAATAAAACTCTTGGAAGAAAACGTGGTCAGTCTTCGTGGCTTTGGGTTCAGTTTCTTAGCTGTGACACCAGGAGCATAAGCAACAAGAACAACAAATAGGTAACCTGGACTACATAAAATCACAAACTTTTGTGTTTCAAATGACGGCATCGAGAAGTGACAGACAACCCACAGAATGGCAGGAAATAGTTGCACAGCTCATATCTGACAAAGGACTTGTATCAGGAATATACAAAGAACTCTCAAAACTCAATAGTAAAAAGATAACCCAAATTATAAAAAAAAAAGGGCAAAATATTTGAATAGATACTTTACCAAAGAGAAGATACAGACAGCAAAAAGGCACATGAAAAGACTGACAATATGAAATGAAAGCTGCAATGTGACAGAACTACACGCTTGCGAAGACGGCTACAATTACAGAGATGAACGTGCTGGAACTCGTGTGCCCTGTGGTGGGAACGTGAAATAGTACGACCACGTTGGAAAACAGCTCAGCAGCTTCTCAGAAAAGTTAAATATACATGTACCACATGATCCTGACTTTCCACTCCTAGGTATCTACTCACGAGAAGGGAAGTGTGTGTCTGTACAAAGGCCTGTACACAAATGTTCACAGCAGCTTTATTTATAATAGCCCAGAACTGGAAACAACCCAAATTTCATCGACGGGAGGATGGGCAAACAAACTGTGGCATACCCACACAGTGGAATAACACACAGCAATACAAAGAAATGAACTATCGATACACGCAACATCATGGGTGAGTCTCAAAATAACAATGCCGAGTCAGACCGCAGAAATTCGGATCACGAACAAGAGCATGTACTGTATAATTCCACGTATATAAAATTCGAGAACATGCAAACTCAACCATTGTGACAATAAAGCAGACCAGTGATTGCTTGAGGATGGAGACTGGGGGTAGGGTCGGGGAAGGAGGGATTATCAAGAGGTATGAGGAAACTTTGGGAGATAATGGATATGTTCTTTATCTTCACCATGGTGACAGTTTCCTGGGTACGCACATGTCAAAATGCATCAAACTGTTCACTTTAAATTATGTGCAGTTAATTGTAAGTCAATTGTGCCTCCAAAAAAGCTGTGAAAGACACGAGACCGTACTCTAGTTCTGAAAGTGAGTGTTGTCCCCTACAGTGTGTCATGGGACGTCTTTCCACGGCGGTGCCTACAGAGTCCTCAGCTTTGAGGAGCTGCACAGTTTCTCTAATACTGATAGATCTTGATATATTTAGTCGGTCTTGTATGCCTAGGCATGTAACTGGTTGTCCTTTATTTTTCTTCCCATGTAAAACTTTGTGCACTTACGGAAGAATTTCTAAAAGACAGATCCCTAAAAATGGAATCGTTCAAAATTTGACGGACAATGCCAAACCGTCCTCTGGCAAAGCTGTGGCAACTTTACACTCCTGAAATGAAAGTCTTTTCCCTGCACCCTCATAATACGGGCTGCTATTATTTTTTGATCTTTGTGTACCTCATAGACAAAAACTGTTATCTCAATTTGTATTTCTCAATTAGCAAGGTTAAAAATCTTTGATAAAGTGTAACCTTGTATATTTCTATGAATTGCCATCTCGTAAGTGTGGTCCATTTTTCCATCACTCATTCAGTCTTTTTCTTATTTATTCCTAGTAGCTTGTTACATAATTATGACCCTTTGTTACACATGTGAGAAATATTAATATTATTCCTCATGTCATCATCTATCAACTTTACTTTTAGCTTCAAGTAGAGCAATTTTTTATAAACTTTTGATGTAGTCAAATCTGTCAATTTTTTCCCTATCTCTTTGTGGTCCCCAAGTTACGGGCCAACGACGAGCAGTAACTCAGTGCAGCCGCCCCTTACCCAGCGAGACCAGGTTCCTGTAGTTCTCCAGCATCACGTCCCTGTACAGGTCCTTCTGGGCAGGCTCCAGCTGCTGCCACTCCTCCTGCGTGAAGTCCACAGTCACGTCCCTGAACGTCACTGACTCCTGTAAGAGGAAACCCACATCTGCTCACCGCAGGGCCCTCCTTACAGAGGCCTGGAGAATCGGCCAGAAACACTGCGAGGATTTAGGGAAGGCAGACGGGACGTATCCGAAGTGATTTCAACAAGGTGCAGGGTTCTGAAGGGACCGGGTTTCTCGGTGTCTGGTGACGTTGGGGCGGTGCTCTGACAGAGAAATAAAGTCACAGGTCTGAGAACCGGATGGAAAGAAAGTAAAGGCAAAATGGTCATAACCGGCAAATCGACGCACGCATTGGGAGCACAGCAAAGGCAGAACCTACATGGAATGCAGGACATCTAATTTTCCCGAGCCCCTACAAGCACCACGCATTGAGCTGGGTGCTGGGATACAGACACAGAAGCTTCAAGAACTAGCTCTTCATGGGAGAGGCAGACGAAAACACATATGTAATTTGGGAAATGCAATCATGAAGGTATGAACAAAGTTTCCGAGGCACCTGAGTAATGCCAGCTTTAGGGGGTGTCTGGGAAGATTCTGGAAAAGTGACAACGAGGACAGGCCAAGGGGAGAGTTAGCGGTTGGGCCCCCTGGGGGAGATTCTGGGTAGGGGAGGCAGCCTGGATGAAGACCCGAGCTGAAAGGCAGGGCGGACTGCTGGGGGACAGAGAGGAGCTCGTGTGGCAGGAGCGCCGCCTTCCAGGAGAGGCCATGACCTGTGGACTGATGAACACGCAGAGCAGGGGAGAGCGCGACGGTGGGGCCGCGTGCTATGCAGCTGCTACGTGCCAGGTACCACTCTAAGTGGTTGTTACGGGCTGAATTCTGGTCTGGTCTGCTGGGGCCTAGGGCCGGGGGTTAGTCCAAAACCACCACCTCCCACACACTCTAACACACTGCACGCTCAAAAATGGTTGAGATGAAAAATTTTATGGTATGTATAGTTTATCACAATTTAAAAACAAATAAACAAACAACATTCCTGATGGGAGTACGGACTGGCTCTAACCTATGGAGTGTCATTCAGCGAAATCTGTCAAAACTAAAATTCAAATGTCTTTTGAACAATGTATATACTAATGCGGACATGTTAACATACATATGGAAACGTGTATGAGGATATTTATTATGGCATGAGATGAAGAAGCAAAAAGACTGAACACATCCCAAATGTCCGTCGCTGGGGGATGGATAAATTAGGTCGGTACGTCCACCGCGATGGAACGCACAGCACCGTAACGAAAGGCGGGGCAGCTTGTTAGCTGCTGCTGTGGAGCGATCTCGTGAATACACTGTTACATAAAAAAAACAAAAATCAATCCCCAGAAAAATGTGTCCAGTTTGCTAAAATTTCCATAAAGGGAAATAATTAAGGATATTTATACGTATGGGCCTCTATAGGCACAGACTCTTTTTGGAAACATACGCAAGAAACTGGGACAAAGTACACTTCTGTTATTTAAGCCGCCTGGTCGGCGGTACTTTGTTACCGCAGCCCGAGCAGACGCGTACGTTGTCTTGCTCACTCCTGAATCCCCAGTGTTTAGGATGATGCCCCGCATGTAGCCGAGGCTCAACACGCAGCTTCTGGCTGAATGCAAGGGCCAATGCATGGGCTGGTGTAAGGGTTAACTGAGTCAATCCATGTAAGACACTCAGAACAGCAGTGCATAGCATACAGCAGGTGCTCAATAACCGCCAGCTTTTATGACTGACACCTGCAGGTCCTCGGCTCTCTCCAGTGCGCTGAGCACCCCCAACTAAGCCACCAACTAAGTTCACCCTCCCTGGGTGGGCCTCCCACTGCTGGCCAGTCCCTCCAGGGTCCCCGGGTCCCCTTCTGGGGCCTGGCTCGGACCAGCCTCCCTGCCCAACAGCCACCTATGGTGCCCCTCCCTGGCTGTGTTTCCCTGGACAACCACCTTCTCCTTTCTGAGCCTCATCTGTGAAATGGGCTTCATGATAACCTGTCCCCTCCACAGCGGTCGTGGGGGTTAAATGAGATGGTGCATAGATGGAGCCAGCCCCGTGCCTGGCCTGGGTGGAGAAAGTGCTCAGTAAACGCCAACGGTTGCTATTACTATTTGATTAACTTTGATGTTTAATATATATCTGATGTAAAAGTATTAATACTTATAATTATTATATGGTATTATTTGACTATTTGGCCCAATACATCCTTCAGCCAGCCCAGCTAATAATTCCTTCTTTTTTTAATATAAACCACTTGATTAAGGAATGATCGCCATACAAAACTGCACATACTTGATGTACACAACTCAGGGAGTTTGGGAATGAGTGAAATTACTACCCCAATCAAGGCCATAAGCTTACCAACTACCTCTAAGAGTCCCCTCCCACCTCCTTCATTTATTTATTTCACAAAAATTTCATACAACAATTCCTTCTGAAAGTCTTCCCTAAGCACGCCCCACCTAATTCGCTCCCTCAGTGAAATACTCGCTGAGCAGGCTCCGTGCACCAGGACCAGGCTGGTACCCAGGACTTGCTGAGAAACAGGACAGGGCCTCGAAGGCCAGGAGCCCAGCATCTTGGGGACAGACATGCCACAGCAAGGGACTCCTCTGAGCTCTCTGAGTGTACATGTCCGAGGCCACTCGTTCTAGTGCTTCATCGTTTTCGGTTTCCTGTCTAATGACACAAACTGTTTCACCATAAGGAAAACCTCTCAAGAGCTGAAATCAGATAGGATCTATTTAAAAAAAAAAAATCAGAATGTAATTATACTAGAAGTTTTTTTAAAAAAAACAAACTTACACCAAAAATCCCAACTATTTGAAATAAAAACAAACAAATCCTTCTAAATAATGCAGGTAAAAGAATAACTCAATACAAGAATCACCGATGAATTCAAAATGAAGACAGCATGGCGACTCCCTTTGGAAAAGCCTGGCGGTTCCTTAGATGGCTAAACAGAGGGAACCACAGGACCCAGCAATTCCGCTTCTAGGCAGACACCCAAGAGAACTGAGAACACGTGTTCAAACAAAGACTTGCACACAAATGTTCACAGCAGCATTACTCATAACAGCCAAAAAGTGGAAACAACCCAAACGTCCATCAGCTGATGAGTAGATAAATACAACGCGGTGTAGCCATACAATGGGATATTATTCTACCATGAAAAGAAATGAAGTTCAATACACGGTATCACGTGGATGAACTTCACAAACATTATGTAGCTGAGTGAGAGAAGCCAGTCAAGAAGGGCCGCACAGTGTATGATTCCACCAATAGGAACTGTCCAGAACACTCAGATCCATGGAGGCAGATCAGTGGTTGCCAGTGGCTGGGGATGAATGATGGGGGAAAACACGAGTGAGTGCTAACGGGTACACAGTTCCTTTCGTGATGATGAAGACGATCTGAAATCAACTGTAGTGATGGTTATACAACTTTGTGAACATACCAAAAATCAATGAATTGTACACTCTGTGGTACATGAAACGTATCTCAACAAAGGTATTAAATAAATGAAGACATGACAAACCAAAACTCCCAAATAAGTCAACTGACATATTTATACAGCAAAATAAATTCCAGGGGGATTAAAAAGTTCACTGTTAACATTCAAATGATAAATGGTAACAAGGAAGAAAATACAGGTACCATCTGACCTGTGGACAGAGACACCCTTTCACTGTTTAAAGATGAAGGAGGACACCACAGTGGAAGAGACCAACAGATTTGATTTGAAAAATATGAAATGCTTTTGTACTGAAAAATTAAGTAAATTAAATAAATAAAGAAGAAAACAAAAAGTACACCTGGGAAGAATATTTGCCACAGATGTTTACACACACACATTTACTTCTGTAAAATCTTTAAGAATACTAAGATTCCTATAGATAGGAAAAGTGCAAGATGGGTCATTTACCTGCCTACAGAAATGGCTAATAAATATTCTCTAAGAACTGAAGCTCACCGACAGTACAAACAGCGCTACTCAGAAAGAGATCTCATGACACCATTTGTCACCTATTATGCCCAAGGTTTAACCATTTGTCATTTATATCCATTTATCATTTATAGCCAGTGCACCAAATAAACACCTGACAATGGCCAGTGTAAACCAGGGGAGGCCCTTTCCAACACGCTGGCAGAAATACATATTGCCGCAACTGATTTGGAAAATAATACAAAGACTTATGAAAGTCCTCAAAAATATCCAAACCAATATTCCTCTTTAAGGAACTGGTCCTAAAGGAATCATATAAAATGCAGGGAAATACTTATGCCCAACCTTGTCTCCTGTGATACTGTTTATAAACACGAATACCAAAAAATGTCCGAAATCAAATGAACCATTAAGTAAACCAGGGTACGGCCACTAGATAAAACTTTCATGTAGTCATTAAAACCAATGCTACAGAGGAGTTTCTAATGGTGTAGAGAAATGCTCAGGATGAAATCTTTGATGAAAAGCAGGATATAAAAATTGCTTAGCCACAGTGATTCTTATTTTCACAAAACAACATTCATATCCAAGAAGGAAAAGACACTCAAAACTTCCAGAGTGGTGATCTTTTCGGGTAAGATCATGGCTTAATTTGATTCTCTTAGCTATATTTTTCTGGATTTTCTAAGATTTTTATAATGATCGTGTATTTCCTTAACTATCAGGAATTGTCTTTTATGACATATTATTTATAGCCCCAAAACTGCTTTTTTTTTAAAAGGTCAAATTCACCAATACTGGATGGACATTGAGGTACACTGGTTATGCAGTCAAAACAAGTGACATCTGCAAAGTTTTCAAAGGCAATGGGAAATCCCTGTTGCCTGAGGTTAGATGGGGGGAAAAAACCATCAAGATTAAAATGGCAAGGCCAAGACTTAGTCAATTTTTAAAAATAATCATCAGAGAAGACAATAAATGAACACACAGATATCTACATGGTTATCTCTGGGAAGAGGGCCTATCGGCGAATTATATTGTCTTACCTAGAGTTTGCTGGATTTTGCCAGCTTTCTATTAATATAATGACCACACATATGTATATTTTATTATGAAATATTTCTGGCTTAAAAGAAAGTAGAGAAAAATACAACAGATGCCCACATACGCACCACCAAGCTAACGATGTAAAACATCATGGCCAGGACTGAAGATGCCCCTGAGCCCCTACCCAAAAGGATCCTCCTCCTCTCTGGAGGTGGCCACTGTCTTCAATGCGGTGGGCCGAGTCCCGCGTTTTGTGCTTTCACCGCATGGGAGAGCTCAGGAGGGACACAGTGCTGTCTGCCTGTTTCTAACGGCCACGCGTCCAGCACAGGCCTGCTGAGTCCTTTTCACTGTCACGTTTGAGCCATTACTGCGCAGGTGCCCACCGATGGCTCCCAGGAGCCCCGAGGGCAGGTCTGGCCACCCGAGCTGCTCTGTCCCCCACAGCCAGCATCGGAGGCAGACAAGGGGCTGTCAGCCCACAAGGCCTAGGACAGAGGAGCAGCAGGAGCATGGGCGCTGCCCTCCTCATCGGGGTGGACACAGCTCTCAGGACACGGGCCGGGGCCTGAAGGGGGTCGGATGTCAGAGGCTCACCTGAAGGCAAGAGCCTGGCCCCTGCGCATGAGCTTTCAGGAAGGAGGGCGAGCGGGCGACACGACTCACCAGGGCCTCGTCAGGCAGCAGCTGAGTGGCCATCCCTCCGGGAGGACGGGCCTGGGGGGCCAGCAGGGCTGTTGGGGGAGAGAAAGAGGCACAGTGAGAGACCAGGCTGGGCCCACCGCACAGATGCAGACGGGGCAGGCATACACCCCCCGAGAGATGGGCAGAGAGAGAGACAGACAGACACACACACACACGTGCACACACACACACGTCAACGGTGAACGTTTATGGGGCTTACTGCATGCAAGGCACTTGATAAATGTCTCTGACTGGATCCTCCAACCACCCTGGACGGAAGGCACTACTTCCACCCACCCCGATTCACAGATGGGGAAACTGAGGCCCAAAGAGATTAAACCACTCACTCAAGATGACAAAGGTGGGACTGGACTTGGCGGAGTATTTCTGCCTCCACATGCCGACCACTAGGCTACACTGCCTCTCAGATGCATGCCCCACGCACTCACTCCCGCAGGCTGCTGGGGGCCACGGGATCCCCTGCCTCCACCAGCAGCACCTCCCGGACGCTCTCCTTGGGTCTAAGTGCTGGACTGAGGCTTCCTAGATGCCCCAGCACCTTTCCCTGGCCCTTCTGGGTGCTTCCCCCAGACCTCATGGGGTTACTGAGAGGTTCGAGTAACAGATACGCGTAGGACCTTGGCGTTGGCCTGGTGCACAGTAAGAGCTACGCTGCCACCATTACCACCGATGTCAGCTGAGCATGTTCCAAAGAGCAGGACACCCTAGGCTCGGGGCCCTCAGAGGTAGAATCGCCCAGGGGAATGCATTCAGTTTTGACTCCCTTCCAGTTCTCCTGACACGCTCGGGAGAAAGTCTCAGTGGCCACTAGTGTGTAGCACCCCCTTCCCCCGACTCCACTCTGAACAAGAGAAAATAGGGCTCAGGTCTCAAGCTTAGGCCAACCATAGTACCTCATTAGAACTACTTGGCTTTACTTTCATTTGTTTTAATGTTGCTCTTTTTACAATAATACTCAGCTTTTATCTACAGTAGTCACACGGAGTTCCCTTTTAAACTAAGTTGATTTAAATTTTTAAAAAATCAGTGAGCCAATTCAAATAAAAAGCAAAGTACAAAATAGGACAAGTGGCACAGGTTAAGGCAAATTCTTGAAGTTTGAGACATGTTGGCTCAGTCCTGGCTCCTCAGGGACCTGCCTAGATTTGCATGCCTCCCATAACAGGGAGCTCATCACCTGAGCCACCAACACTTCTGACTGGAAACAAGTTTTCCTTCTGCTATAAACTGAAACATGCCTCCCTAAGTCTCCAACACCTTGGGGTCACCCAGAAAAAACCCCAGTCCTCTCCTATACAACAGCCTTTTAGCTACAGCACCAATTCTCAAAGGACCAGAATCACTGAGGTTGCGTATTAAAATGTTATTACTCAGAATATAGATTCCTAGACCCAGATCCTCTGAATCAAACCACCTGGGTGGGGCCCAGGAATCAGTATTTCCAAACAAGTTTCCCAGGTGATTCTCACACATCTTCAACATAAGAACCACTAAGACAAAGAAGGGCGTTTCTGAGGCCAAATGGCCCCAACTTCCACAAGCAAAATGCCAAATGATTTTAATTGTAGGGAGACACACACAAGGCCAAGCTGGAGCCTTTAGAGCAGCAATTCTCAACCAGGGGCAATTTTTCCCCAGGAGACATTTGTGGTTGTCACAATTTGAGGGAGGCAGAGAAGCTATGGGCATTTAGTGGGCAGAGACCTGGGATGCTGCCAAATATCCTACAATGCACAGGGCAGACCCCACAAAGAATGATCAGACCCCAAATGTCAGTAGCGTCGAGGTCGAGAAACCCTGCTATAGAACTAAAGGATCACAAAGTGTCAGCTTGTGGCTCTAAGACATAATGTCTGTAAACTAAGGTGTTGCACCTGGCCCACCATTTTACTGGTGCTCAGTAAAAACATCCTCTGGCTTAAAGCTCTCCAGCAGCTTCCCCCAGCACTAGAAATCTCTGGAAGTCTTCTCCACCGCCCACACAGCCCTTTGGTCTGCCCTCAGTGGCCTCCCCACTCCCACACTTGGCCCCAGCCCTTGGCCTTTATAGCTGCTGTTCCCTCTGCAAGGACTGCTCTTCCCATAGCTGGCTCTGTCGCACGGTCTGATCAAATGTCACCTCCTTGGAACAGTCCCCACTCCCAAGTCTCTGAGCTCAAGCAGCAAGCCCCTCCCCCTCTGTCTCCTTTACAGCACACATCACTATCTACAACTGTCTTTGAAAAAACAGTTGTCTCCAAGTTTGCCACCTGTTTCCCCTCCACCAGAGCATAAGCCCTCACGGAGCAGGGATTATCATTTTTGGATTGTATCTCCAGCTTCCAGGACAATGTGTGGCACACGGGAGGTGCCCAGACATCAATTTGAGTGAACAGATGAGCTAACTTTTAGCACCAACCAGGATGCAAGAGGACCAGCCCCCTCACACACCGGAGAAGGAATGTGAGTCGCTCAGTCTTTTTCTGGAAAGTCAGCTGGCAATATACATCTGTATATTGCCATTACCCAGCAACCCTGTTTCTGGGAATCTGCCCACAGCAATAAAAGCTCCATGTAAAAAGGTTACACACAGAAAAAAAGATGTTTGGCTGGGCACAGTGGCTCATGCCTGTAATCCCAGCACTTTGGGAGACCAAGGTGGGAGGATTGCCTGAGCGAGACCCTGTCTCTATAAAAAATTTTTAAAAATTAGCTGGGCATGGTGGTGAGAGTCTGTAGTCCCAGCTACTCGGGAGGCTGAAGCAGAATCGCTTGAGCCCAAGAGTTTGATGCTGCTGTGAGTGATGACTGTACCACAGCACTTCAGCCTGGGCAAAAAAGAAAAAGAAAAAAAAAAGAAAGGAAAGAAAAAAGTATGTTTATGGCAGCACTGTTTCTAGAGGCAAAACAAAACAAAACAAAAAACCCAAACCAACCAACCAACAAACAAAAACGCTCTGGAAACAAAATTAATAAACGTTACTAAAGGAATGGGTCAAATAAATGGTGGGGTCTCCATACTATGAAATACCAGGCCACCTCTAGAAAGGAGAGAGTTCTGCATCTGTTGACTTATCTGTGGTATCATTGAGTGAGAAAAGCAAGTTACACGGTTTTATGAATCACTTCAGCCCTTTGTGGAAAAACAAACCAACACACGTGTGTATGTGTCTTTCCAGCGTTTTCCAGCCGAGGGAAAGCTGTGGAATGAGGCCAGGCTGGTGCCTCAAGTGCACAGAGAGGGAATGAGAATGATGGTGGGAGTTCCTAATTTTTCTTTCCATTCCTTTGAACTGTTTCCCTGGGTACAGCAACCTCATGTTACTGTCATTTTTGAAACATAATTTAATTTTTAAAAGCATATTCCTTCCTTCTGGGTTAGTGGTCTCACCCCTGTGCTTAATCTCTTTTAAAATCATAAGGAAAACAGATGAATCTAATACAGCCTGGATTATATCTATGAAATCACACAGTATACTTTTAGGGTTTTCTTTTTTTTTTTTTGAGACAGGGTCTCCCTCTGTCGCCCAGGCTGGAATGCAGTGGCGTCATCATAGCTCACTACAGCCTCCAACTCCTGGGCTCAAACAATCCTCCCACCTCAGCCTCCCCCAAAGTGCTAGGATTACAGGTGTGAGCCACCTTCCCCGGCCAGGTGGGTTTTTTGTAGTGGAGCAAGGGCCCCGTGAAGGCAAAGTGCCCCTGAAAATCATAAAGCAGCCTTGGAAATGACTTGCCCAGGAGCACGGCTGGTGACTGTTGAACCCAGTCTGGCCTTAGATCTGCGTAGCTGCAAAACCAGTGGCTTCCTCATTCCTCTTCTCCCCCTGGGCTTTCTGGCATTTCCCTCCTTTCTTCCATTTCCACTCTTTCTAACGGGGAGAGTCCCTTGGGGAAAATCCTACAACCTTGTCTCAGCTGAACAGAAAAGGATCCCCCATTTGTCTGGTGGTTAATTGTGGGGGCTCAAACCCAGATGCCTGGGTGTAGCCTTGGGTGATTCACTTAAGGTCTCTGAGCCTCGGTTTCCCCATGTGCAAGATGAGGGTGACGATGGTCCCCACCTCAGGGTATTGGGGGGCCTATCGATGAGGCAGTTCTGGCAAAGAGCCCCAAACGGCACTGCTCAACACACATGCCCTGAGCGGATCAATCCCTGCTTGGTCACAATGGAGCAGGGGATGGAGACCCTTAAAGGGTCCGACTCCCCTTTAAGAAGGCCCTGTGGGAGGCAGAAGAAGCAACAGCTCCCCTTGACCCCACATCCTGTCACTCACACCCCGCCTGCGCTCCCAGGACCCCAGCCCTCCGGAGCCTTCTGTGGCCAGACAGCGCTCTGGGGGGCAGGAAGAAGCGAGGGGTTGGCGGTGTGGGGCCGGGGCGGGGCAGACTAGGGGAGGAGCGGGGCAAGGAGGCAGCGGCTCCGCGAGGGCCCCCGTCCGGCTGCACGCGGCCTGGTGCCTCGGTCACACCCACACATAGACCCACCCGAACAGCCACACACAAACACCAGGAAACGCTCGGAGACAGAGAAAGACCCAGAGGGCAGGAGACAGAACCGGGGAGGCAGAGTCCCGCACTCTCGCCGAGACACGGCGGACACGGAGCGCACCGCCGCACACACTCCCGGGGACGGAGACCGAGGCAGGCGCGCACGCGCAGCAGAGGAGCCCAGCGGTCACGCAGAGACGGCCCCGCAGACACAGGCAGAGGAACGAGGCAGAGACCCAGAGGGACGCGCCCCGCGGAGACGCAGAGACCAGGACTCTCCGCAGGGGGGTGTGTGTGCAGGACGAGCTCACACAGACACAGGCAAAGACGAGGCCGCGCAGACCTCCCCGAACGGACCCAGCCGCAGCCGCAGCCGCAGTCTCGGGACAACACAATCTCCCTCACACCCACACGCATTCGCCTTCTTCCCGGATCGCAGCCTCGCGGTCAGTCACAGCTCCCCTGGCTCCACTCCTGTCCCGCCCTCACACTGTCCTTCCCCGGGCCCTCAGGCGGGCTCCCGGCCCGCGCTCCCCCGGCCGCGCGCCCGCTCCGGCAGCCCCGCACCCGCACCCGGGCCGCACGCCCTCTCCCCAGTCCGCCGCCTCCCAGGGCGACGCTCGCGTGAGCCGCGGGTGGAGGGTGGGCGGGACCCTGACCCCGCCCGGGAGCCGGACTCACCCGCGCGTCGCTCCGACGGGACAATGACCGCGCCCGCTAGGCCCGCCCGGCCGCAGTGCGCCTGCGCGGAAGGCGCCGGACTACGCTTCCCAGAAGCGCGCGCGCCGCCACCTCCCCTCCCGCCCTTCCAGCCGAGCCGAGCCGAGCCGAGCCGAGCCGGGCGCGCCCGAGCGCTCCTCGGTCTCCCCAGGACCCCGACCAAGGGAGCGGGGGGAAGTGGGCGGGCTGAGGGAGAGGAAGGAGGGGTGGAAACAAAGAGGGACGGGGAGGAGGGATGGGGAGGAGGGGTGAGTAGGAAGGAAGGAAGCGGAGGAGGGGTGGTGAGGAGGGGAGGAGGGGTGGGGAAGAAGGAAAGAAGGGGAGGAGGGAGGAGAGACGGGAGGAGGGATGGAGGATGGAGAGGGAGGAGGGATGGAGGATGGAGAGGGAGGAGGGGTGGAGAGGAACAGAGGTGGGACACGGGCGAGGGAGGGAGGAGCGGGAAGGCAGGGAAGAGAATGGAGAGCCGAAGGAGCGGGGAGAAGACAGGGTGAAAGGAAGGGGGTGCGGAGGAAAGAAAGAGCGGGAGTAGGGGTGGGGCCAGGAGGGAGGAGGGAGGTAGAGGAGGAGGGGCGAGCAGAGGCGGAGAAATGAGCGGCAGAAGAGGCACCTCTCGCCTTCCCTTAGGCATTCTGAGGGCGGATCTGGGCGGCTCTGGGCCCGATAATCGCGCTTATCTGTGGAACATCCGTAAGGCATCCGGCGATGAAAAGCAAGCGAGCGTGAAAAAATGCGTAGGGCCACTGGTTTGGACTGACCTCCGCAGCAGGCCCCGCAGACCCGACCGAGCGGAGTTTCTCGCGCGGAAGCGCCGAGCTACCCGGCGGTGGCTCATCTGACCTTCCCAGAAACCAGCAGAGAGAGAACAGCCGCCTCCAAACAGGCCCGTTCTAGCCGGCGGGGTGCAGAGACACCCTCTGCTTAACCTGCACAAGGAAAGTCACCTTGAAACGACCAGTCCACGTGTGTTCCCTGTTCCTGCTTTCTTCAGCCCTTTTCTGCCTGTGCAGCCGAACTCCTCTGCTGAGCTCATCAGAACATTCGCTCGTTAGAGCGAATAGACAGCCCACAGAATGGGAAATAATATTTGCTCTCTACACATCTGATAAAGGGCTGATAACCAGAATCTATCTAGAACTCAAAAAAATCAAACAACCCCATCAACAAATGGGCAAAGGAAATGAACAGACACTTTTCAAAAGAAGACAGAATAATGGCCAGCAAACATATAAAAAAATGCTCAACATCTCTAATCATTACAGAAATGCAAATCAAAACTGCAATGAGATATCACCTAACCCCAGTGAGATTGGCCTCTATCAAAACATCCCAAAACATCAAATGCTGGCGAGGATGTGGAGAGACAGGAACACTCTTACACTGCTGATGGGACTGCAAATTAGTGCAACCTCTGTGGAAAAGAATTTGGAGATACCTCAGAGAGCTAAAAATAGAAATACCATTCGATCCAGCAATAGCACTATTAGGCATCCACCCAAAAGAGCACAAAACATTCTACGATAAAGACATCTGCACCTGACTGTTTATGGCAGCACAATTCACTATTGCAAGAATGTGGAAACAACCCAAGTGCCCGTCAATCCATGAGTGGATTATCAAAATTTGGTATATGTTTACAATGGAATATTACTCAATCATAAGAAACGACAGTGATCTAGCACCTCTTACACTTTCCTGGATTAAACTTAAGCCCATTATCCAAAGTGAGGCACCACTAGAGCAGAAGAATGGGCTCCACTTGTACTCGCCATCAAATTGGTACTAACTGATCAACACTAGGGTGCTCACATGGCAGAAATACCCTCCAGGGATTAGGGGGATGGGGGGTAAACCCACAACTAAAGGACATGGGGAGCATTGTAGGGGGGAAGGGCATGCCTCTAACCCTCGCTTGGGTGAGGCAAAGACATAAAGTGTAACTATAATGTTTGTACCCTCATAATACCCAGAAATAAAAAAATAAATAAAAAATAAAAGGAAGAGCCAAAAAACTTCAAAAAAGAATGAGGTGCTGATCGATTCTAGAATCACAAACAAAAGCCAATATGATCTCTGAACTAAATTTGTTGTAATTATGTCTTTTGACATAAGAAAAAAGTATTAGTCCTTATTATTATGGGTTTTCCTATGTGCCAGCTCCTGTTCTTGGCATTTTATGACTTATGAACTCAATTTTCACAGCCAAGCTACTTTCCAGATGCGTTAAATGGTGCAGACAGGAGGGCTCACACAAGGCAAGGGGCAGGAACCAGGCCACCTAACTGGGCCCCTTTTCCACTGTAAACCACACAGCTGAGTTCAAAAACATTTGCTGAATGTCTGAACGACCACAAAACTGTAACCAGTAGCTAGCCCTACGTGGTGTTTAATGATTTTTTAAAATTAAATATTGTATTTTGAGATAAATGTGGATTTATTCACATGAAGTTGTAAAACGTAATACAGAAATCATAGAGGCCTCTGTATCCTTTACCTAGTTTCCCCCAAGAGCAACGTCTGGCAGAATCACAATACGGTACTGACGTCGATCTTGTCACGATACAGAACATTTCCGTCACCACAAGGATCCTCATGGTGCCCGTTCACAGCCACACTCACTCTCCTCCAGACTCTATCACTAATCTGTCCTCCATATCTGTAATTTTGTCATTTCAGGAATGCCACACGAATGGCACATGAACTGTGGGATTGGCTTTTTTTATTCAGCATAATTCTCTGGAGATATATACAAGTCGTTATATGTATCAATAGTTTATTACTTTCATGTGGAGTGGTATTCCATGGTATTCATGTAGCACAGTTTGTGTGCCGTGTCTGGGTTGGGCTATTACAGCTTGTGCGTGCGTGTGTGTGTGTGTGTGTGTAGTAAGAACTCTTAACAAACGATCTACCCTCTAAACAAATTTTTAAGTGTATAATACATCATTGCTAACTGTAGATGCAGTGTGTACAGTGGATCTCTAGAACTTAATCGTGTTACATAACAGAAACTTTATACCCTCTGAGCAACATCTTCCCATTCCCCCGCACCCGCTCCATCCCTGGAAACCACTATTCTATTCTCTGCTTCTGAGAGTTTGACTATTTTAGATTTCACATGTAAGAGAAATCTTATTTTACTTAGCATAATGTACTCAAGGGTAATCCATGTTGTAACATATGGAAAGATCTCCTTTTTTTCCCCCCTAAGGCTTAAAAATATTCCTCTGTGTGTGGATCACATTTTTTTTATCCATTCATCTGTCAATGGACATGTATATCGTTTCTACGTCCTGGCTATTATGAATAATGCTGTAATGAACATGGAAGTGCAAATATCTCCTTGAAACCTAATTTCAGTTCTTTTGGACGTATACCCAGATGGCGATTGCAGGATCATACAGTAGTTCTAGTTTTAATTTTTTGAGTAATCTCCACACTGTTTTCCACAGTGGCTGCACTTTGCATTCCCAGCAGTGCACAGGGGTTCCAATTTCTCCACAACCTCGCCGACACTTGTTACCGTTTGTCTTTTTGGTAATAGCCATCCCAGCAGGTGTGAGAGGATACCTCATTTTGCTTCTGATTTGCATTTCCTTGATGGTTAATGATGTTGAGCACCTTTTCATAAACCTGTTGGCCATTTGTGTATCTTTGTTGGAGAAATGTCTATTCAAGTCCTTCGCCCATTTTTAAATCAGGTTATTTGTTTTTGGTTTTTGTTTTTGCTATTGAGTTAAAGGAGTTTCTTATATATTTTGAATATTAACCCCTTATCA
>NW_012150008.1:345219-349529 GCF_000956105.1 Propithecus coquereli | reverse complement strand
AGCCCTTAACAGACACTATAAACAATCATGAAGAACAATTTTGCTTGAAGAAAGTAAAACTGAAAACAAGTAAATGACTTTTTTGAAAAGGCCACTTTGTGATAAAGTGCATGCACATAGAGGCTTGGTTTCCTCAAACGTCTCTGGTATGAAAATCTTCTATTGCTTTGAAAGGCCTTTCGGCGCCACTCCTGAACTCTTGCCAGGTGACATTAGCAAAGGCGTATTTGTGGACAAACCTCAGCAACAGCATTTAAAGGAAGATCCTGGGACTCATGGATTGTAAGTCCGTCAGGATTAATAAGAGAGGCGACTCTGGAGCAGGGGTTGCCATCTGCTCTTTTGAGTACGGATCCTGGGGTATTTTTCAAACTTTGTGTTACATTTTTAGGTAGTTTGTTCTTTCCTAGAGGCTTCTTACCATGAGGAGAAAGCCTTGGTAGCAGAGTTGGTGACTGAGATTCAGCTTCTGGAAATTTAACATAAAGTTCTGAAAAAGAACTATTAAGCCCTGATTGCTGATTAGGCCCCAGAAGTGTGTTGGGGGCACTTTTTGATCCTCCTCCAAGCCACCCAGTCATCCACCTGGTGACAGGGCCTTGGTCTTTCTTCAACAACTGCTCCATTTCCCCCATTTGATACCCAGGGTGCTTTCCATTAATCGTAGCACTTCATGTTGTTCCCTTTTTGGTGTCTGAAAATATACAATGAAGAGGTTTCTCATGAGGACTCTGTCCACTTTTCCTTCTATGCTGTTTAGTAACTCCATCAGTTTCTTTTGCACCACCTCTAGCCCTTCTGTTGGACCTCGTTTTGGCTTTGCGGTTATTCCATTTGTTCTTCCTTCAGCTCCAAGACTGCATTTGCTTTATCCAAATGTTCCTGTGATGACACAAGTTTTACTTCTAGATCTGCTTTTCCTTTCCATTTGGCCAATGCTTGAGCATAATGCTCTTCCTGTTCCTTTGAGACAGAAAGCTGTCATGCCATTTCCTCTTTCTGTCTGGAGACCATACTCAAGTTTTCATGCAATGACTCCACCTGCAAGTGAGCTTCCTGGCTTGCTTTTCCATTTCCTTTGCAGATGAAACTAGGTTTTCCTCCAATATTGTGATTTTCTTGGTTAGTTTATCCACTCCATCTTTTGCAGCCAAAACTTCACGGTTATAGGAATCTTCTGATTGCAGTAGTTGGTTATGCAATCTCTGCAGCCCCTGGTTTAAGTGAAGCTCTTTGTCATGAAAATATTGAACCTCATCCTATAGGGCCTGGTTTTCCTTTGTTTCTGTTGCAGGGCCAGCATGGCTTGATCTCTCCCCTTAAGTGACATGTGTAGAATATTTTGTTTCTGCTTTAGCTGAGTCATTTCTGACTCTGTTCAAGTGCTTTTCTTTCTAGTGCTGAGGTGGCAGAAATTGAATCAGACAGTCTCTGATTATCTTCCTGGAGGGTTCTAATGCTTGCATCTTTTTCTAGCACTGATTATTTTTCAGTCTGTCAATCTCTTCTTGGAGCAGGTTTGAAGGCTCACTCGATGGAGCAGACTTACTTGCCTCAGAAGATTTTGCTGACTGTGGCCAGACTGACGCTTCCATAGAGAGCTGTGATAGAATATCAAGTTGCCCTAGTAGACTGACCTTCCTATTGCAAAGCTGCCCTGTGCTGTGCTGAATTTGTCCTTCTTGAAGTTGGGCTGCCTCATGCTGCATATTTTGCACTGTGGTCGCTACCTGCTGTGGCCACTCTTCCATGTTCTTAACTTCTCACGTTCCTCCAGAAGTTCCTCAAAGTGGTTACTGTCAATACCTTTTATGTCATTACCAGTGCTGGATGTTTGCAAAACGGTGACTAATCTGACACTTCTGACTTAATGCGTCTATTTCAAGGTCTTTTCCTCTAACGAGATGTGATAAATGCTAAACGGTGTCTCTAAATATCTCATCTTGACCGCTGCTTCCCAGGCTAGTGGACAATTTTTTATTTTCATCTTGCAGTTTGCTGATGGCTGCTTCTCTGGCAACAACGATCTCCATCATTTGGTGATACTCTCTTTTGAGATAGCTGTTTTCGTTAGCCTTCGCATTCCAAACAGCCAACGTTTGCTCTTTTTCCAAAGCAGCTGGGAGCTGTTGCTGAAGGCAAGCAGCATCGTGGGTGTGAGAAGCTGAAGGTATTCTAGGGTGAAGACCCTGTATCTCCTAATGTTTCTGCTGGAAAATCTCATTACTGGACAGCTAATCCATCTTTTTAGTTAAAGACATGTTCATTTCATTGAGAAGTTTCGTGTCCAACTCTTGTTTTTCCATCCCTTTCACTGATCTTTGTTCTGTTTATTTTCCAAATTCCTCATTTCTTCAGCATTGGCTGAAAAGAGCTGAGTGTGTGTGTGTGTGTGTGTGTGTGTGTGTGTGTGTGTGTGTGTGGTCCATCTTCACCAGCTGAAACCAACTTTTTATTTTCCAACTCTGTTTAAATTTTCATTGAACTGTTTCATTTTTGAAAGACTTCGCTTTAAGTTTCTCACATCAGCTTCCCTTTAAGTAAATCATCCTTAAAATTCCTGTTAGAGACTTGATTAAGAGTCAGTGTTGAGTCATTTCTGACTCTAGAAAGTGCCTTCTCCTCATTTTGTCTGATAGGTTCGTTAAATTCAATATGGTAGCCACATAGCCGCCCACTTGCCCGCCCACCTGCCCCAGGAAGTGGCCTAAGCCGGAGCCAAGGCCACCTGACCAGGACGGCATTGCTTTGGGTCACAGAACCGACCTGGTCTGCTCTAAGTGTCCAGCGCAGTCAGATCCAGTCTGAGGGAGACTCAGTTGCTACAACAAAGGACAACCAGGCACACAATGGGGTGTTTCTAGGCAATGTGGGCTCAGAGCCGCCCAAGGGCAGGCACTGCCAGGAAACACTGAGGCCAGCCTGGGCCTAACTTGGGCGCCGGTCCAGTGGCCGTGGGCCGTGCTCGCCCCATGACTGCTTGCGCTCTGCCCACCTAGGGGCGGCCCCTTCTCCTTCCGGTGACTTTCTCCAGCGCCACCGCCCGTCCTGCCTCCGACGCTGGCCGGCCAGACCACCGCTCGCAGAGGGCGGCCCCTAAGTGCCTTTCCCTGAGTGTGTGAGCGCGTGTTAAGCAGAACACACATTCCCTCCATGTTTTTACAGCGGTACCATAGAGTGCACGTGTGTTCTGCAGCTGGTGATGTTCACACCAGTGACTTTAGATGGAGGTGAAATTTACATAGTGAACTGCATCCATTTGAGCTTCTAAAGAGCCAGGTCGGGGCACTGTGAGGAATGTCTACACTTGCGCGAAAGCTCTACCCTCGGGGAGATAGAGTATTGCCACTACCTGGAAAAGGTCCTCATGCCGTGTGCTGTTCCACCTCCACCCTCCCGCCCCAGCAAGCCCGGTTCTGGTATCTGTTCCCATGGATGAGTTTTGTGTGGTCCTGGACGTCGTACACAGGGGACCGCACGTTACACCCTCGGTGATTGGCTTCTTCCCACCTGTATTTGAGATCTCATCAGGGGAGTGAGCTGTAACTCCAAATGGATCGCTCTATTGATTGATAGATCAGCTGCAGGCAGAGTGTAAAGGTCCTAGTAGCTTGCAAGGCACCGAGCTAGTGCCCAACAAAAGGCACAGTTTTCATGCATTGAAATCCACTAGGGGTGGTCGGGCGGGGTTGAGCCAGGACTCCGCTGGGCTGGGCTGGACCTGGGGCAGGCGGCGCCTCTGGAAGCGACACAACACGTATCTACACAGACGTAGCACTTACGTATTTTCTCAGGCAACTATTCTCATATGAGGAATTTCGGGCCTCTCAAACGGAAATGATTGGGATGCATCTCAGCTAGTAGCTGAGATAGGACTTATGCCAAAATAGATTGTTTTAGGCAAAATAAGCAATTACACTTGGAAAATTCCCAGAGCCACCCTGGCAGTGGCAATTCTGCATAATCCCTGGTCTGTAAAGGGAGAAATATGGACATACAAGGGGAGAAAAATATATTGGCAGATTTTTTAATAGACTTTCCCTCTCATTAGAAAAGAAATATATGCTCATTATTCTAAAAATATTTTCAAGGTAAAGTGAATGAAGTATGAAGTAGCTGTCCACTGTAGTCTCACACTGGAAGTAGCAGTTGTCAACATTATGGGCCATATTCTTTTACCACACATAAAAATATTTATTAAATCGCAAAATTTTATTTTTTGTCAGCGGATTCATACTCCATATACTGGTCTGTAAATCATCCTTTTGTAAAACTTAATAGATTATGCTTATCTTTAACATATCAAAATG
>NW_012150008.1:342694-345169 GCF_000956105.1 Propithecus coquereli | reverse complement strand
TTCATCCCTAGGAACCCCTGGCAAACACTGATCATTTTACTGTCTCCGTAGTTTTGCCTTTTCCAGAATGTCATATAGTTGGCATCAAACAGCATGTGGCGTTTTCAGTTTGTTTTTTCACTTAGCAATATTCATTTAAGTTCCTTCCATGTCTTTCAGCAGCTTGGTAGCTCATTTCTTTTCGGGATTTTTTTGGGTTTTAGCCCTTCTAATAGGTGTGTAATGATATCTCATTGTGGCTTTGGTTTGCAATTCCCTAATGACATGTCACAGTGAGCATTTTTCCTACGCTTATTTCCATCTGTATATCTTCTTTGGTGAGTTGTCTGTTCAAATCTTTTGCCCATCCTTCAAATAGGTAATTCGTTTTCTTATTGTTGAGTTTGGAGTTTTTTGTATATGTTGTAGATAAGTTCTTTAGCAGCTATGTGTTTTGAAAATATTTTCTTCCAATGTGGTCTTTTAATTCTCTTAACAGTATTTTTCACAGAGAAGAAGTTTTTAGTTTTAACAACGTACGATTTATCAGTTTTTTTTCTTTTATGGATTATGCTTCTTGATGTTGTATTTAAAAACTTGTTGCCAAATTGAAGGTCATCTAGATATTCTCCTGTTATTTTCTAGAAGTTTTACAGTTTTGCATTTTACATTTAGGTCTATGCTTCATTTTAAGTTAATTTTATGAAAATGTAAAGTCTGTGTCTGTTGTTTTGCATGTTGATGTCCCAGTGTTGCAGCACTGTTAAAAAGACTGTCCTTCCTCCATTAAATTGCCTTTGCTTCTTTGTCAAAGCCCAGTTGGCTATTTATGAGAATCTGTTCCCGGTGCCTCTATTCTGTCCCCTTGATCTAATGCTCTACTCTGTGGGCAAGTCTATGCTGTCTTGGTTACTGTCTCGAAGTTGGGTAGTGTCAGTTCTCCAACCTCGCTCTTTTTCTTTAGTATTGTGCTGGCTATTCTGAGTTGTTTTCCTCTCCACACAAACTTTATCATCACTTTCTCAATATCCATAAAACAACTTGCTGGGATTTTGATTGGCTTTGCATTGAATCTGTAGATTACTTGAGAAGAAATGACATCTGGGCCATACTGAGTCTTCCTCCCCCTGAACATGGAATCTCTCTCCATTTATTTAGATCTTTGATTTGTGAGGCCCTGCAGATCTCAAGTTCCTCTTCTGGGTCCGGTTACCATCCTGACCTTCCTCCTTTCTTCCCCAGAAGAGGAACTGGATGGTACTGTTAGCAATCTCCGAGTGGAGGTTCTTCCAAGTTCTCGATGATTGCTGGGAAAAGAATTTCAGGACACACCATGCAAGCCAAGCAAGCGACAGGTTTTTTATTGAAAGCAAAAGTACACTCTCAGGAAAGAGAGTAGGCAACCATAAAAAGGGAAACGAAACACCCACCCTTCTCAAGAAGGAACTAGTGTTAAAAGTCTGGTGAATACCTTTACAGCCCTTAACAGACACTATAAACAATCATGAAGAACAATTTTGCTTGAAGAAAGTAAAACTGAAAACAAGTAAATGACTTTTTTGAAAAGGCCACTTTGTGATAAAGTGCATGCACATAGAGGCTTGGTTTCCTCAAACGTCTCTGGTATGAAAATCTTCTATTGCTTTGAAAGGCCTTTCGGCGCCACTCCTGAACTCTTGCCAGGTGACATTAGCAAAGGCGTATTTGTGGACAAACCTCAGCAACAGCATTTAAAGGAAGATCCTGGGACTCATGGATTGTAAGTCCGTCAGGATTAATAAGAGAGGCGACTCTGGAGCAGGGGTTGCCATCTGCTCTTTTGAGTACGGATCCTGGGGTATTTTTCAAACTTTGTGTTACATTTTTAGGTAGTTTGTTCTTTCCTAGAGGCTTCTTACCATGAGGAGAAAGCCTTGGTAGCAGAGTTGGTGACTGAGATTCAGCTTCTGGAAATTTAACATAAAGTTCTGAAAAAGAACTATTAAGCCCTGATTGCTGATTAGGCCCCAGAAGTGTGTTGGGGGCACTTTTTGATCCTCCTCCAAGCCACCCAGTCATCCACCTGGTGACAGGGCCTTGGTCTTTCTTCAACAACTGCTCCATTTCCCCCATTTGATACCCAGGGTGCTTTCCATTAATCGTAGCACTTCATGTTGTTCCCTTTTTGGTGTCTGAAAATATACAATGAAGAGGTTTCTCATGAGGACTCTGTCCACTTTTCCTTCTATGCTGTTTAGTAACTCCATCAGTTTCTTTTGCACCACCTCTAGCCCTTCTGTTGGACCTCGTTTTGGCTTTGCGGTTATTCCATTTGTTCTTCCTTCAGCTCCAAGACTGCATTTGCTTTATCCAAATGTTCCTGTGATGACACAAGTTTTACTTCTAGATCTGCTTTTCCTTTCCATTTGGCCAATGCTTGAGCATAATGCTCTTCCTGTTCCTTTGAGACAGAAAGCTGTCATGCCATTTCCTCTTTCTGTCTGGAGACCATACTCA
>NW_012150008.1:339782-341779 GCF_000956105.1 Propithecus coquereli | reverse complement strand
CGGCTCTTGCTCTTGCTCAGGCTGGTCTCAAACTCCTGACCCCAAGCGATCCTTTCGCCTCAGCCTCCCAAACTGCTAGTATTACAGGCATGATCCACCCTACCTGGCCTGTGATTCCTGATTTATGCTTTTCTCTTGCCTTAGGAGACTGAAGATAAATAGTGTTTAATGTCTTAGAAGATCACGAGAAGAATTTTTGGCTTTGCTGCTCCATACAACTTATTAATATTTAGAAGTAGTGCTGCTCTCTCCAAGTACATACATGAATAATTGGCAATGAAAGCCTTGAAGGATTGAGAAAGTGGTGTCTCAGTGGTGATCAGGTCACTGCATTCTTCTAGAAACAGCCTTTTGCATAGGATGGTTTTCATTTGCTACATGTCAAGAAAAGTATTTTGAACATCCGTGGTTTGGCATCTGTAATGGGGGTGCTCTAGCACCTCTTCTAGATACCCAGCGAGGAGTCTGTCACTAGCACCAACCACAAGGGAAGTAACTTGCTTCCAGGTAGACATTTGTCTCTTGCTGTCATGAACATTTGTAGACAGCAACATGTAACCCTAATGGGGGTAGTTGGTGGGTACTGAGCAGGCTTTGGTCTCTCCATTTCAGGCTGAACAACCTTCCCACTTCTGTGAATGCCATGGAGTTTGTCTTTGCATTTTCTGGGAACTGTAGAGTAGAAGATATTTAAGGTGAGCCTATTCATGTAAGAAATGCTGAGTGTCAGCTGTGCCAGGTATTTTCTAAGCAGGAGGGATACTGAAACGAATAATAAAATGAATAATAGGACAAAAGATATGTGTGCCCTTGGGAGCTCACATTCTGGTGAACACCTTCATAATTTTTGGTGTCTCCTGATAGTTGTACTTGGCAATAACTATCCTGGGGCCTTTGATAAGGTGCTGCTTTTTCCTAGAACTTGGCATTAGAAAATCTGCCTTGGATGTCTTCTGGTAAGACTAGTTGGGAAGCAACCAAAGCACTTTATGTTTAGTGATTCTCACTTCAGATGTGGTCCGTGGGCCTGCACACCAAGATGGGAGTCGATGCACATATACAGAAATGTGCGCATACGCACATATGTAGGCACCTATGTGTTTGTGCACACACATATGAGCAAAGCCTTGACAAATGGCAATGCAAGATTGTTAGCAAAGCTATTATGAATAGTGGGAATATGAATCATTTTTCATTTTCCTCCATATACTTTTTTAGAAATGCCTGAATTTTCCTCGATAGTGTGCACATATTTCAACACAAATTGTTTTTAAAAGCTATTTCCATATGTTTGTGCATGTTTCTGTGTGTATATATTTGAAAGTTTACATTTAAACTTTTAAGGTACTTTGTTGGAAAAGCCCTATACACATATAATTTTTAAAAAATCAGAATAATGTAGTATGTAAGGTAAAAACAAAAAACCCCATTCACCACCCCCCTCCACTACCAGTCTACTGTCTTCTCTCTCGATAGCCACCATTTCTAGTTTCTTCTGTATTTTCCAAACGTAGTCTGTGCATACATAGACCTATGTGTCTCTCCCTTTTTCTTTACACAGGTAGTGGTATACTACGCACATTACTTATTAAGCAACTTCCTTTATAAATTCCATGATATGTCTTGATAGTTGTTCCATGCTAACACATACAGACCTAGCCCAGTTTTAAAACTGGCTGCAGAGTGTCTTATTGTATGAATGTGCTTTGATGTATTCAACCGTCTTTTCTATTAATAGTTTACAGTTGTTTCTGACCACATTGGAGCTATGATGCTGCAGTGAATGCTCTTGAACATACATTTTTGTACACATTTAGGATAAACTCTTAAAGGCAGAATTGCTGAGTCCAAGGATGTACATTTTAAACATTGATAGTGATCATCAAGAGGGCATCCAGAGAGGTTGTGCTATTTTGTAATCCTACCAGTAATTCAGGGAGCATCTTTTTTTCATGTCTTGCTAAAATGTCTATCAGCCTTTTTGATCTTTGTCAACC
>NW_012150008.1:336770-338247 GCF_000956105.1 Propithecus coquereli | reverse complement strand
TAATTTGTATTGCAAATAAACTTTTCTAGTTTGTCATTGTGTTTCCACATTGCTTATGGCATTTTTTGTTCTTTTCAAGAAAAATACATTAAAAGATCTATGTTTCTCTAGTGAGCTAAGTGTCCCAATGGCATCTGATCCAACCATCTTTTCCCCACTGCAATGAAAACCCCTTTTTGTCATATATAAGGGGAGTCTGAAAGCTCTATATGCTCTGGATAAGATTGTCCATCCCAAAGCCTCTATGCCTCCATCAGAAGTGAAGAGGGAGCCTCAAAGTGCCATTTGCTAGCTGTCATGTGCTCTGGATAAGAGCTCCCCTCATCTGGCCCTCCTATATGCACAGGTAGCACTCAACAGGGAACCCAAGAGCTCTTGGTGTACCAGGGAAAAAATGTGCCCCTCCAGGAGTAGGGGTACCTACTGAAGGACATGGGATTTCCTTCTGGGGTGATGAAAATGTTCTCAAATTGAGTGCGGTGATGGTTGCACAAGTCTATGAATATACTAAGAGCCATTAAAATTTCCCACTTTAAGTGGAACTTCAGGGCTCCCCCTTCATTTCTGCTGACGGAGGCACAGAGCATAGGAAATGGGTGGTCTTCTCCAGAACTGTATGGTATGTGAATTATATCTCAATAAAGCTGGAGCTTAAAAAAACCAAAAAAAGCCCCCAAAACATATCCTTCCACCAGCCTCTACTAAATCAATATTTATAAGAGCAAACAGAACTCTCATGATCCTTGTTAAACCATCAAGTCTCCCTTCCTTCACTGAAAGCATCATAAATATCTGCCTTAGGACTATCATGACTATTCTCATTGTGCCCTTTTTGTCTGACAGTTGCCTCTGTTTTTCCTTCATCCTCTGCCTCCAATGCTCATACGTTCTAGGGATAGTAAGCCACCCCAACCCAGCACTCCCTAGCTTCTTTAGGATCATTTCTCTATAGGAGCCATATATACTTATCACATAATATGTATATAATTGTCTTCTCCTACTAGATCTGTGAAGGCAAAAATTTTTGTCCATTTTATACCTTTCTGTATCCCCAGCACATAAAAAAGTGCCTGGCACATTAGCAAATGCCCAGTTAATATTAAGTGAATGACTACTACATTCTCAATGTAAACTACATTCCTTGCTAAAATCATAATTCAATAGATGATAGAATCAGCTTATCAACAAAAAAACACATTGGGGTTTTTACTGGAATATCAATGTATTTACAAATTTAACTTAGGGAGAAATATCTTTACCAGATTGAGTCTTTCTATACAGATACATGTCTAGCCTTCCTATTTTGTAATATTTTAAAAATAAGTTTTTTGTTAGCTCTGATTGCCTGCCTTCTGGAATTGTGAAAGGCTAATAATGAATTTGGCTGTTGTGAAAGAATAATTTCTATTTCATTTGACGTATTCCCTCATTGAAAACTTCAGTTTGCAGCATCCAGGAGGACTTCTTATTTCAGTTA
>NW_012150008.1:317565-336720 GCF_000956105.1 Propithecus coquereli | reverse complement strand
TTTATGTTTTTACATGTCTTGTCAACCTTGTGGAACAAGATGGGAAGTTTTAGTGCATTTTATTTTATACTCTAGAACAGTTTAAATACCACGGGAATTGTTTGTGTTGTTTTTTAAACATTAAAGTATTGAACTATACTTTTTGGCTTATTTCATGGCTATTAATCTATTCAAGGTTTTTGGCTTCTTAGTTAATTTTGTTTTTATTAATAATACTATCCCCTGGCTAGTCCTACATTTTAACAAATGCTTTTCTTCTAACCGGCTTACTCTAGGTGTCAGATAAAGTGAGAGCTCCTCGTCAACAATGCCGCATGTCCTTATATTCTTACATAGGGAGTGGTGAACTACCATGTTACCTTGTGCATCACAAACCTTTCACTTCTGAGTTTGTTTGAAGTCTTCCGTCTGCTCCAAAATCTGTAGGTTTGACCTGTTAATTTTATTAATACTTGCAGTTTAATATGACAGTTCATAGGGAAACCTTTACCTTAATGGCTAGCATTTATTTAGCACTAACTATATGCCAGGGATTTTGTGCTAAACCCTTGAAATGGATTAGTTAACATGTTTTTCAAATCAAGTGTTTTAAATGGGAGAGTAACATGAATATACATTTTTATTTTTAAAAGAGGCTGCTAAATGTTAAAAATGTACTTGAGAGAAGCAAGAGGGACAACAGTTATAGAATTGCAGAAAGCAAATTAAGATGGTCGCTTTATGGACTATGATGATGGGACATAAGCTGGAAAAAAGTGAATCGATTCTAGAGCCATTTAAAATAATGGCTCTATGGGACTTGGTGGTATGGGAGCGAGGAGGGAACAATTGAGGACGACTCTCCAGTATGAATTCGCTGATGATGAGCAAGATGCACACTCTGCCTGAAGGCTTTCCCACATTCTTTACATTCATAGGGCCTTTCTCCAGTATGAATTCTCTTATGTAGCGTAAGATGGGCAATCTGGCTGAAAGCTTTGCTACACTCCTTACACTCGTAAGGCTTCTCTCCTGTGTGAATTCTCTGATGGAGAGTAAGGGATTTACGATGGCTAAAGGCCTTCGCACAAACACTACATTCGTAAGGTTTCTCACCAGTATGACATCTTTGATGACAAATCAGAGATGCTTTCTGCCTGAATGCCTTCCCACATTCAAGACACTCATATGGTCTTTTGCCAGTGTGGAGCCTCTGATGCTGAACGAGATACGAGCTGTCGCTAAAGGCCTTCCCGCATTCAATACATTCATAAGGCTTCTCACCACTATGAACTCGCTGGTGTTGAACGAGGTGTGCAATCTGACTGAAGGCCTTACCACATTCCTTACATTCATAAGGTTTCTCTCCAGTGTGTATTTTCTGATGTTGCACAAGGTGTGCATTTTGGCTGAAGGTTTTGCTGCATTCCTTACACTCATAAGGTTTCTCTCCAGTATGAATCCGCTGGTGATGAGCAAGGTGTGTGCTCTGCCGGAAAGCTTTCCCACATTCCTTACATTCATAGGGTTTCTCTCCAGTATGGACTCTTTGATGAAGAGTAAGGGAGCCACGGTGGCTAAAAGCTTTCTCACAGATATCACATTCATAAGGTTTCTCTCCTGTATGAACTCTCTGATGTACTGTCAGGGATGAGCCATGGCTAAAAGCTTTCCCACACACATTACATTTGTAAGGTCTCTCTCCAGTATGAATTCTCTTATGTTGAATAAGTCCTATGTGATCAGTGAAAGCCTTCCCACAATCAACACAGTCAAAGGGTTTCTCTCCAGTATGGTAGTATCGTCGATGACGTATCAGAGAAGCGTTCTGCCTGAATGCTTTCCCACAGTCAATACATTCATAAGGTCTTTTCCCAGTGTGAATCCTTCGATGATGAGCTAGGGATGAACAATCACCAAAAGCCTTCCCACACTCAATACATTCATAGGGCTTCTCTCCAGTGTGAACCCTCTGATGTTGAGCAAGGTGTGCAAGCTGGCTGAAGGCTTTATTACACTGCTTACATTGATAAGGTTTTTCTCCAGTATGAACTCTCTGATGTTGAACAAGATGAGCATTCTGGCTGAAAGCCTTCCCACATTCAATACATTCAAAGGGTTTTTCCCCTGTGTGTATTCTCTGATGTTGAGCAAGGTGGGCACTCTGGCTAAAGGCCTTTCCACATTCAATACATTCATAGGGTTTCTCTCCAGTATGAATTCTTTGATGAAGAGTAAGGGTTGAGATTTTGCTGAACATTTTCTCACAGTCATTACATTTTAAAAGTTTCTTTTCTCCATAGACTTGCTTGTGTTTTTTTACAACTGAATGTGTTTTTGAGCTTTTCTTATCTGAATCAAAATTATATATCCTCTTTTCCATGGGAAAAACCTGCTTTATGTAAGATAATGTATTCAGATGAAAAACTGTCCCAGATTTGTTAGAGTAGTCTCTTTTCTCAGTAAGGTTATCTATACGAGTGATTATTTCTTGCCTAAAGTGGGTCCTCTGACTTACCGGCTCCCTCTCTGACAGGTCTTGACATTTCCAGTTTTCCCCTAAAGTGGAATATTCGAGGTCATAGCTTGTAAGTGTTTCCATTATTATTGCCTGGGGTAATTTTTCTTCATAAACATCCTGCTTTGGAGATAATTCCTTAGTCACCCATACATACTCCAAGTCTGAAAGATATTAAGAAAGCAAATGTCTCCTTTATTAAATGCTAGAAGAATGGAAACCTCAAAAATGAAACCAAGTGAATCAAACAGTTACTGAGGCCCACAAAAGGTACATTTTTTTTTTTTTTTTTGAGACAGGATCTCACTATGTTGTCCAGGCTGGCCTTGAACTCCTGGGCTCAAGCAATCCTCCCACCTCAGCCTCCCGAGGAGCTGGGACTACAAGGGCATACCACTGTGCCTGCCTTAGCATGTTAACAGTTTTTAGGTAAGAACAGGTGATGCAATCATCCTTTCATTCCTGCAATAAATCTTCGCTGGTTATAATGTATTATTTTAATAAGATCTTTGAAGACTTTACATCCATATTCATAACTGGGATTTGTAATTTCCTTTTTTGGTGCTATTTTGATTTTAGTATCAAATGTTATGTTGTTTTCATAAACAAAAAATTTTAAGCTGTACTTTTTATTCTCTATTCTGGAATAATTTAAACAATGTTGGTAATATTTTTCCTTACAGGTTTCACATAAAATTAATTTGTAAAACTATTTGGGGATGTGGCTTCTTTTCTTGGGGGAGGCAGTTCATATACAACTTTCTATATTTCTTTCATGATAACTGGTCTATTTAAATTTTCTGCCTCCTCTGGTGTCAGTTATGATTAATTTGTATTTTCATATTCTCCCAGAATATCATCTTTCTGTTTTTCGAATTATTTACAGAGTTGAGGAAAATAGATTCATACGGTTCTTTTAAGTTCTTATGCATCTGTGGTTATCCTTGTCTCTTTTTTGTGTTTTCTCTCATTTGCCCTGACATATATATATTATTGGCTTTCTAAAGAAGTACATATAAGACTGGATTTATTTTCAGTAGATCTACTGTTTTCTTATTCATTTATTCCTACTTTTATTTCTAGAAGTACAAAATAACTATATATAACTTATTTTAATTTACTAAAATTCATTTTGTTTTTTTCCTAATATCTTGAATTGGATGCTTATTTATTTTAATTATTTCTTATTTATTACTGTACATAGTTAGGGCTACAGTAACCTACCAAAAATACTCTTCTTGAAACTGTAAGAACTGAAAGCAGGAAAAGCCATCCCACAAGCCACAAAATAAACTGTGACCATCTCATTGAGGCTCATTTCTTTGCAATATATATCCACGGTCTCTTATCTAGCTTTCTAAACCAGAAAATAGCTCTGAAGCAAAATAGGGAAATAAGAAAAAAAAATTTGAATAGCATAAACTAAGCCCAAAATCCCACTGAGTACAATGTAAATGGAGAAATGATGGACATAGGGGAAGAAGGTAATATTTGTGAACTAATTTCTTCATCTTTCATATGGGTATCAAAAGATGAAGTTCTGAATTTCAAGTGGATGAATTTCAAAATACAGATTTTAAAAAAATAAAGACATAAGTAAAGGTAACAATGTATAGAACTAAAAACCTTTCCAGTTCAAGGGCTGAGGTGGTGTAAAGGGGAAAGAGAGGAAACACAGACATACTAAAACATCAAAGCAAGAATAAATAACAGGCTGGGCACAGTGGCTAGCACCTGTAATCCCAGTGCTTTAGGAGGCTGAAGTGGGAGCATCACTTTGTGACCAGGAGTTCAAGACCAGCAACATAGTGAGATCCTGTTGCTACAAAAATTAAAAATTAGCCAGGCATAGTGGTGCGTCCTATCTACTCAGAAGGCTGAGGTTGGAGGATCCCTTGAGCCCAGGAGTTTGAGGTTACAGTGAGCTATGACTGGGCCACTGCACTTCAGCCTGGGTAACAGAGTAGGACCCTATCTCATTCATAAATAAGTAAAGGAACAAATAACAAATGAAACAAAAAAGATAAAAATAATTAAAGGCAGAGAGAAGAACATAGATACAATATATATTAACACAATAAACTCACCTTTTAAAGAAAGGAAAATATTTAAACCAGTTCAAAAACTAAACACAAATTTGTCTAAAAAATTCAGAAATGCTTAAAATCAGGGATGCTTACCATAATATGGTACTTGAGCAGAACTAGGTAAGTATCAGTGGCACAAGGGTTCAGAAATAGACCCTGGTATGTATCAGAAATCAGTAAAGGTAAAGGAGGTAGTCATACCAGTTGGGAAGAAAAGAAACATTCAAAAACTGGTATTAGAACAAGTTTCAATTAGGGAGGGAGCTTGAGAAGTGTTTTACAACAAATATCAGAGAGAAGAACATCTTGAAAATAGATTCTCCATCTCTTGGTATCTTGTACTCACCTGGCCACAGGCCTCCGGTGATCTCTCCTTTCATCACCCAGGGTTCTTTCTCTTGCTCCAATAAGGAGATCACATCTGGCTTAGAAATACAAAGACCTGCATATAAAAAAAGATATAAAAACTGGTTAAGCTGTGAGTAATCCAGAGCTATGATCCAGTCCAAATGGTCTCAAGGCCATTTTCTAGGAAAATGCTGATAAAGGCACAAAGACTGCTGAGTCATGGAGAAGTGGAAGAAAGAAGGTAGGCTTACCTACTGAAACCAGATTCCTGTAGTTTTCCAACATCACCTTCCGGTACAGACTTCTCTGAGCAAGATTCAGCCACTCCCACTCATCTTGGGAGAAGTCTATGGCCACATCTCTGAAAGTCACCAAACCCTAAAATGACACAAATATAATTTTTCCCAGTGTGGCCCTAGGGTAAAGAGCTATGCTGTTCTTACTTTGGGAAAAAACATTGTGCTTAAGCAACTGCACCAAGGGTCTAAATGATCCAGGTCAGGTAGTTACTGGACAGCTTCTCTACCTAGCTATATAATACGTATTAGGAAAAAGAAAAAATGAGATACTCTCTGCTCCTCAAACATTTACAATTCTATGGTGGTAAGAATACATTCTCACATGAAAAAACGTTGATTACATTCAAAACAGGATATAATCATGTGCTAAATTATGTTACTTATGTTAGGAGCTGAATCACTTCTCTACATGAAGAAATTAAAGAGCTCTGGGACTGTTAAGGAAAGTTGCTGACCTGATGAATATGATTTCAATCTCCACAGTATTTTCTAAGAAATCTTAGTGCTCTTGAGATGTTAAGAGGTATGCCTAAAAAATGAAAGAAAGTAAAGAAAAACACCTAGCAAGACTCTTTTCTTTTGAAATAAAAATATTTGTATTAGGAGAGAAGAACACATTTGCAAAGTTGTTTTTTGGTAATTTCCTGGGAAGTATCAGAAGAAATCGTGTGATATGAGCACATGTTGAGCAATCTGTGCTTTCTTACATGAGCTGCTTTCCTAACCAACCAGCAAGGTGATCCACTCCATGAATGCTGACAGATTTTCTATTTATTTTGTGATTTTACTTATATCTAAGTAAAATAGTTTTAAGTAAATGCCAGTCTTGAATGAAACTAGAAAAAAGGTCTGATTACACTAAAGAATTCAGACTCTGGTATGGACTAGCTGAGTGATCTTAGCCAAGTTAATTAACTCCCCTGCGCTTCAGTTTGCCCATCTGAAAAATGGGAATAATTTTAGTATGTACCTCACAGTAGCACTGTGAGAATTAAAGAAACAGGCATAAAGTACCTGGCACAAAGTGACTGCTCAACAGTTGTTGCCTATGATAGTGAAGAAGGAAGGAAGGGAAAGAGAGGAAGAAGAAGAGCCCAAAAAGAACAGGTGAAACCTTTGGTTTAATACTTCAATAAAAGTTTATTTTATCTACCTGCAATATACTACAGTAGTTAAGACAAGACATGGTCTCCAGAATCCAGACTACCTACGTTCAAATACTGTTCTGTTCAATAAGTCTAAGCTATTAGTTTTGTTTTCAACCATTGAACACATTTTGAAGAATTCGAGAGAACAGTCTACTGTATTTACGTACAGTATTAACCATTTCTGTCGCCCTTCCTTCAGCCTGATGTTCTAAGTTCTCTTCTGGTTTAATTTCTATCTGAAGAACTTCCCTTAGCAATCATTTCAGAATTCTAGCAATAAATTCTCTTAGTTTCCTTCATATGAGAAACTTTATTTCACTTTCATTCCCAAAGTCTATTTTCACTGGACATAGAATTCTGGGTTGATAGTTATTTTCTTTGAGCACTTGTAAAAATTTGTTCTACTTCCTTTGGAAGCTTCCATGAAGAAATCCGTAGTCATTCAAATCACTGTTGCCCTGTGTGTTACGCATCATTATTCTCTGGCTGCTTTGTGAGCTATTTTTCTTTGTCTTTAGTTTTCAGCAGTTTGGTTATCAAGCTTCCAGGCAGGGATTTCTTTGAGTTTATCACATTGGGGTTTGCTGAGCTTCATGGATCCAAAGGTTTATTATAACTGTCATTAAAAGTTTGGAAATGTTTAATGATTATATGTTCAAAAAAAATTTTTTTTTTTTTAAACTCTGCTTTCTCTTCTCCTTTTCGAATTCCAGTGATACACATGTCAGATGTTTTGGTATTATACCAGAGGGCCCTGAGACTTTGTTTGATCTTTTCTTCTGTTGTTCATGTTAGATAATTTCTATTTATCTTCAAGTTCACTAACTCATTCCTCTGTCATCTCTATTTTCCCATTAAGCCCATCCTGTGAGTTTCATTTGGTTCTATTTTTCCAATCTTGTTTATAATTTCTATTTCTTTGCTGAGATTTTGTTTTTCCATTGTTTCAAGAGTGTCCAACCTTACTTGGAGCATTTTATAATTAATAGCTGCTTTAAAATCTTTATTCGACATTTGAGTCATATCAATGTTAATATTTGCTGTCTTTTCCTCTGTGAATTGAGATTTTCCCGGTTTTTCCTCGCTGAGTAACTTTGGATTTTATCCTGGACATTTTGGGTATTATGTTATGAAACTCTGAGTCTTGTTTAAATCCTACATAGAATATTGATACTTTGTTTAGACAGAAAATTCAAGCCAGCTTTCTGTGAGCTGTATTTCAACATCAGCTCCATTTCCAAAACCTGTGCAGTGATATTTGTCCCTGTCCTGCTTGTGCATCAGCAGTGGCCAGCCTGAGATCAGGACCGTGGTCTATCCCTGTGTTCACTTCTCAAAGGCTAGTACGCTCTTTGGGGTCAGACACACACATGAGCAGCTCAGAGCAAGCGCAGGAATTCACAAACGATGTTATGTGATTGATTTGAAAAGCCCCTCCCTCTCCTTAATTTCTCCAGTAACTTTCATTTTCTCTAGGACTCCCTTTATCCATCCTCTGGCCTTACCTGGGGCTTATTCATTCCATTCCACTGTATATTTCCCACGACTGTACCCACCCCTGGGGCCAAGCAGGGAGAGGACAAAAACAGAAAAAAGCAAAGAGGGTTTACCACACCCTCTTGGGAACATAGCTTTTCTGAACAGAGAGGAAATTTTTCTTCCCTCGGAGTGTCAGAGTTTTGCAGACCCCCCATTTCTACTATCAGGACACAAGAAAACATAAAATATTTTATTTTTTATTTTTTTAGAGACAGGGTCTCACTCTATTGTGAGGATGGAGTGCAGTGGTATGATTTTAGCTCAATGTAACCTCTAACTCCTGGGCTCAAACGATCCTGCTTTAGCCTCCCAAAGGGCTGGGATTACAGAAGTGAGCCATTGCACCCCAAAAGAAAATTTTCTCCCCTCTTCTCCCCTGAGCGCTAGGAGATCCCTTTTCCACCCCTTGAGCCTGAGCTAGAGGGCTTCTCCAGCTCTTTGTGTTCATGCCAACACGCACTTCCAGGGTATGCTAAATCCACAATACCAGAAGATAACAGAGGGACAAAAAAGTAAACACACTACAGTTTGGTGGTACTTCAAATTGTGGGCTCTTCCCCATCCTGCCTGCTAGCATTTACTTTTCAGGACCTCACACTGCTGCTCCAGGCATGCTGTCCTTGTTTTATGGGAGCTGTCAGTGGGAAAGATAGGTAGAGTGTGCTTAGTCCATCTTACCCAGAACCAGGACTCTCTCAAATTCAGTGTAAATTATTTTTAAAATTATTATTCCACTGGAAATAAAATGCAAACATACATTATACTGTAGTTCTTCAATTTATGTATGTACGTATATATGAAGAACTTAGTCATTCTTCAACAATAAGCAAATAGTAGCTTACATAGCTAACGTTTATATAGTGCTGACCATATTCCAGATACATTTCTAAATACTTAAAACTAAATTAACTCACTCATCCTTACAACAGTCCTATAAATTAGGTACTATTATTATCCCCATTTTATGGTTGAGGAAACTAAAATTAAGTAATTGAAATTAAGTCAACATACCTAGTATATAGTGAAGCTAGATTTGGTACCTAGGCGGTCTGGTTCCAGAGTCCATATTATTAACCTTTATTAATTGTACTCTGCCACTCTTAAAATATTTTCCTCTGGCAAATGACAATAATGCTTTTGTTTAAAAAGTTTAAATGCTCTAAGAAACAAGTTCCATTGGTAGTGCATGCTTTTTGGCACTGTATCTAAGAAAAGGTGTGGTGCTATTGCCATAAGTTGTTTGTTGTGTCTCTGATATAAAATAAAAAAAATTTATTCCAAGTTATTTTTTATTTAATTTTCTAAGCTTATAAATCAAATTCAATAATTTCTTACAATGATGAATTTGCTAGTGAAACCAGGTTAGCAGTTTACTTTAATCAGAACACGAACTGCAGCACTTAAACTTTTATTGTTGGTTGTAAAAATATTAAAATTAAAAATATTCCAGAACAGGGTCAGTTTGATAAACTCTAATCCACAAGGAATGAAAAACTAGGGATTTAGTCAAAGAAAATAATCAGAGATGACGGCAAAAACGCAACTACAAGAATGATTACTGTAAGACTCTCTGTTAAACAGCAAAACAATGGCAACAATTTACCTATGGAATTACAAGAGGCTGATTAAACAGGTTATGGTATTCGTCCCAGAAAGAAAAAACGATGTAGAACATTCCCTGGCCTTTTAAGATGCTCCTGGCTCCGTGGCCAAGTGCGGAGGGGAAACCTGTGTGTGCTCTGGCCAGAATGCCGCCTGTCCCTTCAAGATGCAACTCCGTAAATTCTCCCCAACTCTTCCTCCCCTCAGCAGTGGGCATGATTATGCAGGCTCTACCCCACGCAAGGATCTCTCACTAAGGAAGTAAGAAGCTAAAATACATTAGACTTCCTCTTGCCAGGTTGTGTGGCCTGTCACAGAGCTTCACTAGTCCAGAGGAAGGGCCACTATTATTTTCTAATTCACCCAAAGACACCATATACTTATCACATTATGTAAGTGCTTACTGCTTTTTCATTTTTCCAACAGATTATGAGCTCTCTGAGAACCAGGACTGGGACTTAGGGACTAAGCACATTGCAGCTTTCAAATTTTCTCCAAGGACTATGCTTCTGCTTTGTTAGAAAAGGTTGAGCACAGGGCAGGGCTCAGACTGGGTCGTTTCTTCAGTGAAAAATAAACACTGAGCAGGGAGAAGAGGAACCTCTGAGAGCACACTGGGCTGTCTCAGTCTGTCCCTCACTCCTGGTCCCCTCACTCATCAGAAAGGCAGGAAATGGGAAACAGGCCCCAGGGTGGAACTCTTAAGCAGACAATTTTCAGAAGAAAACATACATTACCAAATCCTGAAAAGCAAGACCGTATGTTAGCAGGGAGAGAGGGCATACTAACTCACCGGGGACATGACTTTAAGAAGTTCAATTCCTGTCACCTCCGCCTCTTCCTGGCTCTTCATTTGGAGAAGAGCTATACTTGGAGAAGGCAGAGCTGGAGAAGGAGAAAGGAGCAGTGAGAGACCAAGTACCACTAACGGCCACAGCACAGAAACCCTCCCTTCCCTTCAGCTCCTTCTGTCCTCCCTCACCTCCCACCTCCGCCCCGCCCCAAGTCCAGGCACTCGTTGGGGGACCTGCAGTTACAGCTGGGGTTTCCCTTTGCTCTGGGTTTTTGGGCTGAGCACATCTCTTGCCATCCCCCTACTCAGCCACCCGTTTATTAACATCAGACATGTGCTAAGTGCGCTGCACATAGTAACACTCTCTTTTAATCTCCAATCTTCAAAGAAAGTCAGGACATTGTCACTATTTTACCTATGAAAGCCATGGGAAGTGAAGCTCATAAATAATGGAACCCAGTCACCAAGCTATGTCTGCCCGACTCTACCACCCAAGTTATTTGCTGAGGTAGACACCAGAAAACAACAGAAAATATGCCCCCTGTGAAACTGGCCAGGATTTGTGCAGAGTGTGTAAGACTTAATTCCTTGGAGAATGCCATCTTCCCCCCAGAGAGGTGTTACCTTTGTTACAACAAAGAGCCCATCAGCTTGCAGATAATTAGACCAAAAATCATCACGAGACTCAGGTTCTTATTTTGCTTTGTGACAAGCTATAGTTTTGAAGAGGTTCCTTAACACCCCTGAGCCAAGTTTCTTTAATCAGGAAGAGGATAAAGTATTTGAATTAATTCTGGCTTCTTTCCTCTAAACTCCACTGCCTTCTCAAAGGATTATTATAATGACGATAGTAATGAACACTTACTGGACATTTATTATGTGACAGGGACTATACCAAATGCTTTATAGGTACAAGCTTATTTAATCGTATGACAATCCTGTGAGGTATATAACATTATCATCCCCATTTTACATAAAAACTGAGAGTTGTAAAGTTTAAGAAAAAACCCCAAAACCTGCTTAGTGGAGGTTTGGGGATATGAACTTGTGAAGTTATTCAACCTTCTCAGAGTCAGTTTCAACTGTCAAAAAGTGGTCAAGAATACCGACCTCAGGCAATTGTTGATGGGATCACATGACAGCTGGCACAGAGAGGAACTCTGGAGTCAGCCTGTTCTGGATCTGAATCCTGGCTCTTCTACTTACTGGTGGTTTGTTACTCTCTCTGTGCTTCAGTGTCCTCATCTATAAAAGGAAGATAAGGTATTAGTAGTTCCTACTTCCTAATGTTGTGAGGCTTGGTGTTAATACTCCCAAAAGGTCTTAGAACTGCATCTGGCATGTAGTGAGCACTTACCAAACATTAACTATTATTCCTGCATGCAAGACAACAAGCAAAGAACAATATGGCTATAAACAGCAATTCTTTCCCCTCTTTCATTACGGGGGAGGGTCAGAGGGAGGGAGAGAAATTAAAGGAATGACGATATTTTCCTTCGTTGACTAGAAAGTGACTATGCCATAGAAGGACTGGAATTTCTCAGCTTTTCTAGATGAGGCTGTCGATCTCACCTTCTTCCCAAGTCCCATCCCACCGCAATAAATGGGTAAAAAACTAAATGCTGAGATCTTTCTTGAAGAGCAACAGAGCACCCAGAGGTTGTAACAGGGAATGTCCTCTCCACGTGGCTCCCTGGCGACACCCCAAGGGCCTGGGTGGGGCGGGGCGGATCTGGTTAGGTGACCCCGGGCAAGTCAAGATCCCTCCCTAAACCCAGATCCACACTCTGGCCCAAGGCGACCCTCCAAATCTTTGGACTCCTGGGTCCACCAGCTTTAGAGGACAGCTCCCAAACCTCAAGTTCCACTCTCGCAGCTGCACCCACGCCACCTGTCACTCTTACCTCTGTACCGAGTCTCAACGGTCTCCGCTCCGCCCTGGCTCGTGGACGCGGGGACGCGTCCTGAGCTCCGCCCCTCCGTGTAAGGCGGCCGAGAACTGCTCTAGCTTCAGCTGCCCCGCATGGGCACCTTCCAGGCTCCAGGGCCTCGCGTCGTTGATTTGCGGGCGGGGCGGGTACTGAGTCTCCTGCAGGTGGCTTTCCTGCTCTCAGTCACGTAAGGGGCTTCAGTCATTCCAAGACGCACCGTCTTCCGCACGCTGCGGGGACACGAGCACAGACACGCACAGTCACCCCCTGCCGCCCACCGGACCCCTCTGACACAGGCACAGTCCCTTTCATACGCATAGCCGCCTCCTCCCGGCGGTCCCGCACCCACACCACGCCCGGTCAGTTAAAGAGTGGCCGAGCCACGCACGCACGTTCACGCCCACCCCTAGTCGCCGGCGGGACGCCGACCTCACCGCACGCTGTGAACCAGCAGTGGCGTCCAGCCACACGCGTCCTTCCCCTCAACGCCGGGCCGGAAGTGCGCTCGCCGGCAAAACCCTTCCGGAAGTGGGCGTGTCCGATCGCCGCAACGACCCCTGGGAAATGTAGTCTTGAACGCGGGCAGCCCTCTCCTGGTCCTCCTGATCAGAGTCGAGTCCCTGGGAAACCTTGCAGCCCCGGGCCTGGGTCCTGGAAGTACAGGCCACCCTCATCAGGCGAACCGCACCCCAGGCGCTTCTGGGAGCCGTCTCCAGGCTCCCGGTGCGCAGGCGCAGCTGTCAGCCATGGTAACTTAGAGCCCCGTCCCAGCCCGCAGGCGCGACGGCCCGTGGTGGGCGGGGTCGCAGGAGGCGTGGGCGCGCAGGCGCAGGCGTGTTGGCTTCCTCAGGAGAGGAAAACCACGGAGAGGGGCGGGGCTTAGGTGGCGGGGCGGGGCTTGGGCGGGGATTAGGCGGGGGCGCCTGTGGGACAGGAGAGTGAAGACAGTTGCATTTGCCTGGTGCTTTGTGCACTTGTGATTTGTGACTTTCTGACTGTGTGCATACGTAACCTGTTTTATTTCAAGCCAGTTATCGCTCTCTGATGGAATCTACTCCCCTTTCTCTCCCCCCGTTTTGTCTGTCCCTGCTAGAATCTCTGACAGCACACAGCTTCAGTCCTGTTGAGGATACATCCTCAGTGACGAAGAGAGTTGGCATGTACCTGCTAAGGAAAAAAAATCACTAAATTTAGCGTTAGCAGTCTCACCATGAAACAGCATGTCATGGGCTGAATGTGTCCTCCCAAAATGAGTGTGTTGAAGCCCTTACACCCAATGTGATGGTAGTAGGAGGCAGGGCCTTTGGGAGGTAACTGAGTTTAGATTAGGCCATGAGGGTGAGACCCTCACGATGGAATTAGTGCCCTTATCAGAAGAGGAAAGAGAGGTCTTTGTGCTCATGCACCAGTAGGAAAAGGCCATGTGAGCACACAGCAGGATGGAAGCCATCTGCAGGTCAAGAGGGCCCTCACCAAGATCAGAAGCTGCCAGCACTTAACCCCCCAGCCTCCAGAACTGTGAGAAATTCAGTCTGTTGTTTAACTCGCCCACTCTATGGTATTTTCTTATTGCGGCCCCAGCTGACCAAGACACATCACAGATATGGGTCCACCACACATCACCCAAAGACTAAGTCACCCTCCCACACACAGTCATTCAGGGCCACACAGTCACATCTAGACTCCAGCTTTCCTGGATCCAATTTTCCTCAGACTTCATAGACTCCATAATGAAACTAAGTCTAGCCGTGAAGATGCTTTCCTTAAGGAACTGCAAATGGCATCTTAGTGTTTGTAACATTTTATGGTTGATTATTTGAGTTGGATAAAAATGATATTAATACTCTCATTTTAGCTCTGACATACAAAGATCTTGGGAGCCTTCACTCCCATACTCACAACAAACTGAAAATCAACAACTTTTCTTAGATCCATCAGAGAACTGAGGACACAAAGGAAACTGCCACCCTGAAATTTAGAGACAGGCAAATACACAAATACATAAAATAGCAGCCAATATCAGCTTACCTTAAGCAGAAGCCACTGAAAACATAAATTGGTAGACACTTTTAATTGATAGTTTTTTTTTAATTTATTTATTTTTTATTTTTTTTATTTCAGCATATTATGGGGGTACAGATGTTTAGGTTACGTACATTGCCCTTGCCCCCCTTAATTGATAGTTTTGATGAATTGCTGGAGGCGTGGTGTGGACTAACTTGTGAGTTAAAAACTCCTAGGGGCCTCATCTTAGATGGGCACTCTCACTCTCATGAACTCTCCAGGAACCCCACCATGTTCTTACAATGAAGAAAGGAGGAAGAATCTCCTGTTTGGGGCAGGGGGAAGGGAGGAGTAACCAGAGCATTCTCCATAACAAATGCCTGCACTTCAAGGAAAACTACTTACTCTAGAGTCTTATTGGACCTGGGGAGAGGCAATTGGCCAGCTCTAGCCCCTCCAGATCCTTCCTGTCTCAGTAACAGCAGGATGAAAAAAGGCTAAGAAACACTTCTGAAGATCACAGCCCAAGGACTCAAGCCCACTAGAAACATGAGATTTAATCATAAGACTACAGAAACTTCTCTTCCCCAGTACTTCACTACCACACTGAGGGGACTCTGCTGTAATAGCTTTCTCAGTTGCAAGGCAGACTCTATTTAAGAAGGAGCTCTTACGCAAACCCAAACAGGGAGAAGGAAAAAAACAAAGAAACCAGAGGAAACTGAAGTCTCCAGCACCTACAGCTATGGCAAACATTAAACACAGCCCAGATCCTAGCCAGGATAACGTAAAACGTCACACCAAAAGCCAATTTCCTTCAGTATATACTATCTAGCACATCATTTCCAGCTTTCAGCAAGAAATTACAAGTCATTCTAAAGGCTGAGAAAAAACACAGCCTAAAGAAACAAAGCAAACATCAAAATTAGACTCAGATAGAGCAGAGTTTTTGGAATTATCAGACCAGGAATGTAAAATAACTATAATTAATATGTTAAGGTCATAATGGAAAAAGTAGACAACAAGCAAGAACAGATGGGTAATGTTAGCAGAGAGATGCAAAGTGTAAGAATCAAAAGGACATGTAAGAGATTGAAAACACTGTGATGGAAACGAAGATTGCCTTTGAAGGGCTCATCAGTAGAGTGGACATGCTGAGAAATCAGTGACTGAGCTTGAATATATGTTAATAGTAATTTCCCAAACTGAAATACAAAGAGGAAAAATTAGACTAGAATATCCAAAAACTGTGGGACGATTACAAAAGGTGAAATATGTATATAATCAAAGGACCAGAAGGAAAAGAAAGAGAAGGGAGAGGAAATATTTGAGGTAATGATGACTGAGAATTTTCTAAAGTTAATGACACCAAACCACAGATCCAAAAAGCTCAGAGAACACTGAGCAGGATAAATTCCAATACATACATACACACACGTACACACACACACATACATGTGCACACATATCTAGACGTATTATATTCTAGCTACAGAAAATCAAAGACAGAGGTAAAATTTTGAAGGAAGCCAGAGGGAGGAAAAACACCTTACTCTTACTCATAGAGGGACAAGGATAAGAATCACATCAGACTACTCATTAGAAACCACGCAAGCAATTGGTACTGATCAGTTCTGAAAGAAAGAAGGAAGGAGGAGGGAGAAAAGAAAGTGGGAGAGAGGGAGAAATGGGGAGAGTAAGAGGGAGAAACCATCAAGCAAAAAGAGAATGGAGTAAAATATTGCAGCTGTTGAAAGGAGGAAAAAAAAAGCCACTGACACAATTCTATATCCGGAAAAATTATCATTCAAAAGTGAAGGAGAAATTGGTCAAATAAAAGTAAAAAGGGGCCGGGCGCGGTGGCTCACGCCTGTAATCCTAGCTCTCTGGGAGGCCGAGGCGGGCGGATTGTTTGAGCTCAGGAGTTGAAACCAGCCTGAGCAAGAGCGAGACCCCGTCTCTACTAAAAATAGAAAGAAATTAATCGGACAACTAAAAATACATAGAAAAAATTAGCCAGGCATGGTGGCGCATGCCTGTAGTCCCAGCTACTTGGGAGGCTGAGGCAGAAGGATTGCTTGAACCCAGGAGTTTGAGGTTGCTGTGAGCTAGGATGATGCCACGGCACTCTAGCCTGGGTAACAGAGTGAGACTCTGTCTCAGAAAAAAAAAAAAAGTGAAAAGGATTTGCCACCAGTACACCTGCCTTACCAAAAAAAAATGTTAAAAGAAGTTCTTTGGAAAGAAAGAAAATGATATAGGTAAGAAATTCATATATACATAAAGAAAGGAAGAGTATCAGAGAAGGAATAAATTAAGGTGAAGCAAATGTTTGATTATTCTTAATTGATCTAATAGGTAACTGTTCAAAGTAATAACAGCAACAATATATTGATGATTATAGCCTGTAGATAAGTAAAATGGATGACAGCAATATTATAAGGGATGGGAGGGAGAAACTGGAAATACTCTTTGTTATAGGGTACCTGCAATGCCTGGGTATCAATAAGTGTTACTTGAAAGTGGACTTAGGTTAGTTGTAAATACTGCAAACTTTAGAGAACCCAATAAAAGTTAAATAAAAAGTGTAACTGATGTACTAAGAGAAGAGAGAAAATTGAATAATATGAAATTCCCATTTAAAACCAGAGAGGGCAGAAGAGTTGGAAGTAAAACAATATTGATTATGTAAACTGATCATCAATCTGGCAACCTTCCTCTCTTATAGATTCTAATTTGGTTTTATGGGTAGATGTTCATATTATCTGCCAATAATTCTAGTTATATCTGTTTTCTTGCTATCATTAAGTCTCGTAATTGCTTTTTTCTCCTTAGAGAATGGCCAGGACCTCCAGTACTATGTTCAACAGTAGCAGAATTTAATGTAATTATATATATGGTTGGATTTAAGTTCATCATTTTGCTATTTTATCTTTTTTTACCACCTATTTTCAGTTTCTTTATTCCTCCTTTTCTGACTTCTTTTGGTTAGCTAAATATTTTTTAGAATTCCATCTTAATTAATTTATTGACCTTTTAGCTATGACTCTTTCCAGTTAGTCTATTTTACATTTATATCACATTCATATATTTTAGTGGTTGCTGAAGGAATTACAGTATACATCCTTAACTTTTCAATGTGCTTGAAGTTAACATTTTACCCCTTCACCTGAAACACAAGAATGTTGTGATCACATAGTTCTCCGTGTGCCCCATCACTTATGCTATGGTTTTAAACAGTTTTAAAAACTGAAAGAATAAATGTTAAGTTTTTATATTAACCCACATATTTACCAATTCTGGTCCTCTTCATTTCTTCCTGAAGATCCAAGTTATCATCTAATGTTTACATCAAGCCTGAGGAAATTCCTTTCAGCATTTGTTGTCATGTAGCTTTGTTAGCCACAAATTCATAGTTTTTGTGTATCTGAAAACGTCTTTATCTTGCCTTCATTTCTGAAGGATATTTTCTGTGGCTGTAGAATTCTACATTGAAAGGTTCTCCCAATGCTCCACCCACCCAGCACTTAAAGTGTCATTCCATTGTCCTCTGTTTCTGATTATAAAAGCCAGCCATCATTAAAATTATGTAATGCATAATTTTTCTTTGGCCACTTTCAAGGCGTTCTTTTCATCTTTGGGTTTCAGCAGATTCATAATTATGTGCCCAGGTGTGGTTTTTCTTTGTATTTATCCTGCTTGTGATTTTATGACATTCTTAAATGTGGAAATATGTAATTTTCACAAAATTTGGGAAATTTATAGACACTATTCAAACAGGTTTCTATTCCATCCCTTTTCCCCTCCTTTTGTAACTCCAATTATATTAATATGTGTGTTATACCTTTTGACATTATCACGAATCACTGAAGCACTGTTCAGTCCTTTTAATTTCTTTCAATTCTGCTTCAGATTAAATAATTTCTATTTATCTATAATCAACTTCATTGACTCCTCTGCTACCTATAATTTCCTGTTAAACCTATACAATGAATTTTTACTTACAAATATTGTATTTTTCAGTTTTGAAGTTTCCATTTCCAAACTGATTTACTCATTTGCTGCAATTACCATCTGTTCACCCATTAAGAACATATTTTCCTTTATATCATTTAGAATAATTATATAGGAGCTTTAACATTGTTTGCCAATTCAAATATTTGAATTATCTCAAGATTGATATTGGTTGCTTTTTCTCTTGAATATGGCTTATGTTTTCTTCTTTTTGTATATCTAATAATTTTTACTGTATGAATAATACACTGTAGAGTTTCTGTTGTGTTCCTTTGAAGAGTGCTGACTTTTGGTTTGTTTTAGTAGGCAGTTCACTTGGTTGAACTCAATCTCCAAACTCTGTCTCCCTGAGGCAGGTAGTGCTAAAGTTTTTGTAGGGATGGTTGGAGTCTGTCCAGTACTTGCACAGAGAAGGGATTGCCCAGAAATTTTGTACCTTAAATGCTGGGGAAGGCTTAACGAACAGTGAGAAAAACCATATTAAAAACTGGAAGAAGTGGGATTCTTATTATGTAGTGGCAGAAATTTTATCAAGCCTATTATCAGCAGTTAATGTGGGAAGAATAATAGGGTGATCTAGCTAAGGAGATTTGGAAGCCATGGGTTAAATGTGCTGTTGTTGTTTCTGTTTTCTTGCTGCTTATAGAAACATGCAAAAGAAGAGATATAAATTGAGGAAAGGACTGTTAATAAAGAACCAGAACATAGGGTTTTGAAAATTCTCAGCCTCTGTAGATGGCAAATACTAAAATCAAGAAATGGCTTCCAAGCAAAGATAAAATCCAGGATACTTCTAGAAATACTGTTCTAAAAAATAAACTAAGCGCATGACTACAGAATGTTCTGTTAGAACCTCAGAAAGATCTAAGCCAGTATCTCAGGGTTCTATTTAA
>NW_012150008.1:308837-317515 GCF_000956105.1 Propithecus coquereli | reverse complement strand
TTTTTTTATTTCAGCATATTATGGGGGTACAGATGTTTAGGTTACGTACATTGCCCTTGCCCCCCTTAATTGATAGTTTTGATGAATTGCTGGAGGCGTGGTGTGGACTAACTTGTGAGTTAAAAACTCCTAGGGGCCTCATCTTAGATGGGCACTCTCACTCTCATGAACTCTCCAGGAACCCCACCATGTTCTTACAATGAAGAAAGGAGGAAGAATCTCCTGTTTGGGGCAGGGGGAAGGGAGGAGTAACCAGAGCATTCTCCATAACAAATGCCTGCACTTCAAGGAAAACTACTTACTCTAGAGTCTTATTGGACCTGGGGAGAGGCAATTGGCCAGCTCTAGCCCCTCCAGATCCTTCCTGTCTCAGTAACAGCAGGATGAAAAAAGGCTAAGAAACACTTCTGAAGATCACAGCCCAAGGACTCAAGCCCACTAGAAACATGAGATTTAATCATAAGACTACAGAAACTTCTCTTCCCCAGTACTTCACTACCACACTGAGGGGACTCTGCTGTAATAGCTTTCTCAGTTGCAAGGCAGACTCTATTTAAGAAGGAGCTCCTACGCAAACCCAAACAGGGAGAAGGAAAAAAACAAAGAAACCAGAGGAAACTGAAGTCTCCAGCACCTACAGCTATGGCAAACATTAAACACAGCCCAGATCCTAGCCAGGATAACGTAAAACGTCACACCAAAAGCCAATTTCCTTCAGTATATACTATCTAGCACATCATTTCCAGCTTTCAGCAAGAAATTACAAGTCATTCTAAAGGCTGAGAAAAAACACAGCCTAAAGAAACAAAGCAAACATCAAAATTAGACTCAGATAGAGCAGAGTTTTTGGAATTATCAGACCAGGAATGTAAAATAACTATAATTAATATGTTAAGGTCATAATGGAAAAAGTAGACAACAAGCAAGAACAGATGGGTAATGTTAGCAGAGAGATGCAAAGTGTAAGAATTAAAAGGACATGTAAGAGATTGAAAACACTGTGATGGAAACGAAGATTGCCTTTGAAGGGCTCATCAGTAGAGTGGACATGCTGAGAAATCAGTGACTGAGCTTGAATATATGTTAATAGTAATTTCCCAAACTGAAATACAAAGAGGAAAAATTAGACTAGAATATCCAAAAACTGTGGGACGATTACAAAAGGTGAAATATGTATATAATCAAAGGACCAGAAGGAAAAGAAAGAGAAGGGAGAGGAAATATTTGAGGTAATGATGACTGAGAATTTTCTAAAGTTAATGACACCAAACCACAGATCCAAAAAGCTCAGAGAACACTGAGCAGGATAAATTCCAATACATACATACACACACGTACACACACACACATACATGTGCACACATATCTAGACGTATTATATTCTAGCTACAGAAAATCAAAGACAGAGGTAAAATTTTGAAGGAAGCCAGAGGGAGGAAAAACACCTTACTCTTACTCATAGAGGGACAAGGATAAGAATCACATCAGACTACTCATTAGAAACCACGCAAACAATTGGTACTGATCAGTTCTGAAAGAAAGAAGGAAGGAGGAGGGAGAAAAGAAAGTGGGAGAGAGGGAGAAATGGGGAGAGTAAGAGGGAGAAACCATCAAGCAAAAAGAGAATGGAGTAAAATATTGCAGCTGTTGAAAGGAGGAAAAAAAAAGCCACTGACACAATTCTATATCCGGAAAAATTATCATTCAAAAGTGAAGGAGAAATTGGTCAAATAAAAGTAAAAAGGGGCCGGGCGCGGTGGCTCACGCCTGTAATCCTAGCTCTCTGGGAGGCCGAGGCGGGCGGATTGTTTGAGCTCAGGAGTTCGAAACCAGCCTGAGCAAGAGCGAGACCCCGTCTCTACTAAAAATAGAAAGAAATTAATCGGACAACTAAAAATACATAGAAAAAATTAGCCAGGCATGGTGGCGCATGCCTGTAGTCCCAGCTACTTGGGAGGCTGAGGCAGAAGGATTGCTTGAACCCAGGAGTTTGAGGTTGCTGTGAGCTAGGATGATGCCACGGCACTCTAGCCTGGGTAACAGAGTGAGACTCTGTCTCAGAAAAAAAAAAAAAGTGAAAAGGATTTGCCACCAGTACACCTGCCTTACCAAAAAAAAATGTTAAAAGAAGTTCTTTGGAAAGAAAGAAAATGATATAGGTAAGAAATTCATATATACATAAAGAAAGGAAGAGTATCAGAGAAGGAATAAATTAAGGTGAAGCAAATGTTTGATTATTCTTAATTGATCTAATAGGTAACTGTTCAAAGTAATAACAGCAACAATATATTGATGATTATAGCCTGTAGATAAGTAAAATGGATGACAGCAATATTATAAGGGATGGGAGGGAGAAACTGGAAATACTCTTTGTTATAGGGTACCTGCAATGCCTGGGTATCAATAAGTGTTATTTGAAAGTGGACTTAGGTTAGTTGTAAATACTGCAAACTTTAGAGAACCCAATAAAAGTTAAATAAAAAGTGTAACTGATGTACTAAGAGAAGAGAGAAAATTGAATAATATGAAATTCCCATTTAAAACCAGAGAGGGCAGAAGAGTTGGAAGTAAAACAATATTGATTATGTAAACTGATCATCAATCTGGCAACCTTCCTCTCTTATAGATTCTAATTTGGTTTTATGGGTAGATGTTCATATTATCTGCCAATAATTCTAGTTATATCTGTTTTCTTGCTATCATTAAGTCTCGTAATTGCTTTTTTCTCCTTAGAGAATGGCCAGGACCTCCAGTACTATGTTCAACAGTAGCAGAATTTAATGTAATTATATATATGGTTGGATTTAAGTTCATCATTTTGCTATTTTATCTTTTTTTACCACCTATTTTCAGTTTCTTTATTCCTCCTTTTCTGACTTCTTTTGGTTAGCTAAATATTTTTTAGAATTCCATCTTAATTAATTTATTGACCTTTTACCTATGACTCTTTCCAGTTAGTCTATTTTACATTTATATCACATTCATATATTTTAGTGGTTGCTGAAGGAATTACAGTATACATCCTTAACTTTTCAATGTGCTTGAAGTTAACATTTTACCCCTTCACCTGAAACACAAGAATGTTGTGATCACATAGTTCTCCCTGTGCCCCATCACTTATGCTATGGTTTTAAACAGTTTTAAAAACTGAAAGAATAAATGTTAAGTTTTTATATTAACCCACATATTTACCAATTCTGGTCCTCTTCATTTCTTCCTGAAGATCCAAGTTATCATCTAATGTTTACATCAAGCCTGAGGAAATTCCTTTCAGCATTTGTTGTCATGTAGCTTTGTTAGCCACAAATTCATAGTTTTTGTGTATCTGAAAACGTCTTTATCTTGCCTTCATTTCTGAAGGATATTTTCTGTGGCTGTAGAATTCTACATTGAAAGGTTCTCCCAATGCTCCACCCACCCAGCACTTAAAGTGTCATTCCATTGTCCTCTGTTTCTGATTATAAAAGCCAGCCATCATTAAAATTATGTAATGCATAATTTTTCTTTGGCCACTTTCAAGGCGTTCTTTTCATCTTTGGGTTTCAGCAGATTCATAATTATGTGCCCAGGTGTGGTTTTTCTTTGTATTTATCCTGCTTGTGATTTTATGACATTCTTAAATGTGGAAATATGTAATTTTCACAAAATTTGGGAAATTTATAGACACTATTCAAACAGGTTTCTATTCCATCCCTTTTCCCCTCCTTTTGTAACTCCAATTATATTAATATGTGTGTTATATCTTTTGACATTATCACGAATCACTGAAGCACTGTTCAGTCCTTTCAATTTCTTTCAATTCTGCTTCAGATTAAATAATTTCTATTTATCTATAATCAACTTCATTGACTCCTCTGCTACCTATAATTTCCTGTTAAACCTATACAATGAATTTTTACTTACAAATATTGTATTTTTCAGTTTTGAAGTTTCCATTTCCAAACTGATTTACTCATTTGCTGCAATTACCATCTGTTCACCCATTAAGAACATATTTTCCTTTATATCATTTAGAATAATTATATAGGAGCTTTAACATTGTTTGCCAATTCAAATATTTGAATTATCTCAAGATTGATATTGGTTGCTTTTTCTCTTGAATATGGCTTATGTTTTCTTCTTTTTGTATATCTAATAATTTTTACTGTATGAATAATACACTGTAGAGTTTCTGTTGTGTTCCTTTGAAGAGTGCTGACTTTTGGTTTGTTTTAGTAGGCAGTTCACTTGGTTGAACTCAATCTCCAAACTCTGTCTCCCTGAGGCAGGTAGTGCTAAAGTTTTTGTAGGGATGGTTGGAGTCTGTCCAGTACTTGCACAGAGAAGGGATTGCCCAGAAATTTTGTACCTTAAATGCTGGGGAAGACTTAACGAACAGTGAGAAAAACCATATTAAAAACTGGAAGAAGTGGGATTCTTATTATGTAGTGGCAGAAATTTTATCAAGCCTATTATCAGCAGTTAATGTGGGAAGAATAATAGGGTGATCTAGCTAAGGAGATTTGGAAGCCATGGGTTAAATGTGCTGTTGTTGTTTCTGTTTTCTTGCTGCTTATAGAAACATGCAAAAGAAGAGATATAAATTGAGGAAAGGACTGTTAATAAAGAACCAGAACATAGGGTTTTGAAAATTCTCAGCCTCTGTAGATGGCAAATACTAAAATCAAGAAATGGCTTCCAAGCAAAGATAAAATCCAGGATACTTCTAGGAATACTGTTCTAAAAAATAAACTAAGCGCATGACTACAGAATGTTCTGTTAGAACCTCAGAAAGATCTAAGCCAGTATCTCAGGGTTCTATTTAATCACATAAAATCTCTGTGGACACTCATAGATGCTCTTATTCAAATAATCAAGAAGAAGTTTATCTCAAAGAGATTTGTGGCTGTAGCTTTTGTCCAGTGTCCAGTGAACCCCAATGAGCCTGCAAAGTTTTCAAAAGAATTGGTTCAGTAGAAACCCTGCCAACTTGGAGTGAAAGGGACAGAGACAGTACGAAATGAAGAGAGGCCACTGGATTCCCAAGATTCTGATGTCAGTAAGCAAGCTTAGAAAACTATTGAGCTGCAAACACATTTCATGAAAAAGGATAACTCAGAAGGCAGAACCAAGAGTTCAGATGGTGGAAAATTATTTCCAGGCTTTGAGACCTAATCAAGGGATTCCAAAATATTTGTCTGGCTAGATTTCAGAATTGCTGTGGATCAGTTATTCTACTATGTTTGTTGGTGGGGCAGATAACTTGTTCTTTATTTCCAAAGGTCTGCAGATCAGGAACTGTACTTAAGAAACTATACCTCGTGAGCCTTGTCAGCACCTGGTCCTATTGTAGATGACAGGAGTTTTGACTGTGAGCTGATGCTGTAACACGGTGAGACTCTGGGAGGGGCCTTGGAAGGGGATGAGTGAATTTTGCATGTGGAAGGCACATGACTTACTGGTAGGGCACAGGGAAGACTATAGTAGGTGGCCCAAGATGGCTCCCAAAGTTTCCTGCCTCCAGTTCTTCACACTCTTTTGTAATCCCCTCCTCTTGAAAGTGGGCTGGACCTAGTGACTTCTAATTAACCAAATACAAACATGAGGGGATGCCACTTCTAATATTAGGTTATAAAAAGACTTCATGTTCCATCTTGGGTACCTTCTCTTGCTCACTCACTTTCAAGGAAGCCACTGGCCATGTTATGAGTTGTCTTACAGAGAAGCCCACATGGAAAGGAACTGATGTATACAACCAAAGGCCAGTGAGGAATCAAGGCCTGTCAATAGTTGCAAGCATTTGGAAGCCGATTCTCCTCTAATAAAGTTTTCGGATAACTGCAGCACTGGCCAACAACTAGACTGCAGCCTTGTGAGAGACCCTGAGCCAGAGGCTCCCAGCTAAGCTATACCTGGATTCCTTACCCACAGAAATTATGAGATCATGAACATTTGTCTGTTTTCGGCCACTAAGCTTTGGGGTAATTTGTTAGACAACAGTAGAAAACTAACACACCATCACAGCTCTTACTCTATGACTGAGTTAAAATAGAGATTCTATCATTAGTCGAGGATACTATATTGATTAGAATTTCGGTAGCTGCTATTACAATTGAAATTCAAAGATATCATTACCTTAACACAATAGTTTATTTCTCACTCACATAATAATCCATTGCTGGTGTTCCTGGGTGACCAGGGGCTTTCCTCTAAATAGTGGTTTAGGGACACAGAGTTCTTCCATCTTTCATCTTTGATATTCCATATGATTAAGATTCTTTTTCCAGCTGGACAGCACATCCTGTTCTTAATAACCAAGCCCCGATATATCCTTTCTATTCGTAGCACATTGAAGAAAATTGATCTGATAGACAGACCTGGAAGGGTGCCCAGGAAGACACACCCTGGAATTAGTCTCGGACAACAGAAAAGGAAGCACCAACTTTTGGTGGTCATCTAGTCACATCATAGACATCATTAACACAAATGTGCCCAGGATCTGGGAAAATAACCACAGTATGTGTTTGTGCTCTTGTTGGACCTGCTACACTTATATAAGAATTCCTCCATAAGCCCTCACTCTGCATAAAAGCAAGTCTTTAAAATTCCAGTGGAAATGTTCACAGTGATTTTAATGACAGTCATTCAAGAGCACCCAGATCCCTTGCCATAGATTTAAATCAATGGGAGGCTTAGGTAGATGCCATGCCATGGAGTTTTTAAAATTAAAACCTTAGTACACTTTCAACCCTGAATATCAATTATTAAATATGTGGAAATATGAGAAATCAGAACATTCTTGGAGTTCTGAGGTTTGTTATGACCTTTTCCCTTTCTTCTCACAGTTAACTATTGCCCTGTAATCAAGCTACCACACATGCCAAACGTAGTTCCTACAGAAATCAGACACCCTTTCCAAATGCAGTCACTGTCATGAGAACTCCCAGTACCTAAAGGAGAAGACACAGGGACATTTCTAAAGATGCTCATGCTTCTTTCATGTCAGAGGAACACGGAAAGGCTGCTGGGAACTTGCAGAACATGATTGAGGGATTTGGACCTACAGGATCCAATATAGGATGATAAACTCCTGAATTCTTCCAAGTCCTTATATATTATGCAAAGTCATTTCTAACCTTCAAAACATTTCCAAAAATGTTCCCTAGATTTTTGATAACTAATGAAGGACATTAAATATTTCTGGGTGAGATTAATGTCCTTCCAAACTTTCTGTATTTCAAGCTACAAGTCATATTAAACTCTGATTTTTGTTACCAGCCAAGCAATAATGGTGAGTATGGCAGAGCAGGGACAATTAAGTTTCCAGCTACAAGGGAAGCAAGAAGTGAGTAAAATTAGTAGGGAGGTTTCTTAAGGGTTGAGAGGGAGATACAAAGTTTTCTAAGATTCTTGAATCATTCCTGATAGCCTCATCGCAATAACCTGGATTCAAATCTTTCCCAAATTACTTAAGTGGCAAGGTTGGGAGTTCAGTAAGCGTCATAGCTCAGCAATGAACACATCTACGATTGCATTTGCTTTTCAGCAACTGCAGTCCCTGGTTAGAAGCAACAAGAGATTCTTTCCCAGCATAGTCATAAAGGTCCTGATTTCAATTTCTTGCTTAAGGTCAGAATTTCAAGTAGTCTTGAAATTTTACTTTTAATTATCTGGTTTCGTTATAAACAATGATTGCCTATACATTTGAAAGCAGCATTCCTCATCACCTTCGGTTTTTGGTAGGAGCTATGTAGCGCCTATTGCATGACGGGTTTATGATCCTGCTGTATCACAAATATGCCTTTGTAGCAGAGTAGGATGAGGAGTTTCTCTGTCCTCTGATCTATCTCATTTAATGATCAAACCTGAATACTCTGCTTCTCTGTAGCATGGTAATCATTCTCTAGTATCAATTTCTATATTGGCTAGCTTTTTTTCATCAAGAACAAAAGAATGTGATTCTCACTTAAAATTAGAAATCAAATATTAGAAGAATGCCCAGTAATTTACAGATTTAAAGAACAGAACAAAACCAGGATGTCTTAAAGCAGGAGTCATTTCAACAGGTCCCAGTGACAGATGGACAAACCTTTAGGTTGCTGCAAAAGGATGACTCAATTCAAGCTATTTCCCATCCAGGAGTCACACTGTATATATGTCACAGCTGGTACAAGTGTTCCAACCAACTGGAATGAATACTGACTAAAAGGAAGCATCCAGCACAGCCACATTGGGTCATAAAGCTGAATACTGGCCTTGCTCCTGTTTCTGTGTCTCCAACCGAAATAACCAAGAAGGAGAAATCCAATTGGCTTCACTGGAGTGTTGTACGACTAGCAGTTCACCAGAACACAGAAGTGAAGAAAGGGAAAGTGCCCACAAAAGGCAAGAAAAGTACAGATGTATATATGTGTGTGTGTGTGTGTGTGTGTGTGCGCACGCGTGCATGTGTATGTACATGTATACCCACAGATATATTCAATATTAATTCTGACTATGACTATAAGATCGTTTTACACATAAGATTCTGAAAATCACAGATTTCATTTAATATATTGTGGAAACCTCTCCAGAGAAGTATACATAGAGCTTAATTGCTTTCCACTAACTGCACAGCACAGTATTGAATAACTACAATTTAATCTATCTGCTTGGCAGGACATTGAATTCCTATTTGTCATGATTAAAACAATTGTACA
>NW_012150008.1:303688-307062 GCF_000956105.1 Propithecus coquereli | reverse complement strand
AGACGGTATGCAAATCAGTGGGTGTGGCTTCATACCAATAAAACTTTACTGACACCAAAATTTTAATTTCATATAATTTTCAAGTTGATAATATTCTTTTTACTCTTGTCAATCATTTAAAATTTTTTAAAAAAATTTTAGAGCACGCATGGACCATATAAAACCAGCCAGGGAGACTGTGGCTATAAGTCATGGTTTGCTGACCCCCACCTAAGATCAGTTTACCACAGAGTTAATGGTTCCTTGAAAGTTTAATAGAATTCATTCACAAGCCAAGTGACTTTAAATAGCCAAATCTTACCAAGTTTTCTAATTCTTGAGTCACATGTCAGTGGTTTTAACTTTATGCATATAAATCTTGCACCATTCTGATTATTTAATTAATTTATTCCAGGTAGCCTATTCACTCACGTTCTAGATTTTCTAAGGCTGCTGTCAGATATACGGTAAAGTTTAATTTTCTCACCAACAAGGTCATATCACCTTACAACCACGTAGATTAGATGGAAAGCCACAATACTATCTTGGCATTATGGATCAAGTTCTAAATCAACATAGGCAAAACCTCACCCATTCCCTGAAGAACTCCTGTTCCTGATCTAAACTCTGGTCTCTCCTGACCTTATTGTTCTGCATCACTTTTATCAGAGCTGACTACAATAACTTTTCATTGTTCAAAAACAATGTTTTTAAGAGAGCTAGGTTTACTGAATGCTTAATATGGACCAAGCACTGTGCTGAGCACACCTTATGCATTAGCTAATTTAAAGAAACTACAAGCTTTACATGAGGAGTGAATAAATTACATTTACACTTTACAAAGTCAACCTGACTGTGATGTGAAGAACAAACTAGTAAAGGATGAAAAGAAAACAAAACAAATGGCAGGGAGAGGGACTATTAAACTATTGGAGTAGCAGAGTGAACATGATGCCTTGAGATTATGGTGATGGGAGGGAGGATGGATTCCAGAGAAATTTGGGAAATAGGTCCACAGGACTTGACGTGGAAGGTAAAGAGGGGCGTGTTGACGACTCCCCAGTGTGAATTCGCTGATGATGAGCTAAGTGCGCAGTCTGCCTGAAAACTTTTCTGCTTTTCTTATAGTTATAGGATCTCTCTCCACTATGAACTCTCTTATGTTGATTAAGGTGTCCGATTTGGATGAAGGTTTTCCTACATTCCTTACATTCATATGGTTTCTTTCCAGAATGAATTCTCTGGTGCACACTAAGGGACTGACGGTGACTAAAGGCTTTGCCACACGCACTACACTCGTAAGGCTTCTCTCCAGTGTGACTTCTGCGATGACAAATAAGGGAAGATTTTGTCTTGAATGCCTTCCCACACTCAATACATTCGTAAGGCCTTTGGCCAGTGTGAAGTCTCTGATGTTGAGTACAGGACGAGTTATCACCAAAGGCCTTCCCACATTCGACACATTTATAGGGTTTCTCCCCAGTGTGAACTCTCTGATGTTGAATAAGGTGTGTGGTCTGACTGAAGGCTTTACCACATTCCTTACACTCATATGGTTTCTCTCCTGTATGAGTTTTTTGATGCTGTGCAAGGTGAGCCTTCTGGGTGAATGCTTTACTACAAACCTTACATTCATAGGGCTTCTCTCCAGTATGAATTCTCTGATGAGTGGCAAGCTGGGAACTGATGCTGAAGGATTTCCCACATTCCCCACATTCAAAGGGTTTCTCCCCAGTATGAATCCTTAAATGGCTAGCAAGGTGTATATTCTGTCTGAAGGCTTTCCCACATTCTTTACATTTAAAGGGCTTTTCTCCAGAATGTACTCTTTGATGTTGAGTGAGCGATGCATGATGGCTGAAAGCTTTTCTGCAAACGTCACATTCGTACGGTTTTTCTCCAGTGTGAATCCTTTGATGTACAGTGAGGGATGAGCCATACCTAAAGGATTTGTGACACACATCACATTTGTAAGGTTTCTCTCCGGTGTGAATTCTCCTATGTTGATTAAGCCCTATGTGGTCACTGAAGGCTTTCCCACAATCGATGCAATCAAAGGGTTTCTCCCCAGTGTGATAGTATCTCCAGTGACGAATGAGGGATGTGTTCTGTATGAAAGCCTTCCCACATTCAATGCACTCATAGGGCTTCTTGCCGGTGTGACATCTCTGATGTCGTGCAAAGGATGAACCATCGCTAAAGGCCTTTCCACATTCATTACATTTATAAGGTTTCTCTCCAGTGTGAATTCTCTGATGAACAGTAAGGGATGAGCTCTGGGTAAAAGTTTTCTTACATTCATTACATCTGAAAAGTTTTTTTCCTGCATAGATGCCTGTTTGTTTTATTACAACTGAATTTTTGGGGAAACTTTTAACTGAATCATGAGTATGAACTCTTTCTTCTGAATCTTCCAAATAGAACCATCTTCCAGATTTGTTATACATATGCTGTCTTTCCTTAGAGAGGGTTTTGTTATGAGTACTTGGCTCTTGCCTGAATTGTGTCTCTTGACCTACAAACTTCCTTTCAAACACATGCTCAGAATCCCAATTTTCTCTGAAAGTGGAACACTCAAGTTTAGCATTTGAGGTTCTGTCTGTTACCCCATCAGCATATGAATCCTGCTTTGGAAATAATTCCTGGGTCTCACATACAGATTGCTGGCCTGAAAAATATCAAGAAAATAGATGTTCATTTATCATGTGTTAGAAAAAACGAATATGCTAAAAGGAGATCGTTGAGCTAATTAACTGATTGGTGAATTAAACAAGAGTTTCGCAGCTCTAAAAGCTAGTACATTTAAACATGCAGTGTATAGTGTATGTAACAAAACCCCAGACTGAATTCACTATAGGAACCTAAGAGAGGTAAGTAGAAAAAAATTAAATACATGAAGAAACAGTTACATCAGAAGAGTAATGAGTTGACAGGCTATGACATTCACTGCCTTTATCTCTCTCCTACTCCCTGTCTGTCCTGCTTTGGATGCCAGAGCAGTCACCATCAAATGCTATCATCATATCACAGGAGTCATTCAAAGGAAAATGCCAAAGCACAAAAAAGACACTGTATTCTTTGACATCCATTAGGATTACCTGAAAGTCCAATTATTACTCTACAACTGGAAAATGGTGTTTCTATTAAGCGTATTTGATGCATCTGAACAAAAGCTACATTGCCAATGGATTACTGAAGCTCAGTATTCACATAAAATCATTTTCACATTTTCCTGGTTACTCCACAAGTATGAAAAAATCTGGCCATTTCAAACCGGGGCCTTGTAATTTCTCTTTTTATGGCGATAAACTTTTTCTGGCTTTATTGAGGTATAATTGACAAGTAAAAATTGAACATATTTAAAATATAAAACAGGATGTTTTGATACACATGTA
>NW_012150008.1:302334-303638 GCF_000956105.1 Propithecus coquereli | reverse complement strand
GGCCTCCCAGAGTGCTAGGATTACAGGCGTGAGCCACCATGCCCGGCCCACAAATTTTCTTTGTTCATTTGAATTCTTCAGGGCAACTTGTCTCTTGGTGTGCACAGCCAGTTTCCCCGCTGCTCTGTGTGTGTTACAGCCTTCTGATCCTAACTAGTGTATTCTTTCCTATAAGTTGCACACATTTTCTGTCAGTTGTCTTTTATGTGTTTTTGGTGCCTTTCACCATGCCTTAGTTTTAAATCTTTGAATGGGCCAACTTAGTCTCTTTCTTTATGGCTTCTAGGACTCCATCTCCTGCTTGATAAAGGCTTCTTTTCTATGTTTGCCTCTAACTTATTATTTCATAATTGGAAATGTTAAACACATTGTCTCATATTTCTCTCTAGGGTACAGATGTGCCTCCAACTTTTTTTGGAGTGGCGGATAGCCAATTGTCAAAACCTCATTTCCAATATTGAAACATCAGTCTTACTATATTCCAAAATCTCATATGCAAAGAATTATGTTTCAAAAATTTCCTTGCTATTCTTGCCTAATTATCCTTCCTTATGTTGTTTTAAATCAAACTGTCAAAGTAAACATATCTTACTGAGACTCTGGGATTACAATTTATAAACATTTTAATAGTATTGAGTATTTCATCTAGAAATTTCCTCATTTCTCCTTTTATTGACACTTTTTTTTGTTTTTCAATATAGTTTAATAATTTCCTTTCACTATTCACAAATTGCTTTATAGTTTCTTTTCTTGTTGTTGATGTGAGAGTTGTATTATCCTCATAAATTTAGAACCTTTTGTATATTTTCCTCTGTTCTAGAGCAGGGGTTGGCACACTTTCTGTTAATGAACAGTAAATATTTGAAGCTTTGCGAGCCACACTGTCTCTGTTGTGACGACCCAGCTCTGTCGAGGTTGTTTAAAGCGGCCACAGGCAATAGGTAAACAAATGAGCATGGCTGTGGTTCAGGAAAACTCTATTTACAAAAACAGGCAGCAGACAGGATTTGGCCCAAGCACTGTTGTTTTTTGACCTCTGCTCTACAACAGGGATCAGCAAACATTTTCTGTCGAGGGTCAGACAGAAGATATTTTGAGCTGCAAGCCATATGGTCTCTGCCACTGCTCAACTTTGCTGCTGTAGCCTGGATGCGGCCACAGACGGTATGCAAATCAGTGGGTGTGGCTTCATACCAATAAAACTTTACTGACACCAAAATTTTAATTTCATATAATTTTCAAGTTGATAATATTCTTTTTACTCTTGTCAATCATTTAAAATTTTTTAAAAAAATTTTAGAGCA
>NW_012150008.1:297910-298263 GCF_000956105.1 Propithecus coquereli | reverse complement strand
CGACACCGGGCCCTAAGGATTCCTGCTTTTACTTTTAGTCTTCACTATGTGTCCATTAAAAAAATAAATAAATAAACGTTAAAAACCTAACAATATTTTTTTCTAAAATAAAAATGAGCGTGTGATAAGAAAAACACAATAATGCTTTTAATGAATGAAATGCTTCTAAGAACCGAGGTGCGGCCTCAGACAAGTTGGGGTGCGCCAGGAGGCGGCATCATGAGCACTCTGCCCGCAGCGCTTTCCTGCCCCACTGCCGAGGGGGTGCCCTGGGCCACCGCCCGCGGATTTTTATGATTTCAGCATACAGTTCTGACACATTCCCGTGTATTTTAAACTTTTATTCGATTCAA
>NW_012150008.1:292533-297860 GCF_000956105.1 Propithecus coquereli | reverse complement strand
TGTGTGACTGAATATACACCATAATTTCCGTTTTGTGAAAAATGTGTTTACTACAACTTGAAGGGATCTGAAGTTTTCACAACATGTTAATATGTTGTGATAATGGGTCATGGTTTTCTGTTCTTTTTCTAAACAGGTAAGAAAATTACATTTTCTACAAGCCATTATTGTTGAAGGAAATTTTTTTTCCTTCTGTTGTGTATCAAGAGGAAAAGACCCTCTACTTCCATCTTCTTGCAATATGACATCTACCCACCCTGTCCTGTAGAAACATAGGAGCCACTGGGAGTAACATCTCCTTTGTCTCGGCAATGTCCTGTTTGAAATTCTGCACCCTCTACCCCACGCGTGTTACCCACAAACATGTCTTATTCTCTCCATTACAGACATTCTGGGATGGTTTATACATATGTGTAACTCTCCCTGTCTCCCACCACCGGCTGATAACCGTGCGAGTGGCTCAGTCACGTGACTTTCAATTCATGGTTCTTACAGGAACAGAAGCTTGATGACATGAATGGGCCACTTAACCAGAGAAGAGAAAACCGCTCGAAGTCGGCTCGGAAGTACATCAGGGTCAGGAAAAGGTCACCTAAGGAACTGAGAGGCTGACACACGTCAGTGGCCAAGCAAAGAGGGAACACTCTAGGGACATGGGAGTCACTGGAGAGAAGGCGGAAAGGAGGAAGAGAGAATCATTGTGAAATCCCAGAGCTCAATATTCTGTCCAGACCCACAGTGCTCGGGAACGTTTTCCATGGTGCGCTGGTGAGGATTCGGCCTCTTTGATAAAAGCTGAGCTGTCCCCTGCCATGGCCCGTCCACGCCAGGCTCTCCCGCACTCACCTGCGAACAGGCCTCCTGTCAGCGCCCGTTTCACCATCCAGGGCTCCGTCGCCCGCTCCAGCAGAGACACCAGGTCTGGCTTGGGAACACAAGGCCCTGCGCAAGTGACGAGAGGGGGTTCAGTCCCACTCGCGGCATTCTGCTGCCGGAGCAGTGTTACTGCAGGAAGAAAGGTGAAGATGAGGAGGATGTGAAAGGCATCAGGGATGATGCTTCAAGCCCAGCAAAGACACCAGCTTTCACCTCTACAAATGCCAAACTCTTATCTTAGGAATCAGGAGCAAAACTTCAGGCCGGCACCTCAGGAGACCCCCACCCCCACCCCGCCACCACCAATAATTCAGAACTGAAGTATGAAAATCTGAAAACAGATTCAGATTTGGGAGAGGAACACCCTTACCTACTGAACCCGGGTCGCCGTGGTTCTCCCATAGCACATTCTTACACAGACTCTTCTGAGCTGGGTCCAGCTGCTGGGAGAGGTCGACAGCCATGTTAGTGACATGCATGAAGCCCTGGAACAGTACACGCAAGTTTTTCATCCAACCATGCCCGTGAAACCACCTAGCCCTCGGGGGGCGGACTGTGTCCACACACTGCGAAAAATGCACTCTGAACCAAGAAGTGTGACTTAGGATCTGAATGAACAGATCACACAATGAATGGGCCCAATTATATCACATATGTTTGGGGGGGAAAAAAAGAGAAAAACAGGAGAAACTGTTTCTGCTGTGGAGAATCTGTCACTCTGCAGAGGAGGATGAACGTATACACAGCATGAGTTTTTAACACTGACTGAAGGCTTTTCCACATTCGATATGCATCATTCAATGAGTCTGCGGGCTTTTTCTCTTGTATGAAATCTCTGATGAAAAGCAAGAGTTGACATCCCGCTCAAGGTTTTCTCACATTCATCACAAGTCAAACCCTCCTGACCTAAACGAATATTTTTGTAATTCGTTACAACTCAATTTTCCCTCCACTTTTTTCTCATGTGTATCAAGATAACTACTCTTGGTTCTGTCTGTAAGAAGGATTCTATTCAAATGAAAACTTCTCCCACAGATACTGTGGTTGTCTCTTTCCCCAAGAAAGGTTTCTTTTTTTTTTTTTTTTTTGAGACAGAGTCTCACTCTGTTGCCCTGGCTAGAGTGAGTGCCGTGGCGTCAGCCTAGCTCACAGCAACCTCAGACTCCTGGGCTCAAGCAATCCTTCTGCCTCAGCCTCCCAAGTAGCTGGAACTACAGGCATGCGCCACCATGCCCGGCTAATTTTTTTTTCTATATATTTTTAGCTGTCCAATTAATTTCTTTCTATTTTTGATAGAGACGGGGTCTCGCTCTTGCTCAGGCTGGTCTCGAACTCCTGAGCTCAAATAATCTGCCCGCCTCGGCCTCCCAGAGTGCTAGGATTACAGGCGTGAGCCACCGCGCCCGGCCAAAGAAAGGTTTCTTTATGAAAGACATTAATATTTTCTTTTGCCGGAGGTTCATCTCCTGACTTACCGGCTGCGTCTCAAACAGAGCATCATAACCCCAGTTTTCCCCTAACACAGAGTACTCCAGACTATGGTTTGTGAGTCTCTCTGTAATCACTGCGTGGGATAACTTCTCTTCACAGAAGTCCTTCTTTAGAGGTAACTCCTCGGTCTCCCGCACAGCATTCAAGTCTGAAAGACATGAAGAAAGCAAGTATCTCTTTTATTACGTGCTAGTATGAAGGAAAATTCCAAAATGTAACCAAATGAAATAAAACCCTCAAAAAAGCATATGATTTTGAAAACTTTTTTACATGACCAGGAATATTCAGCCAACCTTATCTTCTTAAATCTGTGCAGATACAGTCCTAAAGCATACAATAAGAGCTTTCCCACCTAAATATTGAACAAGTAGTGTATATTAATATCATATTTTTAGCAGAAGACTGGAAAAAAGAAATTAAAAATCAAGAAGTGAGAGAGCTCACAAAGGCTTAAATCTAAAATAAGATGCTGCTAATATTAATGTAAACAAAGAGGAAGTGGTGGCTACCAAGTAAACTGCTATCTGATCCTTATTTCAGCTTTATTAAGTAAACTCCCTTTGACTCTTTCTACATTTTACCCATCTAGCAAAAATTTCACCTCTATTTCTGTATGCCTCCTTTTCCATTACGACGCTAACTAGTAAAAGTCCAGATCCTGGCCTTAAAAATGCCCGTCTTCACAATTAACTAGAGTCACAACAAGAGAGGAATGATCCGCAGGAGGGAAAAACAGTTCTAGCTGATAAAACTAGTTCAAAGAATGTGATTCACCAAGATGTAAAACTGCAAACATTCACAAGATGCCCTTCTGGTTCTCCTGTGTGATGCCATGACCCACAGGAGTCATAATCTGTAATTGGGAACAACCTGTCCAGTTCTGTCAATACGAACTTTTCTTGTGAAGTGTGATGCGAACAAAGAAATTTTATAAGATTCTCAATTCTCTAGAAATTGTTAACCATTTCCTATTATAATAAAACCTCTGAAAGAAATCTATAATTCTGATTCCTTGCCTTACTTGATAATTTGCTGTTTCAGAAATAATGCTGTCGTTGAAATCTCTGTATTCCCACTGTAAAGATCGCTGTAATATCTGTAAGCATATTCCATCAAATCGAATCCATGTTCTTTTCTTCTGAGAGCCAAAAACGCGACTGTACGCTGCCTGTCTGCACTGGACATCCACTTGACCCAAATCTACTACAGCCCAACCCAAACTCATCTCCTAACCTACCAATCTCTTCCTTCTAATGTGTCTATTCAAGGCTCTACTCTCATTCCATGTTTCCCTGGCTTAAAACTGGAATGATTTTTCTTCTTCCTTATGTCCCTGTTGACACTTGTCACACATGGAACAGTTTCTACTTCTTTTAAGCTGCGTGTAGACCTGTCCCATCCCCCCATGAGACGGTTTATTCTCCCACGGCTTACACTCACCTCACCAACCAGCATCCGGCGGCCTTACTGAAAGCCAAAACTCTGTCCTCATCAGTTAAAAGAATAAGTCCGTAAATGAAAGAGTCATTTAAATCAAAGACAAATGAGACAGTAAAATCTACATCAGAATCAGCCAAAGATTTATTTAAATAACTGAGATGATTCTGTAGGTCTGGGGAGGAGGGGCATGGAAAAAAGGGGTCCAAAGTAGAGGAAAATAAGTCATCTTTAGAGGGGGGAGCAAAGCTGGAGAAAAGAGGTGGGGGAGAAGAGAAATGTGGGGAGCCCATGCTAAAGCGGCCTTGGTTTTCCCTCTGGCCAGAGGCTTGGGAAGAGGCCTGGGAAGAGTCCGCTGAAGATGGTACCCAAGGAGCTGAGCTGTGCCCAGCAGGGTCACCACACCTGGTTCTCCCACACTCACCTGGGCACCCACCTCTCGTCATCTTTCTCTGCGCTGTCCAGGGCTCTTTTCCTTGTTCTAACGAGGAGATCACAGCGGGCTTAGAAACACAAAGTCCTAGACATGTGGGAGGAAACAGCACAGGGTCATGCTGAGGGGCCGTGCAGACTCCAGACGCAGTCCCCAGTCCCCGTGGCTTGAGGGAAGAGGGCAGAACACAGCTCGGTAACCGAGGAAGGAACGTACCTCAGTCACGGCAGTGAGCGGGGAGGGAAGGAGGAGCAGGGGCGGGGAGCGCGCTCACCCAGCGACACCAGGTTCCTGTAGTTCTCCAGCATCACCCTGCTGTACAGGTGCCTTTGCGCGGGGTTCAGCCACTCCCACTCCTCTTGGGAGAAATCCACGGCCACATCCCCAAATGTCACCAGGCCCTGCAATGACATAACCGTGCTCCTGCTCAACCAGTGCTCATGCCCCACGTGACTGGGGGCTGTTACAGAAGGAACCGCGTCCCCCCAAATTCCTACATTGGAGTCCTAACCCCTAGTACTTCTGGGTGTGACCATATTTGGAGATGGGGCCTCTAAAGAGGTAATGAAAGTTAAACGAGGTCATAGGGTGAGAACTAGTCCCATCTGACTGCTGCCCTGACACGCAGCAGCAGTACCAGGACGCACACACACAGGGAAAAGGCCACGGACACCCGGAGAAGGAGGCCGTCTGCAAGCCAAGGAGAGAGGCCTCCGGAGAACCCAAACCCTCCAGACACCTTGATTTCAGACTACCACCCTCCACAGCCTTGGGAAAAGAAATTTCTGTTGTTTTTGCTGTTTAAGATACCCAGTCTGTGATATTTTGTTATAGCAGCCCTCGTGAACTAACATAGGGGTCTAAGGTTACCCTGTCTTCATTTTGGGTTGCAGACTATATATTCAGTGAGTTGTAGATCTAGATAGTTATCGGATAGCTGGCCTCATTCTTTCAGAAACTCCAGAGAAAAGAGAAAAATATGGAGTCAGCCCCTGCCTTTGGAGAACTTGCAGTTTTGAGGGGTGAAAGTAGGTACACACAAGAAAAATATTTGACACCAATTCAAAACAATACATAATGAACGCTAAAT
>NW_012150008.1:286358-291201 GCF_000956105.1 Propithecus coquereli | reverse complement strand
AGTAGCTTATTCGATCCTCGCAACAACTGTAATGGTCAGAACTATTACTACTCCTATTTTACAGATGAGGAAATACCCGGCTGTAATTTGCCTACGATCGGTCAACTGCAGAGCCAGGATCTGAACTCAGCAGTCTGACTCCATAGTCCACACTCTCAGCCTCTGTCTCAGAGGTCAGAAAAGTTATTCTGTAAAGGGCCAGAGAGTAAGTATTTTAGGCTTTGTGCAGCATACGTCTCTGCCACAACTACCCAACTCTGCCACTGTGGCACAAAAGCAGTTGTAGATAATATATAAATAAACCAGTATGTTGTGCTACAATGAAACTATTTATGGACACCAAGATTTGAATTTCATTTAATTTTCACATGTCTTAAAACACTGTTATTTTTATTTTTAATTTTTTTCTACCATTGAAAAATGTAAAACTCACATGTAGCTCATGCGCCAAAGAGAAGTGGTGGGCTGGGTCTGGACCACAGGCTGTTTCTGCTAAGTTCTGAACCACATCACACACTTTGTTTTTAATGCACACCATCTAAGGGTCTTGCCTGTAAATTTGTAAAGTTATCACGATGACCAAGGATGCTGCCAGCTAACACTATTAAGTCCTTGCTATGTGCCAGTTAGCTTGCTCAAGGCACTATGCATGTATTAACTTAATTAATCCTTACAAGAACTGTTTGAGGCAGGTCCTATTATCTTCCTCATTTTACAGACGAAGAAAATGTGATCGTTTAACTTGCCTTAAGGTTGCTCAGTGATTAAATGCGGGAGCTACCATTTGCACCCAGAAAGTCTGGTTCCATAGTGCACGCCTATAACCGTTTTGCCGCTCTGCTTCTCTTAAAATGTTTCACCCTGACAACAGCAGTAATACTTAATATTCATTCTCCCAGACAGTGAAACAAGGGCCACTAGAAAATAACATGGTTTTCACATCAAACAAAACAAACTTTCTTTAACTGATATCTGGATCAACCTGCTTAATTCAGGAGGACACAAAACATTCTCAAATGTTCAGGTCCTATTCTTATTTCTGTCGCTGCAATATAAATATGTAGATTTCCAAATGGGTTTCACATTTTCAGACTATACCACAGAGAAAACATTATACAGGTACAGAATCTGCAACTGATAAAAGCATTTGATTCAGAGATTTAAGTCATCTTAATATACACATCAGCTGGGCATAGTGTGCTCACAGTCCCAGCTACTCAGGAGGCTGAGGGAGGAGGATTGCTTAAGCCCAGGAGTTTGAGGCTGCAGTGAGCTATGATGACACAACTGCACTTCAGAATGACAGACAGGACAGAGTGAGACCCTGTCTCTCAAAAAAAAAAAATATACACACACACACACACACACACATATATATATATATATGAAATAGAGACATTATAAACATGCAAACCAACAAAAAACAAAAGCAACTATATCCTTACAAAAAAATGCTTTCTGTTAAAATTTTACAGGAAAAAAAGGAATAAAAAGTACTTTATGAAAAAAATGCATTAAAAAGGTGTTTTGGTTCAATTCAATCCAGTTAATTTTTAAAACATATGAATAAAAAGTCATTTGGTAATAACTGTTTTTCTTGGTGAAATTTACTTTTTACAAAGCATGACTTCTAGCTTTTAAGGCACTATTGCTGTCATATCCAAAAATAATTTCGTAAGTATTCTGATTTCACATAAGTTGGGGGAACTCTAATCCACCACAAGGGAAGAAAAACTTATGGGAACGTATTCATGGAATAATCAGGGATGAAGCACATTCTTAGGACTAGAAACGACTGCCCTAACACTACACTAAACAGCAAAACACTGGCCACAAGAGAACTGTAAGACTATATTCAAACATTCATCCAACAAATATTTTCTGTGTCAGGTACTGGCGCAAAACTACTGAAATCCCTATGAAGTAAGGGAATGAACCAAGAGAAAACAAGATAAATTAAGTAAAATACAGTTGACCCTTGAACAACATGGGACTGAACTGCACAAGTCCACATACACATGGATTTTTTTCAACCAAACGTGGATAAAAAACACAGTAGTCTCAGGATGCAAAGCCAGTGTATACTGAGGGCTGACTTTTCCCATCCATGGGCTCAACAGGGCAGACTGCGGGACTTGAGTGTGCACAGATTTTGGTTCACATGGGGGCCTGGAACCGATTTCCCATGTATACCGAGGGATGACCACAAGGAGCATGTTGAAAAGGGCTAAAAGAAAAAAGTAAAGCAGGGAAGAGGAATGTGAAGAATTGGGGTAGGAATTTTAGACAGGGTGATCAGGAAAATGAGAAGGCAATTCTTGAGAAGGAAAAGAGAGCCACGTGGAATGTAGTAGCAGACGTAAGAGGTAGAAGGAGCCAGGTCACCTAGGGCCTTGTCAGTCACATAAGGATTTTGGCCTTTATCCGGGGGCAGGGAGGTGAGCAGAAGCAGGAGGTCACAGGAGCACAGAGGCAAGAGACAGGAGGAAGTGGACACAGGTGCCAGGGCGGGGCGGGGGGTGCGCGTGGCGAAAACCGTCAGATTCTGGACACAATTTCACAATAAAACCGATAGGATATGGGATAAGGGATAAGGAAGGGAGGGAAGAGTAAGGGAGGGAAGAAACGAGAAAATAATCGCAAGGCTTTTGGACTAACTAAGAGCATGACATTGCCACGAACTAAGATGGAGACAGCTACGGGAGGGGCCGGTCGACAGGGGAATCTCAGGACTCCGGTGCTGGACACGAGGTTTGGGTTGCCTACTAGATACCCACACGGAGAAGCGGAGTGGGGCACACAGGCCTGGGCTCAGAGGGGAGGTCTGGGCTGGCAAGGCGAAGCTGGCGGAAGCCAGCACATGGGTGGGTTTTGCAGACAAGCAGCAGGCTGGTCTCCCCAGGGGAAGTCACGCAAACAGAGAAGAAAGGGCCAAGAATGGAGTGCGGAGGGACGCTAATGGGTCAAGGTCAGGCAGACAGGCAGGAACCACAGCAAAAACCGAGAAGTCAGGACAGTGGGAGGCAAGTCAGACAAGCGCAGGGTCCTAGTAGCCAAGGGAAAAAGGGGCCCACTGGAGGGCAGGGATGAACTATTTCGGGGATTGGCAGCCACCTGTTCGTGTAAAGTTTTATTGGAACACAGCCCTACTCATCCGTTCACATGCCGTCTCTAGCCGCCTTAGCTCTACAAGAGCAGAGCGCAGTAGCTGCAGCAGAGACCCTCACATCCTAACGTACTAACCACCCCGTCCCTTTATAGGGAAAAGTTTGTCAGCCCTGAGCTATTTCAAACACCAATGAAAGTCAAAAAAGACTAAGAATATTGCACTGCATTTGGTAACATGAAGAGCACGAGCACCCACTGAGGAGCAGTTTGGGCAGAACAGTTGGAAACTGGTTCATATATTTACGAGCCAGCTATCACGTTTATGAGACATGGCCTACAGAAACAAAACTATTTATTAGCATTTTTAGAAGCCACAAAATCAAGTGGGAAAAAGAAAGCCTTTCACATTGCACCTCCTCTCCCTAAAATGCTGTCCTTCTGTATTGTGCCTACTACACGGCTCCTTTACCTTCAGCGTGGCTCAAAAATCGCCTCCTTGGTAATACACCCTCCCCTTCCTCCACAGGAGGCTGGAAGCCTGAAGCTCCCTCCAGTCCATCCTCCTGGTACTTGCCCGCGCACCCCTGCATTCTAGAATCTTGCTTTCGTCCTTGGCCTTCAGTCGTGAGCTCCCTGACAGCAGGGGGCGGGGCTTAGCCCTACGTTTCTCCAGCTGCTGGCACAGAGTGGGCCCCAACCAGGTACAGTACGACTGTCCCCCAGGAGTACATTTCCGCTCCGTTAGAGTCCCTCCGAGAAAAGCGGCACAAGGGAGGGGCTGAATCATCTCACCCATCAAGAACGAACACGGACTGGGATGAAGAGAAAGCAGGGAGGGAGGCCCCGGGCAGTTTAAACCTGTCCCTGTAGCTCACCACTCACCGGAATGTGAGAAAATGGAACCAGCGCCCAGAACAGGTCTCCTAAACTGAAAACTTTTCAGAGAAAATAACCTCATTAAGGCCCGAAAAGCAAGGCTGCATTTCAGAGCGGAAAGAGGAAATGCCAACTCACCTGTGACATGGCTTTAAGGTCAATTCCTGTCCCCGCAGCCTCCTGCTTGTGGCTTCTCTCCGGGAGAAGGGCAGGGTCCCTGCAAGGAAGAGCTGCAGAAGGAGAAAGGAGTAGCTAGAGACCAGGTCTACACCATGCCCCCAGATCACCAGCCTGGGAACGCCCCTTCCTGCAAGAGCAAGGCGGGACCATTTTTAAAGGGGCAGGTAGGATCTGTCATTACCCCAGCTAGGGGCTGCCACAACGTTGGGGGTAGGGGGGTCTCTTCTCTCTGGGAGCCTGAAAACAGGGAGGTGTCTGGTTAGAGTGCCCCTGGGCCAAAGTCCCTCCTTCTACCGCTGTTTGATGCTGACTCAGATGAGCTTCCCAATCTTCGGATTCCCCCATCCACCAGCCTCGGAGGCCAGGGACACCGTTCTCCAGCACCTGGTCCCCGGGAGCCCAACCCCTCCAAGATCTCACCCCGAGGAGATGAATTCGTCACTGCCCACCCGGCCAGGCCCGACACCTGTCAGCCTCACCTCTACGCCCAGGCCCCGTGGTCACCGCTCCTCGCCGGCCCTTGGATGTGAGGCCATTCCCTGAGCGCGGCCTTCCCCGGGCAGGACGGGCGAAGGCGGCTGCAGTCCCCGCAGTCGGGCCTCGGCCCGCCCTAGGCTTTGTTCGGGGACCGCCTCGCCCCGGGAGGGACCCCGGCCTGCGGGCACCCGCTCTCGCCGCC
>NW_012150008.1:276798-286203 GCF_000956105.1 Propithecus coquereli | reverse complement strand
CACCGCCCCGCCGAGCCCGCCCCACAGGGTCCCTTCCCAACCCGCCTACCTGCTCCCGCTCCGCCCCCGACGCACGCCCCCGCCCCTGCCGAGCCCGCCCCGCCCCCGGCTCACACCCACGGCCCACTCCGCGCCCCGCCCCCGGCCCGGCCCCAGCGCGAAGCCTGCGCCGCCGGAAGTGGGCGTGCTCTGTGCGCAATGCCCGCCGGGAAACGTAGTTCCTAGCCTGGAACTCAGGCTGCCCAGCGCGGGTCCGCTCCACGCCCCGGACGGGTCGCTCCCGGTCCGAACTGGACCGCGGCCGCCCCCGCCGGGCCTGGCTGGAAACACAGGCCGCGCAGAGATACAGAACCACGCCCCAAACGCTTCTGGGAGTCGGAACTGGGTTCGGAGCGCGCAGCTGTTGCGGCTGGACGGACGGGGGCGGGGCTTACGTCGGGGGCGGGGCCTCAGGGCGGGAAAAATGGACGCGGGAGCGCGAGCCGCAGCGGGAGTCGGAGGCACTGCGGTCTTACCCGTTTGCTTCTTGCGGTGGCGTCACGGCCGACGGGCAGTGTCGCGGAGGGGAAGGGCCACACCGAGGCCTCTAGAGCCCGGAGGGTGATTCCGAGGGCGATGCGTGTGGGTGGGAGGAGGGAGGTGGTTGTGGGATTGGTTTGGGGAGCCGCCCTCACCTTCTCCCCGGCTACCCGGCCTCCCCATCCTCCAGACCGCTATTCCGCATTCTGGAAGTCGTATGTGTAGGTGCTGGGTCTGAACAGTCTCCCCTCAAACTTCAGGCCGGGGCGGCTCCTTTCTGTCATTCGCTTGTCATCGCCTCAGAGAGGGCTGACCAGCGTCCCAGTTAAAAATGCCACCCCTCGTCACCTTTTAAAATCGCCTTCCTAACGCGAATCATGTTCTCAGGTTAGCTGATGTTTTTATTCTTACACACGTTTGGGGCCGGCCTCTCCCAGGGGCCGTATCAGAGTTGAGAGCTTGGCCCCTGGAGCTGAGGGCTTTGTTACGTCAGCGCATGACCTAACAACGGCACAGGCAGATCACACCGGGACCCCAGATCTCCTGACTCTTGAATTGGTGTTGCCAGTCTCATGGCCCCAGTGGTGGAATCAAGATTTCTGTCTCCGAATTCAAGGGTGACTCCATTCACAAGCCGCAGGAAGGACAAGGCCAGCATTTCCCCTCAAAGCGTTTCAATCTCATAGAGAAGGATCAGATTCAGAGTTGGATTGACCCCGCCCCTTAGTAGCTGTGGCAGACACTGCTAGCTGCCTCTTCAGTATCTGCTGTGCGCTCCTTCCACACTGATGGGACACTGACGTTCTTCAGGTGGCCATCCACTCAGATTAAAATGCTGACCTCCCCAGTCCCCCTTGCAAGGAACAGCGGGTCCTAATGAAGGAGATGTAAATACAAATTGCTGGGAGGATCGGTGGATGGGTGGAGACGAACTTGGCATGTACCTTTGCCCTATGGCCCATCTCACACAACCTTCTTCCTGCTTGGAGGTGACACAGGATGTCAGAAGGTAAAGCAACCATTTTGACACCATGAGGATGAGTTATGCTAAAGATAGCCCAAGAGGGAAAAAAAGAGAAGAAATGAATAAATTGTGTTAGGAATGAAAAAGCAGACATAATCACAGAGTAGAGATTTTTAAAATCTTACAAATACTATCACTGTTATGTCAGTATATTTTAAAACATATCAGTGGCTTACAGTAAAGGAGATTTACTAAAACTGAAGAATAGGAAATCATTAAATAAATTATGAGGCTTTTCCATGAACACCAAGCAATAGATAATCCCCACCCTATAAAACCATATTAGAGAAGGAAAAAAACTAGTTAACCATGATACCAAAATTGGACAAGGACCATAGGGAAAAGATTTAAGCCAATCTTCAATGACAACAAGTCAAATCCAGCAATACCTATAAAAAATAAGTTGAAGGAAGGCATGTCAGAATACTCTTATGGGCAAATAGCAGAAATCATTGATTTCTAGCCTAAATAACAAATGCATTCATCACTGGAAGTTCAGAGGCAAGATAAGCTCCAGGTTTCTCAATGTCAATCAGAGACTGAAATTCTTTTCATCTCTGTGCTCTGTCATTCCCAGCAATGGACACATCCCTCATGGTCACACAACAGTGGTTAACTAGATATGGCAGAGCAGGCAAATTATCCCTAGTATCCATTCTCATCTCCCTTCTAATAGACTCCCCTCCCCATGGGGAAGGGCACATAGCTGCCCAGTTAGACTACATTTTCCAGGATCCTTTGCAACTAGGTAGGTCATGTGACTAATTTCTTCTAAAACATGGACTGTGATCAGAAGTGGTGTTAGCAACTCTAATGTCCCTTCTTTAAAAGCAAAACAGTTGACTGCCATGTTCTCCTTTTCTGTCCTCTCATGATCTGTAACGTGGAGACATCATCCATGTGGATGAGGATAACATCCTAAGTTGCTGGAGAAATAGCATAGAAGGAATGTATGTCCTCTGATGACATCATGGAGTAGAGCTGCCTTCTTGCCATGACCTACCTATCTACCCACCTGTGGGCTATTACCTGAGAAAACAATGAAATTGCATATTATGTCAGTATTGACAGTGTTGACAATATTTTTTGTCTTTTTCTTATACCAGCATGGCCCATATCCTATTACAGGGGGTTTTATGCTTCCATGTTCATATCTAGCAGAGAAGAGATAGAAGCACACTGAAGAATTATGAAGAAAAATTTTTTGATATACCTACATTTTAAAAAAGCTACAAGAATCACTTCATTATAAAGTTTGGCTGCAGCGAGAAGATGAAAAATAAAATATCTCACCTTAACCACCACCCTGTGCTTTTTTTAAAAACCAAAAATTATAGTTCTTTTAAAAAAAAAACACCACCAACAAAAGATAAATATTCTCCCTGCTGAATCATTTACATTAAACTGATACAATGGTGAACTGATTGAACTATTAGTCTTCACATTTACCATTGTTTTATGGGTTTAAAACATGTTTTATTAATTTTAAAGAAATCCAGTATAAAGAGTTATGTGTACTTCACAAGGCAAAAAGATCTACAGCACAAAGAAAGGATATATTTTTGGATTTTAGTTATTTAACAAATAGAATGTACAATATAGTGACATTCTTGATTTGGGAAATAATATTTAGTCCAATGAATGTAGTTATTCATGCAATCTACTGATTAAAAATATGAATTTTCTATAGAATCATAATTTCTGATTTCATATTTTCCTTCTGAGGGGAATTTTATGTTTTATGTCTTAGGGTTTTAACCATATCATGATTGCGTCCACATGGGCACAACCCCACCCCTAGACCAGGAACAATCACTTGGTAAAAGCCTTGTTCAAATTGGCATAGACCAAGTGACAGTTTACTACTGTTCCTGGGGATTGGGTCAATTTGGTTTTATCATTTGAGGATGGAAAAGATACCTGAGCCCAAGTTGAGTTTTGTTAGGAAAGACAAAGAGGAGACTGGAGGCCAGACAGACAACCAACAGCACACACGTCCAAGAATATATCACAGGAGTGCCCAGGTGGGAAGTCTGTTAATGTAATGCACCACCATTAATAAATAAAAGGTAAAAAAAAATCCCTGAATTATGACTATAGATGAGGAAAAAGCATCTGATAAAATCGAATACACACCTGTGACTTAAAAAAAGAGACTTAGCAAACTAGGAATGGTGGAGAACATCCTTACCTTAGAATAAAATGATTATAAACCTCAAATACTATTATTCATCTTTGGTTAAAATGGCTTTTCAACATCGGGCTGGAAAGTAAAGGTTTCCATAGGTAGTTGTGCAAATGGAAATTAGTGGCATAGACTTTGTCTTTTATTGTAAATAATAGTTCCTCATCACTTGCTATAAATAGAAAATGGAACAAAAAGAGCCTCAGCCCAAGAGGGGGATTCTCACTTAGGTTAGGTTTTTATGAACCTACTTGAAAGGCAATAGAGTGATAAATTGGACTTCATCAAATTGAGATACATAGTATATGAAATGAAAAATTCACTGGGCTTAAAAGCAGAATTGAAAATTAAAGAAGTCTCAGTGAACTTGAAGAGAGATCAATGGAAATTATCCAATCTGAAGCACAGAGGAAGAAAGATTGGGGGGAAAAAACCCAGTGCCTAAGTGGAATGAACAGTTAAAATTTAAAATACAATTCCATTTTCAATCGCTTTTTTTAAAAACCCCTGAAGTGTTTAGCTGTAAAGCAAATAAAACATGCTGAAAATTAGAAAAACGCTGATACAATTTTAATCCATTCTTGATAAATGTGCCACAAAGTGAAAGGCTGTTGAAATGAAAAAAGATTTCCACTATATTTAATTTTAAAAAGCTGATGGTTTTCCATCCCAAATACTGATTTTTTACAGATATATCAATTGAACAATGAACAAAAGTTTACATGAGTAAAACCAGCAAATTGAAAGCAAAAAAAAAAAAAATAGTTCGTATATAAAATGTAATGAAGATGAAGCATTCTAGCTAAAGGGGAAACAGAAGACTTGTAAGAAAGTCCTTTTGTCATAAAGAGATTTCCTCTTGCTGCTCCTCCTCCTCTCAATTTTCCAGACTTTTAGGGGGCTTGTGCTTATCTTGCACGCAAACTCTATTTAAAAGTAAAGTCATGTCACAGAAAAACACCTTTAGGTAAAATAAAGGATAAACACAAAGTGACACAAACATATTTCTTGTTTGCTGTTGACACGCAAAGAAAAATATTTGGGCTCACTCATACATGGCATGCAATTCACAACTGTCCGACATGATAGCCTCTAACTAGGCACTGTTGCCATGAATAAATTAGTGAGTGTAGTAAATTTATCTATACTGTCATTTTCCCCCTTGGTTTGATATCAGAGTTGACTTAGCCCAATGAAAGAAGTGGAATGTTTTAAATTTTTTTCTTTTCTTTCTTTCTTTCTTCTTTTTTTTTTTTTTTGTTGAGACAGAGTCTCACTCTTTTGCCTTGGCTAGAGTGCCGTGGCATCAGCCTAGCTCACAGCAACCTCAAACTCCTGGGCTCAAGCAATCCTACTGCCTCAGCCTCCCGAGTAGCTGGAACTACAGGCATGCACCACCATGCCCGGCTAATTTTTTTTTCTGTATATTTTTAGTTGTCCAGCTAATTTGTTTTTGTTTTTTTAGTAGAGACAGGGTCTCACTATTGCTCAGGCTGGTCTCAAACTCCAGAGCTCAAACGATCCACCTACCTCAGCTTCCCAGAGTGCTAGGATTACAGGTATGAGCCACCACACTCAGCCTAAATCTTTTTTCCATACTCCAGAACAGCTTAAATTAGTGTATCCTTGGAAGGTTAGAATTAATGTGTGAACCCATATCTTGAAATAGGGCTAGATTATTGAAGTTCTGTATTTCTTCAGTTAAAGATTAGTTTGGTTTTTTTTTTTTTTTTGCCTTGACTAAATATGGTCTTACATAAATTCTCCCAAGCAAATTCTAAATCTTTTGTTCCAGTGTCGTCCAGAGTTCTAGCCACTTCCTAAAACATGTTCTGTGTATCAGGTCACCAACAAGAGAACACAGCCTCAGAGTCATAGGAGAGCCACTACATTGTGTTTTTAATGATATTAAGCGTTGAACATATACACAGGCTAATCATCATCCACCTTAAGATACTGTTTCATTTCCAGAATTATGATCACCTAGTACTAATATACTGCTTTCCAGACTTCACTGTTTAAAAACATAATTTAAGTCAACTCTGAATAATACTGATATAACATTTACCAAGCATTTAGTACGGGTCAGTCATTTTGCTCCACATTTTATGTGCATCAAGCATTTTAACAAGAGTTTTAAGAGAATGATATAATTAAATTTTCATTTTTGAAAGATCACTGTGGCTGTAATGTGAAGAATGAACTTGAAGGGAACAAAAGAGGATGCATGAGAACAATTTTAGAGGATCAAAATAGTTCAGATGAAATGACTGTGTGTTCTGAACTAGGGCATGGAAAGAAACGGATGAATTCAAAAACTACTTAGCAGAAATATCCACAGGGCATAGTGACATAGGAGGTGAGGAAGAGCTGGATGCCAGAGATGAACTCAGTCATGATAAGCAAGGTGTGCATTTTGCCTGAAGACGTTTCCACATTCCTTACATTTTAAAGATCTCTCTGCAGTATGAATTCTCCCATTTAAAGTATCCAGTCTGAGGCCTAGGCAGGTAGATTGCATGAGCTCAGGAGTTTGAAATCAGCCTGAGTAAGAGCAAGACCCTGTCTCTACAAAAAATAGAAAAATTAGCTGGGCATGGTAGCGTGCGCCTGTAGTCCCAGCTACTCAAGAGGCTAAGCCAGAGAATCACTGGAGCCCAGGAGCTTGAGGCTACAGTGAACTATGATAAAGTATCCAGTCTGGATGAAGGTTTTTCTATATTCCTTACATTCATACAGTTTTTATTCAGAATGGGTTCTCTGATGAACAGTAAGGAATAGCTAAAAGTTTTGACACATGCAGTACATTCTTAACGTTCCTCTCTAGTATGACTTCTTTGATGATAAATAAGGGATAACTTTCTTCTGAATGCCTTACCACATTCAAAACATTGATAGGGCTTTTGGCCAGTGTGAAGTCTTTGATGCTGAGTGCGGGATGAGCTGTCACTGAAAGCCTTACCACATTCAGTACATTTATAGGGTTTCTCTCCAGTATGAACTCTTTGATGTTGAATAAGGTTGGAAGTCTGGCTAAAGGCTTTCCCACATTCACTACACTCATAAGGTTTCTCTCCTGTATGAGTTTTCTGATGTTGGGCAAGGTGTGACTTCTGTTTGAAAGCTTTTCCACATTCCTGACAGTCATAAGGCTTTTCTCCAGTATGAATTCTCTGATGTGTAGCCAGCTGTGAACTGATTCTAAACGCTTTTCCACATTCTTTACATTCGTAAGGTTTTTCGCCAGTATGAATTCTCAAATGACTAGCGAGGTGTATATTCTGCCTGAAGGCTTTCCCACATTCCTTACATTCGTAAGGTTTCTCTCCAGAATGTACCCTTTGATGTTGAGTGAGTGACCCATGATGGCTAAAGTCTTTCCCACAAACATCACATTCATAAGGTTTCTCTCCTGTGTGAATTCTCTGATGTACAGTACGGGATGAACCAGAGCTGAAGGTTTTTCCACATACGTTACATTTGTAGGGTTTCTCCCCAGTATGAATTCTCCTATGCAGAATAAGTCCTATGTGAACGCTGAAGGCCTTCCCACAATCGCTGCAATTAAAAGGCTTCTCTCCAGTATGGTAACTCCTCCAGTGACGAATAAGAGATAAGTTATACCGAAAGTCTTTCCCACATTCAATACATTCATAGGGTCTTTTGCCAGTGTGACATCTCTGATGTCGAGCAAAAGATGAGCCATCACTGAAGGCTTTGCCACATTCCTTACATTCATAGGGTTTCTCTCCAGTATGAATTCTCTGATGCTGAGCAAGATGTGCAGGCTGTCTGAAGGCTTTTCTACATTCCTTACATTTATATGGTTTTTCTCCAGTATGAATTCTTTGATGTTGAATAAGATGCTCACTTTGTTTGAAGGATTTCCTACATTCTTTACATTCAAAGAGTTTCTCCCCGGTATGTGTTCTACAATGTTGAGCAAGATGTGGCCTCTGCTTGAAGGCTTTTCCACATTCTTTACATTCATATGGTTTTTCACCAGTATGAATTCTATGATGAACAGCAAGGGATGAGCTGTGAGTGAAGGTTTTGTCACATTCATTACATTTAAAAAGTTTCTTTGATACATAGACCTTCTTGTGTGTTATTACCACAGACTTTTTGGAGAAGCTTTTTTTTTCTAACTTGTGATTATAAACACTCTCTTCTACATTGTCCAGATGGACAAGTTTCCCAAATTTGGTGTATTTGTGGTCTGTTTTCTTAGTGAGGGTTTTTTTATGAGTGACTGTTTCTGTCCTTCTAAATGTCTCTTGACTTCCCATCTGTCTCTCAAAAAGGTCTTCCCATTTCCAATTTTCTCCAAAAGTGGAACACTCAAGTCCATAGCTTGTAATTCTCTCTATGAATGCATCATTGTACATGAAGTGCTTCAGAGACGATTCTTGTGTCTCATATATAGATTGCCAATCTGAAAGATATCAAAAAAAGCAAATGTTTCCTTTATTACAAGCTATAACAAAGGAGATAAAGTGAAAAGGGTAATTCAAAAATATTTAATGAATCTCACAAAATGTATCATGTACAGACATGGAAAACATGCAAGGAGACTCCAGAGAATGAGAACTCATGAAGGAATATGGAAAGGTGATTAAGAAAACTAAACGTAGGACAATGAGGTCCTGGAGAAGTAGTGGAAATGAATATATTTTATACCTACATTAATAGACTACAAACTAAGCTCCTTTCTTCTACTCTCTCCTACTTCGAATTGGTTTGCATATAGTTAGTATAATGTTTAAATACCAATATCATCATATCACTACTGCTGCTCAAGTCTCTAGAGATCCCCAATGTCCACGCACCTTAAACCTATGACTACTTTTGGGACTTAGGTGAAATCCTATTGTTATCTTTACATAATCAGAAAATGGTGTTCCTATGAAACCATCCACATATTTCAATACATTGAACTCTTCATTTCTTACTGGTCTCTGAACTTCAGTCTGCGTATCAAGGGATTTTTTTCCATTCATCTTATTACTATGAAAAGTCTAGGAAAAGTGTCAATTCTCTCTCTCTCGTATTTTTTTTTTTTTGAGACAGAGTCTTGCTCTGTCACCTGGGTAGAGTGCAGTGGCATCATAATACCTCACTGCAACTTCAAACTCCTGGGCTCAAGCGATCCTCCTACCTCAGCCTCCTAGGTAGCTGGGACTACAGGCTCACAACACTGTGGCTAATTTTTCTATTTTTAGTAGAGACGGAGTCTGGCTCTTGCTCAGGCTCATCTTGAACTCCTGAGCTCAAGCTATCCTCCCACCGTGACCTCCCAGAGTGCTGGGACTACAGGCGTGAGCCACCGTGCCTGGCCGTAAGTGTCAATTCTTTTTTTTTTTAATTCTGCATATTATGGAGGTACAAATGTTTAGGTTACGTACGTTGCCCTTGCCCCTCTCTCCCGAGTCAGAGCTTCAAGTGTGTCCATTACCCAGACGGTGCGCATCGCACTCATTATGTATGTATATACCCATCCCCTCTTCCCCCCTCCCATCTGCTTGACACCCGATAAATGTTAATCCTATATGTGCACTTAGGTGTCTATCAGTGAAACCAATTTGATGGTGAGTACAGGTGGTGCTTATTTTTCCATTCTTGGGATACTTCACTTAGTAGAATGGGTTCCAGCTCTATCCAGGATAATACAAGAGGT
>NW_012150008.1:271122-273138 GCF_000956105.1 Propithecus coquereli | reverse complement strand
CAGCGGATACTTGGCTTGTATTTTTTTATCCATTCGGCCAACCTATGTCTCTTGAGTGGGGAGTTCAAGCCATTCACATTTATTCAGATAACCGTTAGGTAGGGCAAATTTCTGTTCATCCTGTTGGGTTGAACTTTGTTGCTTTGTTTTCTCTCTTGATCCACTGTGGTATCTGGTCTTTGATCTTTAGGTTTTGAGTGGTTTTACATTCATGAGTATTTACTGTGCTGATCTGTGTGTAACTCTGTTTTGAATACTTCTTGGAGGGCTGGTCTTGTCTTGGTGAATTCCCTCAGTCTTTGCTTATCTGAGAATTCTTTATTTCTCCTTCATATATAAAACTTAGTTTTGCAGGCTACAAGATTCTAGGCTAGGCATTATTTTGTTTCAGAAGAGTGAGAATGGGGCCCCATTCTCTTCTTGCTTGTAAGGTTTCAGTTTAGAAGTCTGGCATTATTCAGATGGGCTTTCTTTTGTATGTTACTTGTTTCTTTTGCCTTACAGTTTATAGAAGGCCCTCTTTAGTGGGTATTTTGGTCAGTCTGATGACTGCATGTCATGGTGTCTTCCTATTTGCATTGAATATCCCAGGGGTCCTTTGAGCTTCTTGTACCTGGATATGTAGGTTTTCAGCAAGGCCTGGTAAATTTTCCTGTATTGTATCTTCAAATAGCTCATCCAACCCTTGCGTGTTTTCTTCTTCACCCTCAGGGATGTCCATAACCCTCACATTAGACTTCTTCACATAATCCCGCATTTCTTTTGGGCTTTGCTCTTTTCTCCTATTTCTCTGGTCTATCTCTGTGACTGACTTATTTAATTAGGAGTTGTTATCTTCGATCCCTGAGATCTTTTCTTCTGTTTGATCTACCCTGTTCTTGAGGCTTTCCACTATGTTTTGTAGTTCCCTGAATAAATTCTTCATTTCTAGTTTGGCTTCATTTTTCTTTAATATTTCAATTTCTTCAGCGAATTTTTCTTCCAAGTCCTAGATTTTTGTTTTGTGGTTTCTTTGTGTTCGTCATCTATTTTTTCTTGCATATCATTGAGTTTTCTTACAATCCATGTTTGAAATTCTTCTGTCATTTTAGTGTTCTGAATTTGGTTAATGTCCATTGCTAGAAAGCTGGCGTTCCTCTTTGGGGGTGTGCTTTCCCTCTTATTCTTAATACTTCCAGTGTTCTTTCACTGAGTTCTTCCCATCTGGATCAGCCGTTGCTTCCCACCTTTCAGTTTTCGTTTGGAAAGTAACATGCCCTGTCTAGGCTCTATTCCAGTAGATGCTGTAGGAGCAAGGCAGATCGCAGCTGTTGTCTACCAGCCTGGATGTGTGTACTCCTATGGTTGCTTGATCTGCCGCTGAGGGGAGCCGCTAATATGTTGTTTAGGGTTCTTCTACCACAGTTGGGAGGCTGCTCCTGATGGGAGGGGTTACTTGGGGAGCCTGTTTTGGCTTGTTGCCAGGATTTTTGTTCCCTGACCACGGACCTCATTGTTGGTAGCTGACCGGAGGCAGAAATCCAACCCCAGAGTTATGATCCTAGTGGATGACCTAAACCAGTCTACGAGCAAAGTCACTGGGCTGTCAACTATTGGTTGGCACCAAGGTCCCACGGATTCATGCTAGTTGCAGAGGGAAAGTGGTTTCTCTTGTCTCACCTTACCTCCAGGGGTGGAGCCTACCACTTTTGGCGCTAAAGATGCTGGCTAGGGGGAGGGGGTGGTGCCCCAGTCTTCCCAGCGCCCCAGCACCTGTAAGTCCCACAGGCGTTAGCCTCCCACAGCTAGGGAAGTATTCAGAATTAACCCATCAAAACGGGCCTGGCTAGATGACCATAGGTCGTGTAAGGGCAGAGCTTGTCACGAGAGTTCCCGGGCTGGGGGACGGTAGCTGCCCAACACCGTATTACACCACAGCGGCTGGATTGTGGACCCAAAAAATGGTGACCGCCTGCCCACAGAGCGCTAGCACTGGGGGAGACTTTTTAGGAGTTGGCAGGTGCCGGATTGGGGAGC
>NW_012150008.1:265248-268497 GCF_000956105.1 Propithecus coquereli | reverse complement strand
CTATTAGGAATCAGGCTATGCATCACTGCCTGAGCTCTGCCTCCACCCTCCCCTGCACCAAGTCTGTGGAAAAATTGTCTTCCAGGAAACTGGTCCCTGGTGCCAAAAAGGTTGGGGACTGCTGGTATAAAAGACTAAAAAAAAACGTAACATGTGCATAGGGCGACTCCATTATAATCTTATGAGATGTCATACATGTGGTCTGTCATTGATTAAAATGTTATTATGTGGCACATGGCTGTGCCATAAACTGGGTAGCTTATAAACAGAAATTTATTTCTCACAGTTCTGGAGGCTGGAAAGTTCAAGGTCAAGGAACAGGCAGATTTACTGTCTAGTAAGGGGTGGCTTACTCACAGATTGTGCCTTCTTGCTGTGTCCTCACATGGTAGACTTATAAGGCCTTTTATAAGGGTACTAATCGCATTCATGAGCCCTCATGAGCTAATAACCTCCCAAAGTCCCCACCATCATCCTGGAAGAGAGGATTTCAACATAATAATTTTAGGGGGACACAGATATTCAGACCAGTGCACCACTGATTCAACTAATAGCAGAACTGAGGTAATGAGAGGTCAATGAGGCAATCACCTATGGCTTTTCTTACATGGACAGACAAGAGAGCAATACTAGACAGAGAAAGAGAAACTGAGTTCATCATCTATTGCTCTCTCACATTCACCTTGTCATACGAAGATTCTTTTAACTCCAATCTGAAATCTGGGAGAGAGCCATGGTTGTCCCCTGCCCCCCCTTTTTTTTTTGGCTTTTTTTAAACACAGAAACCGAGATACCTTACTCAATAATACTTAAATCTACACTTTGACTCAATGTCCCACCAGATTTACAGCTTCATTCATTTTTCCTCCTCTACCTGTTTTTTTCACAGGGTCATTTATTATCTCTTATTAGGAAGATTCACTTTTTCTGTTTCCCTATTTAAGGAAGATGGCACCTTCCTACATGACTAAAGTATAAAGTACATCCAAGCAGGGTTTATTTCCCTTCTAATATTGGCACATGGTAGTCCCCCCTTATCCACAGGGGATAAGTTTCAAGACCACAGTGGATGCCAGAAACCTCAGATAGTACCAAACCCTATATGCATTACACGTGACAGTACATCTAATAACCTAGACGCCACTAAGTGACTAACGGGTTGGTGAGGTATACAACATGGATTTATTGGACACAGTGATGATTCATAACCCGGGAAGGATAAGCCAGAAATGTGCAAGATTCCACATGCTACTCAGAATGGCAGACAATTTAAAACTCATGAATTATTTCTAGAATTTTCAATTTAATATTTTCAGACAGTAGTTGACCATGGGTCACTAAAACCGCAGAAAGTGAAACCTTGAATAAGAGGAGGACTACTGTATTTGGAGGACACATAAGTCTAGGATCCAAAGTATCCCAAATGTAAACATCAAATACTGTTACAGAAGGAAAAGGAGAATTTTATATAAAGATATAATTAACATGTGGGATATTAACATTTCCTTGTCTTTTGAATTTTCATTTCAGTGGGAGAGGCAGAAAATAAGCATTAAACAATAAATAAGTTAATTATAGGCTTTCCTGAGTGTTACAAAGAAAACAGTGGCTTGGTAAACAGTAACTGGTTTGGGATAGGGAAATGTTCATTAAATAGGGTGGTTAGGAAAGGCCTCTGATGAGATGATTTTTCAGCTCTGGCCTGACAGTCATTCTGGGTAGAGGAAACAGGAAATGCAAAACCCAAATCAGTAAAGATCGTGGCGAGTTCAGAAAAGGTGACCCAAGGCCTAGAGCAGCACTCAGTGAAATTGATGTTTGTAAGGCACACGGCAAGGCGGGGTGGTTGGCATAAGAATGACACTGCCTGTGACCCAGAGGCAATCAGATTGGCAACTGCTTTGGGACCCATCTAGTCTCCCAAGGCTGAGCGACTCAGTATCTTGGCATAACTCTAACTCACTCGAAGCATATCTGGGTACCTCACATATAATTTAGCAAACTCTGGACTAAAAAGTATAGTGAAAAAGGTAAAAAGTGATACAGAATGAGGTTAGGGAAGTAGGAAGGAGGTGATCACGTTAAGGCTAACAGAGTCTGGATTTTTCCTATTTCCAACAAGAAAGGAAGAGTTCAGGGTACATTATGATTTGTAAGCAGCTCCTAATTAGGGAGTTAAGAAAAGATTTAAGAAACAGAGAAGCTTAAATAAGTCTGTATGGCAAAGGGAAAGGGGATGGTTAGGAAGTGGCTAAGCAAGTTATTGAATAAGAGAACCAAATAGAAGAGACGATATGTGAGGGGCCTATGCCAAGTACTGAAGTTTCAGTCTTCTCCTCAGGTCTGTAAGACTTAAGAAGAGTTTCTGAAAAGCTTGAGTGATCACCTTTGACAATGGCTGAGCCACCATGTCAAGAGGATTCCCCTATCTGGCTTTCCCACACTCACCTGAAAACGGACTTCTTGTCATCTCACTCTTCATCTCCCAAGGTTCTTTCCCTTTCTCCAATAAGGATATCACGTATGGCTTAGAAATGCAAAGGCCTGCATAAAAAAGACATAAAAATTGGCCATGTTTTGGTTTATTTCAGAACTATAAGGTAGTTCCTTCGTTCTGATGGAATGATATTTCAGAATGACTAGATAAGAGATAGAACATGTTTAAAGGACATAACATAAAACTCTGAAATAGTCTAGTGGGACTGACAATAAATTCTACAAAAGTTAAACTATTTTCTAAGAGGCTTAAGGGCAGAAATTTAGCATTTTCTGAAGATTATCAGACAGTAGCAAATGAGGTATTTTAAAAGGTCCCTAGAAACATAGTTTGGAGTTTAACTGCCTGCTTTAAAAAAAGAATAAATACTCTTCAGAGGGAAATGACAGAATCCAGAGGTTCTACAACATTTTATTTACAGTGTCCATGATAAAATCCAAAGTTACTAGATATAAGAAGAGGAAAAATTGAAATTATACCCAGAAGAAAACGCAATTAACGGACACCCACCCTACAATAACACAGTTGTTGAAATTAACAGACAAGGATTTTAAAACAGCTATTACAACAATACTCAGTAATGTAAAGGAAAATACACTTCTAATGAATGCAGAAACAGGAAATCTCAGAAGAGAAACAAACTATAAGAAGAACCAAATGGAAATTCTAGAATGAAAAAATAAAGTATCTGAAATTTAAAAATTCACTAGATGGGCTTAACAAAATATTGAAGATAAGGATAGTCAGTGAAC
>NW_012150008.1:252269-265198 GCF_000956105.1 Propithecus coquereli | reverse complement strand
TGAATGCAGAAACAGGAAATCTCAGAAGAGAAACAAACTATAAGAAGAACCAAATGGAAATTCTAGAATGAAAAAATACAGTATCTGAAATTTAAAAATTCATAGATGGGCTTAACAAAATATTGAAGATAAGGATAGTCAGTGAACTTGAATGTAAGTCAATAGAAATGATCCAATCCAAGAAACCAAAAATAGATCCTTAGTTACTTAGGGCACAATATCAAAGGATCTAACATAGGTGTCACTGAAGTCTCAAAATAGAAGAGAGCAGATAAAAAAATTTTAAGAAATAATGGCTGAAAATTTCCTAAAATAGGTTTAAGATATAAATTTAATTTCAAGAGGCTCAGTGAACCACAAGCATGATAAACAGGGCCTCTAGAGAATAGAAAGCTAAGTCACCCGAGGGCTTCCCTTCCCTTCCCTTCCCTTCCCTTCCCTTCCCTACTTAGTTTCACTAAGAGTGAGCATCTGAAGACATTTACATAGTTTTGTGTTTCTCTGGTTTACTTACCACAAGTTAATAAAAAAGATATAGATTTTAAAAGGGCTACTCTGAATTTATAATAATCTAGCTATATTCTTGATAAACTCTGTTACTGCTTAGTGGTAATGATAATTTTGCAGGACCAAGAGAACAAGGAAAGCACAGGAGACTAAGGAGATTCACATCGTGTCCTGTGTTCCCAATTACCTTAAGGGCACACCCATGGAATATGATATACATCAAATTCACTGACTCTAAATCTGAAACTCTCTCCAATCCCTGAACATCTACTTTGTTTCCAAGATTCTATTCTGACCTATACAAAAATAAAAGCAGTTTTCATAATAAATAAAGAAGTAAAAGTTCCTTAAGGATAGATTCTAAATTATGCAGGAGAAAAAGAGTCTCACCCAGTGATACCAGGCTCTGATAATTCTCCAACATCATACTCCTGTATAAGTGCTTCTGAGCAGGGTTCATCCACTGCCATTCCTCCTGGGAAAAGTCTATTGCTACATCCTTAAATGTCACTAAGTCCTGAAATGACAAAAATACATTCTTAACCAACCAACACTCATGTCCACAGATGACTCCAAGTTGAAGTGCAAAGTTGTCTCTACTTTATGTGAGAAATAGCCCAGAGAAGAAGGAAAAATATTAAAATCCAACCCAAAATAAAACTTATTAAAGTGTTAAACTGCATTATATACAATGGTGCCAATCCATTCTCAGCATGGGGAAAAATGGGTAGGTGGCCACAGGCCAAGAAACAAGGGCTTCAAGGAAGGACATATGCCAGTGGTTGGATTTTCAAAAACATAACAAAAAGAATACCTAAATTGACATTTTTCAAATGTGATCCTAGTTTTTTGTGGGAGGAGGCAAAGAGGAAGGGTACCAAACTGATGTGGCTAATTTTTTTTTCTTAAACAAAAATATATTTAGAATGCAATTTTCTTAGGCTCTGCCATTTAAAACTGGTATGCCCAACTTGAGTAAGCTGTGAAGCAGTAGGAGATCACCCAGTGTAAGAGTGCAACACACCCAGTTTGTATATTGAGTTTGAGTTCAAGTCAAAATAAGTTGTCCAATGGTATCTGACAGGTATTGCTTCTAGGATATCCCATGGCCCATGAATACCAAAATCTAGCTGTGGGCCCTCTGGTATCTATGGGTTCTGCACCTGGTGAATACTCTTTTTTAGACCCATGGTTGGTTGAACCTGCACTTGGGGAACAAAATGAAATTATAAAGTTGGGGAACACAATGAAATTAAAAAGTTGCAACTTCTGAATGTGCTAAGAGAACAATGTCCAGTTACAATCACCAACAGGTTGTGAGGAATTTAAAAAATTACAGGCATTTTTCATCTTCAGGTTTATTTTCATTAAGTATCTTCTTAATCTCAGTGCACGATTTGCAAAGTAACCCAACATATAACTATATAAAGACAAAGCTATGAACATGAAATTTTAATTAGTAGTAATCATTGTACCATGCCTGTGTTCTAAAGATTACTGTTTAAAAACAAATTTAGAAAAATATTCAATATATGGGACTTTAGAAGATATTAATACCTTCAGAAAAATGTTTCTCATATAAAAGTATTACAAGATTGTCTAAGGTTCCCTGTGAACTACTGCTTTTCCTGAATTCCAGTTTTCACCAACTAGTTACCTGAGCTAACCATGAGAATCATCATTTCAAATATCCTTATAAAATTAAATGACGCTGGGTACAGTGGCTCACACCTATAATCCTAGCACTTTGCTTTTGATCCTGCTCCTCAGTAATTTGGCATGTATACTACCAGACTTTGACCAATGTTTACATGGATAATTTTATAAGTATGTAGAAATATGCAGTGATTTTTTTAATTGATCCTATAATCAATGAAGTAAATTTCAATTAGTAACATTTGAAGAGCTTGTTATTTTTTTTTCTTTTTTTCAGAAGAAAAGCATTTATTGCAAGCCATCGGTAACTTATGGGATTTCCAGGAGGACTAAGGAACCAGATTTGGATGGTCCACAATCGGAAGAAAAGCCCAATTATATCAAGATGATTTTCTTCAAAATCAAATGGTAGTCCAAGCGGATCGAGTGAGCTGAGTGGTTGTGTGGTCACATCTTGGAAACCAGTAGTACTTGCAGCATGGCTGACCAATTGACTGAAGAACAGACTGCAGAATTCAAAGAAGCTTTTTCACTATTTGACAAGAATGGTGGTGGAACTATAACAACAAAGGAAATGGGAACTGTAACAAGGTCTTCTGGGCAGAATCCCACAGAAGCAGAATTACAGGACATGATTAATGAAGTAGACGCCGATGGTAACAGCACAATTGATTTTCCTGAATTTCTGACCATGATGACAAGAAAAATGAAAGACACAGACAGCAAAGAAGAAATTAGAGAAGCATTCCATGTGTTTGATAAGGATGGCAATGGCTTTATTAGTGCAGGAGAGCTTCACTATGTGATGACAAACGTGGGCGAGAAGTTAACAAAGAGGTTGATGAAGTGATCAGGGAAGCAGATACTGACGGTGACGGTAAAGTAAACTATGAAGAGTTTGTACAAATGATGACAGCAAAGTGAAGACATTATACAGAATGTGTTAAATTTCTTGTAAAAAATTGTTTATTTGCCTTTTCTTTGTAACTTATCGGTAAAAGGTTTTTCCCTACTGTCAAAAAATATGCATGTATAGTAACTACGACTTCATTCTTCCATGTTTTCTTCCCTTACGTTACTGTCACTGTTCTGAAGCCTCATTTTAGAAAACTGATCAAGTAACACATGTTGCATGTCACTTCCTTTAAGCCCTTCTGCACATTTAAACTTAGAGGGAAGTGGTCAAATGAGGGAACATCTGGGTTACGCCTTTGTTAAAGTTGTTTTCTTTAGGAACCGTCAGCATGTTGCTGTTGAAGTGTGCAGTTTTAACTCTGCGTGGATTATGGACAGTCAACAATATGTACTTAAAAGTTGCACTATTGCAAAACGGGTGTATTATCTAGGTACTCTTACACTATTTTTTTGTACTGCTGGTCCTGTACCACAAACATTTTCTTTTATTGTTACTTGATTTTTAAACTTTGTTTAGCCACTTAAAGAAAATCTGCTTATGGCAAAATTTGCCTCAAATCCATTCCAAATTGCGAATTTGTTTTCCAATTAAAAAAAAAAAGACTCAAATAGTCTGGCCCTGCAGACCTCTCTGAAGTTACCTACTATTCTTTTCCCATTTTCACTGTCCTTGCTCTTCCTGAGCACAGTAAAGACCCACTGCCTGTAACCTGTTTCTTCCACTATCCATATACTTGCTTACTTTCTTTAGGTCTGTGCTCAAAAGTCTCAGAGACTTTCCATGACCACTCTAGAAACAATGAAATCTCGACTTTCCCTTACTCAGGATCCCTCTCCCACTTACCTCAGTTTATCTTTATCTGTTGCACTTTAAACTATCTGAAGCATATTAATCAATTAATTGATGTCTATTTCTCCCCTCTAGCATGTAAATTCTACGAGGGCAGGGCCTTTTTTAATTCACTGCCACATCCCCAGAATCTAGGAAGAACACCTGGCACATACAAGTCCCTCAAAAAGTATTTGCTAAAAAAAAAGTCTCAGTTTAAAACAATCAGTGAAGTTTTAGAAAATTGCCTGCTTCTAACATACGCATGGAAAAGTAACTTATAAGAACAGTCCAGAGAATTCTGGAAAAGATGAGTAATAGGACATTTTCCTACTACTTGTCATAGGTATTTTCCCTTCCACATTATAAAATGAGGTGTCCAAATAGAAGGCAAGGATTTCCCAAAATATGCTTTCTACCATGCATTATTACCAAAGTCTCCCCTGTGAGATGATATCCAGCAGGATTTTATTCAGGGTTCACAAGCAGGAGTAGATTGATAAAACTGTCACCACTAAGTAGTTGAGACCTTTCGAGGAAGGACATTATCAGGAGAAACAGCAATAAATGTTAATTTGGGGTGTTTACAGTAATCTGACAAAGATGGTCCTGGTAAACATCTCAGGCTTTTGGTTGAGACCCCAAAGGCCGACACTCTAAGATTAACGGTGAAGCAGAAATAACCCAGCCTTCCAGGACTGAGGCCTAGCCTCAAATCATATCAATAAATTTGGTTAAGATTAAAATTTGTTCCTGGTATAGTTGTCTGCCTAAAGCAAGAGTAAATCCTCTCCACTTTGGAGAAATGGCTCACTCTAGGACTAGGGCAGGAAATACACAGAATAAGCCTAGATATATAGTGTCAGAAAAGTAAGGAAGTGCTAAAAACAATAAACAAAACTCACAATGATGAGGTATGTCAGTGGGACATAGGAGCCACTGAAAGAGCTCCCAATGGCCAAAGCTGAAACAATAAGCAACAAAATAGAGTGGTATTGGATTATAACCCAAAGTATAAAATAAATATTCATGAGTACATACTGATACAAATAAATGACTAAACAAATAAATGAGGAAAATAGGCAAACAGCTCATACAGAATTCCAATGATTTATGTAGACACCTCGACCTCAAGGAGGTAGAATATAACTTCCCACTCCTTAGGTGTGGGCTATGCATATGACTTCATAGTGAGTACAGCATGGAAAAGTGGGGTAGGGGGAAGTAACCTTAACAGTGGAGAAACCTAATAAACACTACCTCAAGTTTAATCAAGGTAACCTTGATTAATACCAACAGTAACAAGTCATGTTGATAGCATGTACCCTTGATCTCATGTGATAAAAAACGAATTTTACGTCTGTCATCTTCCTCCCCAAACCATATTACCCTAGTCTAATCACAAAAAAACATCAGATTTGAGAGATGTTCTACAAAATACCTGAGCACTCCTCAAAGCTGACAAGATCATCAAAAAGGAAAGTATGAGAAACTTTCACAGCTAAAAGGAGCCTTAGGAAATATGACTAGTAAATGTAATGTGGTATCCTGGATAGGATCCTGGAACAGAAAAAAGACATTAGATAAAAACTAAGAAAATCTAAACAAAGCATGGACTTTAGTTACTAGTAATATATCAATATTGGCTCATTAATTTTAACAAATGTACCATAATAATTGAAGATATAACTAGGGGATGCTGGGTGTGGTATGAGATTTCTCTGTACTTTCTTTGCAATTTTTCTATAAAGCTAAAACTATTCTAAAAAATAAATTTATTTTTAAAAATTTTTAAAAAGTAAACCCACTCAAGTGGAAGACAAAGCTGTAAATTATCTCTAAAATTTTTAAGTATATAGAGTCCAGCACTGAATCTAAAAATAATGAGGCAAATAAGACAAAATCAAGAGGAAAATAATGAGAAAATAGAAAGAAACACACAGGAGATCCAGACAATGGAATTATCCAACAAGAATGTCAAAATAATTAATGTTTTTAAAGAACTAAAAGGAAAGATGGTAAATTGAGGCAGAAAATGGTAAACTACATTAAACAATTAGAAATTTTAGAACTAAGTATGCAATAACAAAAGAAGTCAATGATAGGTTTAACAGGTTAGAGAGTTGGAGAATTAGGGCACATGTGACATATGATACAGTGTAAAAAAACTACCATTTATATAATCATAATCGTAGGAGAGGAAACTTTCAGAACTAATATTTGAAAAGAGCGTGGTTGAAAATACCCCAAAACTGATGAAAGACACCAAGCTACCCTGAACACTATTTTATTACTGTTTTTGTTTTAAATCAAAGTTCAAAGTCTGACAGTGTATGTGCATTTTAGGTAGTGGGGTTGTTAATGGATTACGTCTTTATCATCTACAATAGGTTACTAGATAATACCTAAAACTAAAATAATCAAGAGATAATGTTCCAAACATATTCAGGAGTATGAGTTAAATATCAAAACTAAAGACAGTAAGTAGTAATATTGTAGAGATCCCCAACTTATTGCCATAGGACATATGAGGGGGGAAAAAACATCTGTTGTGTTAATTAGTGTGACTTCAGATACAATTTCAATGTCAACATCATGCACACAAACTCTCAAGAGTTCTGTATCTTTGGAAAATTATGTTAGATAATTCACAAAATGGTCCTAATGCTGAGGAAGACACAGATGCCCCAAAACCACGTAAATATTTTTGAATCTCATGAACTCTGACAGTGGGGGAGGAAAAGCAGTGTTTTATTTAATGTTTACCATCAAGACCTTTGTGAAAAGAAATTAAAATTAAACTAGGTGAATTTCAATATTAATATTTAATTTAATTACATGTTTCAAAAGTGAACATTTGACTCTCACGTATGTCATGAAAGCATGTTTTTCACTTGGAAAAAATTTCAGGGGGAATTTCACTCTGGGAAAATTAAGGGGTCCTTTTGTATTCAGAGTTCCTTATACTCATGCAAATATGATATATTTTTAAATTGTAAGATTAAAAACAGAAATTCAAGTACAACTGAATGTAGTCCAGCAACAGAAGCAAACATACACAGAAATTTAGTGCATGATGTAGGTGGTATTACAAACTAGTGACAATGAGACAAATTATTCAAATAATGCCATTGTGTCAACGAGGTAGCTAGAAAAAGAATAAACTCCTACCTCGCTTATCACAACAGCTTATATATTCAATGTAATAATTTAATGTAAATTAAATATAAAAATGTAATAGAATTTGATCCCACTTGTCATAGAAAACCACAAAAATCAAGTCTAAATTTACTAGAAACTTAACTGTGAAGGGTAAAACAAATCCTTTAGAAAAACAGAACCTAGGGGTAGGCAAAGATTTCTCAAACAGGGCACAAAAAACATTAACTTTGAAGGGAAAGAAGTATATATACACACAAAGGCATAGCATAGGTCTTAGTGACATATAAGCTGACAATCTCTTAAGAGAAGAACTGGAAGGCAAGAGTGTAATTTTACATCTTTTGAGTTTTGTACCATGTGCATACATCACCTATTTACATTTATAAAATTTGCAAAAATAAAGTAGGATTAAGATTTTTTCAGGTGAACAAATGAGGTTAGAAATTCATGCCCAAAATGTAAAAAAAAATTTTTAAGAATTTAAGGACATAACTAGAGATTTGGACAAAAATTGAATCAAAAGAATAATTCCTAATGCACTAATGTACAGGAGGCATTGGATGCACATTTAACTTGGAACCCAACTCACTGGTACTGAGATATCCATATATATATATATTCCATATAATATAAAGCAAATCTTTTCACAAGGGTCAACACTAAATTTAAACTGTGCATAAGGTGGTAAGAGGGGGCTCAGATGGGCCTCCTTGACTGCATGAGTCATCATACTCTGATATTACCTATTAGGTAGTCAGAGTTAAGAACAGTGTCCTCCTTTGGGAGAAGTGGGAACCAGGCTGTTGGACAAGACTGTTAATAAGGGAATTTTTAAAGAAAAGAAGCATTACCAAGTTCTAAACAGCAAGAATGCCTCTCACGGAAGAGCGAGGAAATGTCAACTAACCTGGGGCATGGCTTTCACTAGCTCAACACTCATTTTTGCCTTCTCTTCCTGGTCTCTCTCTTGGACAACAGTAGTGTCCTGGGAGGGCAAGGCTGGAGGAAGAAAAAGGATAGTAAGAGATGAGGTGTTCACTGTACTCCTAGAATCAACAACCTAAAAAATCATCTTCCCCTTCTTCCTCCCAGCTTTCTTTTGTTCCGGACTCATATAACTGGGTGATTATGGGCAATAAATCTATGGCCATCGAAGGAATACAGAAGACAACTGTTTTTCTTATGCTTAAAGTCCTAAATTTAATCTCTTTCCAAAAGCTGCCTTCCCATTCTTTGTCTTATTACGAATAAAAATAAGGCATGTACTAGGTATTCTGCATAGATTATAGTCTCACTTTATTTTTTAAATAATCCTATGAAGTAGTTATTTCCTCTGTTTTATAGGTAGAGGTGGACTCGTTTTCTTCCTGGGTCTCTGCTTCACGCTTTGACAGTCTACAGTTCAAATATCTGATTCCTAAGTGCCGCCAGAAGCCAGGATTATCCTCCTTTTCCGCCCAAATTCCCAAGGCCTTTACTTCCTCACCCTGGAAGGATGAAAACTTTAGCACTTAATTCTGCCACCTTCACTCTCACCTCAGCCCCGTGGCTAATTCTCTCCTTTGTCATCCAGAATTGAGGGTATCTCCTGCTCCAGTCGGGAGCTAGTCACCCCAGCTCTTGCTTTTAACTGAAACTCTTGGCCTGGGGGCAGGGAATTCTATTCCGGGACTCTCATCCTGGCAACACACAATTCCAAACAGCCACGATCCAAGAATCCAATGCTATCAATCTTACAAGTAGTCCCTCCACACAGACAAGTTACACAGGGCCAATTACAAGCATACACAGTGACATATAAACACTAACACAAGACTTCACATATTTCCTGATCACACGCAGCGGTCCCCAACCCTCTTGGCACCAGGGACCAGTTTCACGGAAGATATTTTTTCAACGGACCATGATGGGAAGGTAATGTGCAGCCCGGTTCTAACAGGCCACAGATCTGTACTGGGCCCAGGGGTTGGGGACCACAGACACAGAAGACACAGTCACGAGCACTCAAAGGCAGACACACCATGTACAGTCACATACACCACGGTCTGAGGCAGGCCATGGGTAAAAGCACACATGGTGGTTTGCAAGCACCTTCGCACATTCCCCAATCTTACTCTCTCACACCCCCTTGGCTCACTGCCCCTTATCTCTGTCCCCCTCACATGCACACTCTCCACAACTTCACAGATGCTGTATTTATAAAGCCTTTTGGGTGACATATCATGGTTCATGTAGTCTATTTATCACACATTTTGGTCTTACACAAAACCACATCACTAGTCTTTCTCCTACTCGTACACACAAACCTGGTCTATTTCAGACACCGATTTCTCACACTCTAGTCTCTCACAAAGACATACACAAACACACCCTGATCTCTCCCATTCTAATTGCTTTCTCTAACACACAGAGGTCTCTTACTCCAGTATCTCTAACACTTGGACATACGCACCCTCAGAGACCAGACACAGACACACTCCAGTCTCACATGCCCACTGGCCTCTCTCACACACTCGCACCAACCTACCTCGGTCTCTCAGTCACTGAACTCTCACAGTCCAGTCTCGTCTCACTCACGCATGTACCATCTTTCCCGCTCGGTCTCCCCAGGGAGCCTCACACTTGTTCATCTTTCACACACAGGCACAACACACTCATACCGACACACCCTGGTCCACATTCTCTGGATTCTCACAACCCAGTGCTCGACACAGAAACTCTGATGATGTAGAGGCAAACCAACTCAGCTCCTCCTACCCTACTCTCACAACACAACACATTTCAACACCAGACGTCTGGGGGTCTTCCCACACACACACACACACACACACACACACGAAGCAATCAATTCCACAGCAAACTGGGTGTCCTCAAATGCCGTTCAATTCTGACACTTACTCCCTGCAAATAGCGTCAGACCCCACAGGTTGAGGGCTCAGTCCCGTAAGAACGTCCCCACTTCTGATGCCAATCCCAAAGTTCCACACTGTTCTGTTAACCAACCAGCTACAAATCAGGGTTCCCCAAACCCCCTCCTTCAGTTCAATTTGCTAGCTCAGCTCACAGAACTCAGAGAAACACGTTCACCAGCTCATCATAGAGGATGCTACAAAGGATACGATGAAGAGATCACGGGAAAAGGCTCTGTGGGGAGAGGCCCACCCTACAGGAACTCCCACGAGTTCAGTTATCCGGAAGTTCACCAAAGCCAATCCTTTTGGGCTTTTATGCAATCCTGGATCCTTTCCTCTCCCGGGAGATTGGAGGTGGGGCAAACAGTACCAACCCTCCAATCCTGCCTTGGTCTCTCCAGTGAGCAGCCCCCACCTTGACTCTCCCTAGGGGCTCACACTCATCGGTCTCCCTGTGGTCTCTCTCCCTCTCACACAGCGACACACCCGGGTCTCACACTCCGAACCCTCGCGGTTCGGTCCGTCTCTCTCACACGCACACACCCAGGCCTCTCACACTGACCCGTCTTTCACACAGCCAGTCATTAGCACACAAAAGACACTCACTACTTCAGAGATTTCAGAGGGATTTTAGAAGTCGCATGCCAGGACACTGGGATGGAGACCAAATACACATATTCCGCAATATCGAACACTCACACAACTTCCTCCCATACTTGATTGTCTCGCGCACTCACACCAACACGTCCTGGTTTCACTCTGGGGACCGACGCGGGCCGGTGTCTGTCTCTCTCTCGCACTGGCCTCCCAGGGAGCCTCACGCACTGGGGCGTCGCACGACGTCTCTGGTCTCCCACTCTGAACTCCGACAGTCCCGTCTGTCTCTCTCACACACACCCAGGCTCTCACACTGCCGGTCTTTCACACTCGCTGGTTTCTCTCACACTCGCGTCTGTCTCCCTCCCTCACGCACCGGCGCACCCCGGTCTCACAGTCCGGCCTCTCACACCGGCCCGTTTCTCGCCGTTGCCCGTCTCTCCCACACGCCCGGCCTCACAGGTCTGTCTCTCTCACACACACTCGCCAGCCGGCTCGCCCACGCAGGCACACACACCCATCCCTCGCGCTCGGCCCGCCCCAGCCGCCCGTCCCGAACCGCGGCCTCGCGCGCCCGCCCCGCCAGCCCCGCTCTCGCGCCGCGCGGGCCTCTGGGAAATGTAGTCGGCCGGGCACCGCGGCCGCGGCCGGGGCTCCCTATCCTGGTCCGAGCCGCCTGCCTCGCCCGCCCGCCTAGCCTCCCCTCTGCCCGGGCCGCCCGGGACCTCCGGCTGGGACTCCTAGACCACCCAGAACAACCCACCGGCCTCGTCCGGAAGCCAAACGCTCTCATACGAAGGGCTTCGGGAGTGGACGCTGGAACTCTCAGTGCGCAGGCGCGGGCCTCCCTCAAGGTGTCCAACGGGAGGGGCGGGGACGGGGCGTGGCTTAGCGTTGAGGGGCAGGTCCCCAGCCTGCTCTGTAAGAGGGCGAGTCAGAGCGTGAGCGCCTGCGCGGTACACGGTCAAGGGAGCGGGGCGTGGCCCAGGGTTTCTGGCCCGGAAGAGAAGGAGTGTGCACAGGCGCGTAGATCAGCTGTCCCACTCCTCTCGCTTGGAGACCAGAGCGTCCCTAGTTACCGGGTCCTTGCGCCCCAGAGAGAGACGCGCTGCGGCTGAGCCCGTGGTGTGCTCTCCGTGTGGCTTTGTGACGCGCTGCGTCCGTGCGGCCGCGGTGTCGCTCCGAGCGCGGCCTGCAGCGCCTGTCCGCGGAGTGTGGCTGTACTAAGCTTTTCCGCAGTAGACAGCGACTCGGAACCCCGACTGTCGCGACTCCAGAAAATCAGCACCTTTCTCACCTGCAAAGTGAGAATGTCGTTATTAGTGCTCAGAGGCAGTAAATCAGACGTCTTTGGAACCGGTCTGCTAGGACTGAGCTCCATCCTGCCCTTCACCAGCGCGGAAATGGTCCCTGTTTTAAGGGACTGAGAAAACTGTAGAATTATTAATAGTGCCTGCATGGGAAGGTAAGACAAATAAGGAACTGTCATGCAGGGGGGTACAGCAGAGAACGAAACAAAATTCCCTGCCCTCTTAGATAGCGACTAGAGCTTCTCTGAGAAAACACCAAGTGGCAGATGACGCCGGTGCAGCGGGAGGGCCCGGGGCCCCGGAATGGGCGTCCGCGGCGGCTTGGGCAGCGGCATTCGTGGCCGGGGTCGCGGCTGTGGTCGGGGCCAGGGCCGAGGCCGAAGACAAGGCGGGGATGCCCGTCACCAGGCTGGGCCGCCTGGTTAAGGACGTGAAGACCAAACCCCTGGAGGAGATCTGTCTCTTCTCCTTGCCCATCAAGGAGTCTGAGATCACTGACTTTTTCCTTGGGGGCATCTCTCAAAGATGAGGTTTTGAAGATTATGCAGGTGAAAAAGCAGACCCGCGCTGGCCAGCGGACCAGGTTCAAGGCGTTTGTTGCCATCGGGGACTACAATGGCCACGTCGGTCTGGGTGTTAAGTGCTCCAAGGAGGTAGCCACTGCCATCCGAGGGGCCATCACCCTGGCCAAGCTCTCCATTGTTCCCGTGCGGAGAGGCTACTGGGGGAACAAGATCGGCAAGCCCCACACTGTTCCTCGCCAGGTGACAGGCCGCTGCGGCTGTGGCTGATACGTCTCATTGCTGCCCCTAGAGGAACTGGCATCGTCTAAGCCCCTGTGCCCAAGGAGCTGCTGCTGGGCCGGGCATGGTGGCTCAAGCCTGTAATCCCAGCACTCTGGGAGGCGGAGGCGGGAGGATTGCTTTAGCTCAGGAGTTCGAGACCAGAAAGAGCGAGACCCCGTCTCTACTATAAATAGAAAGAAATTAGCCAAAAAACTAAAACTAGAAAAAATTAGCGGGTAAGGTGGCGCTTGCCTGT
>NW_012150008.1:249638-250037 GCF_000956105.1 Propithecus coquereli | reverse complement strand
ACTCCTGGGATCAAGCAATCCTCCCACCTCAGCCTCCTGAGTAGCTGGGACTATAGGCATGTGACACCAAGTCTGGCTACCATTCTGGTTTTTTTTTTATTTATTTCAGCATACTATGGGGCTACAGATGTTTAGGTTATATATGTTGCCCTTGCTTCCTCCCTCCTCGCCAAGTCCGAGTTTCAAGAGTGTCCATCCCTCGGATGGTGTGCATTGCACTTTTTGTGTATGCAAATACTCGTCCCCTCCACTCCCCTCTCTCCTCCCGCCTCCCCCCTGCCCAACATCCAATAGATGTTATTCTTATATGTACACTGTGTGTTGATCAGTTAATACCAATTTTATGGTGAGTACATGTGCTCGTTTTTCCATTCTTGGGATACTTCACTTAGTAGAATG
>NW_012150008.1:243108-243828 GCF_000956105.1 Propithecus coquereli | reverse complement strand
GCACTTAGAGTCCTCCCCTCCGGGCTTCGACCCGACTGGCCGCAGCCGAGACCGCCCACGTGCCCCGTGCCGACCGGACTCTGAGGACCCGCGACTCGCCCTAAAAAGAAGAAAGCGGGTTCCCAGGGATTCGCGGTAGCCCGCTACGGCTCCGGGAAACGCAGTCCCGATGCCAAACACCAGGGACAGGTAGTCGGGGACCCCTGGCACCAGGAACAATCACCCGCTCCTCTCCACACAACCCCGGCAGCAGCGACGACAGGCCGCGCTCCGAGAGTCGCTGCAGCGTCCGCGGACTACACTTCCCACAAGCCACTGCGGCCAGCCCGGGTCGCAGCCCATACCCGCCTTCCCAGAGTTCCTCAGGAGTTTGGCCCTCCCCTACATATATCCTCCATATACCTTTGTTCTTTTATAATTTTTTTAAGAGAGAGGGTCTTGGTATTTTGCCCAGGCTAGAGTACAGTGCCAATTCACAGGTGTGGTCATAGGTCACCACAGCCTCAAACTCCTGGGCTCACGTGAAATGGGCCAAACCATATATATAAGGTTTACTTTCCCCATTTGTAAGTAGGATAATAACTGCATGTTTCTTATTACCCTGTCCCTCATTCCTCACGCACTTCCCGCGGCCCCACCCCAGCGAGGCCCCGCTCCAGGGCGCCCCGCTCCGGACTCCTCCGGGCTGTCCACTCGTCCTTACAGGGGGACAAACGCGCT
>NW_012150008.1:241554-243058 GCF_000956105.1 Propithecus coquereli | reverse complement strand
ATTAGCCAGATGTCATGGTATGTGCCTGTAGTCCCAGCTACTCGGGAGGCTGAGGCAGGAGGATCGCTTGAGCTCAGGAGTTTGAGGTTGCTGTGAGTTAAGATGATGCCACAGCACTCTAGCCCGGGCAACACAGTGAGACTCCGTATCAAAAAAAAAAAAAAAATTGCCTAAAGAGTTTGTTAAAATAAGGATGCCAAGGTGATTCTCTTGCAAATGGAAGTATGAGACCCACTGCTGAAAACACTTTAAGAGCTTCACTTTGTACAGGAATAAAGTCCTTATTCATCAACTGTCAATCTATTCAATTTCATCTTAAGCTACCTGCCTTCCTACCTGTGTTCCCTCCGAGTTGCTCTTTGCAGATCTGAAGTATAGCAAGTTGCATCTTTCTGCTCTGTATGTAATATTCTGTATCCAGTTTTTGCACAGCTGGCTGTTTTTTAGAATTCAGATCTCAAGTTCAACATTTCTTTAGATGGCTGTCATTGTCTTAACCTAAATACCATCTCTCCTATTATTTGCTATTAAAGAATCTTGATGCAAAATTGAAAAAAGTTATGTACATATATACATATAGATGTGAAGATATAAATATGTATTTTTTCACTATCTGTTTATTGCCTCAATCCCTCCACGAAAGCTTGAAAACCAAATTTAGTTCATTCAGCATTGTATAATAAACCTCAGACTCAGTGCTTAACACACTATCGACATCAAATACTTCATGAATGTTGAAGGAATGAACACTATATTGAGAGAAAATCAGGATGGATAAGGCAAAATATCACAAAGGACAAGGGAACCTATAATGATTATTGTCATTTTATGCCTATAATCAAATATTAGTAATATCAAAGTACAATTTTCAAAAACTTTAAACATGACTCATTTAAATGAAGAATGAAAATGAATTAACTATTTAATTTATTCATAAAGAACCAACATGATGGTAAAGCTGCTTCAAAGGTGAAGTCAATAAATAAATGAGTATACAGATATATATCAACATATTCAGTCAAAGAAATGCTGAAATGAGCTTGCTCACAGGTTGAAAACCGGTTATTGTCACCTAGAATATGAAAATCACAGCCTCTGGGGTTATTCTTCTGAGAGAACAAGCAACTTCATAAATCTGGGTCCTAATCAATAGTATATCAAACAGAGGTACAAATCCTCTAAAGGATAAAATAGACCTTGGCCGTGGTTAAACAATGCCCCACTATATTTAAAAAGCATGTTATACCCACTATAATAAATTTGCACGTCTAAGACTTCAACCTGATGATACACCCCAACAACTAAAAAACACATACACACAAGGTTATTCCTTACAGCACTTTCGTAATTTTAAAATATTGGAAACACCCGACACACCCATATATACAAGAGTGGTTCAATACAGTATGGTACATCCACACAATAAAGTATTATGCAGTTGCATACAAGAGTGAGAAAGATCTCTATGAACTGATATAAATTCCAAGGGTGGGGAAAAAAGAAC
>NW_012150008.1:237421-241504 GCF_000956105.1 Propithecus coquereli | reverse complement strand
ATGTCCATTGCTGGGGAGCTGTTGTTCCTCCTTGGGGGTGTGCTTTCCGTTTGAGTCTTCATACTTCCAGAGTTCTTTCACTGGTTTCCTTCCCATCTGGATCAGTTGTTCCTTCTTGCCTTTAGATTTTTGTTTGGATAATGACACTCCCTGTTTAGTGTCTGAGCCAGTAGGTAGTGTTTGTGGGTGAGATTCGACCATACCCTTTATGATGAATCAGTAGATACAGTAAAAGGGTGTGCAGGATGACCTCCCTGTCAGTAGGTGGCAGTTGCAGGGAGGAGTGAGCTGCAGTGTTGTTTTTGGGTCCTATGGCTAGCTCTTGTTCCTCTAGAGAGTCCCTCTTGTGCCTTGGGTGGTGGGTGGGGCCCTGGGATTTCCAGGTGTGTTCTTATTCTCCACCTCAGTGGGGGCAGGACCGGGAGTGAGTCTGGGTGGGGCTGGGTTGGGCAAGCCTGCCCTCAGGCTCCACAACTGCTGTTAGCAGGGGTCGAAGGTCTGCTCTTTGTTTCTGTGCAAAGCTGCCAGGAGGGGCTGAAATGGCTCCACTCAGCTGAAAGTCTGGGCTTGGGGGTGGGGCTGTCCAAGACCCACACTCCGGATCAGGTCTCACTCCCCTCCATTCTCCCCCTCTCTGTGGCCTCTCCTAGGCCTCTGCCAGCAAGCGGGACCTCAGGCCGATGGATCACCCCTGGCTGTGACATGGGCCAGAAGGTTCCCTACCCAGGATCGCAGCCTGAGCTGGGTGCACAGCCCTCTTTTGGGAGGAGGGTTGCCACTCCGGCACGCTGATCTGCCCTTGAAGGCACACACTCCTCAGTAGGCTCTTTCACAGATCTCTCTTCTGTGCCCCGGGGCAGTGCCATCGTGACCTGGGTGTACAGGATCTGGTCTGCAGGCCTGTCCCCTGGGCCCTGGAGATCAATCCCTGACCCTGCCAGGGGTAGGGGTGCTGGTCTTGAATCACCTACAGGGTGCCCGAGCTGGATCAATTTCACTCGACCTTGGGATTTTCCCTGCTCTCCTGGAGTCCCCAGGCAAGCAGCACCTGGGAGGGCTGGCGGTTAGGGAACTCGCAGTCTGAGTACCCCTCAGTCTGCTGTAGGGCCCCAAAAGGAAAGGTCCTATTCCTTGGAGATGCCTCTGTTTGATGGCTAAATTGTCTCTCAGGGCACCCACGGGTAGGGAGGGGGAAGGAGAAAATGGAGGAATATGGTGTCTGCCGATAGGCTCGGGTCTGCACCCAGGGAGGTGCCCTGAGGGGGCTGGGAGCCCGGCGCTGAGTCCACAAGAGGCCACTGCTCACTGGCGGCAGCCGTCTCTGGACTGGTGTTGGCAGGTCTCTCCAACTGCTCAGGAGCCCACCAACACTCCGAGGTGCCAGGGAGGGGGGAGTTAACCGCTCCACCTACCCTTGTCGCTGGTCTCCAGGCCTCTTGGGACCTTTCTCCTTCCAGTTCTCCTCCGCAACATCTTCCTGTGGAATCTCCTGTAGTTTCAGGCACCCTTCCTTCCGACCCTCACCTGATCTATGTTTCTCTGCTAGTTTATTTTTTTCTCTTTATTCTAAAATTCTTTTTTGCACAGACATTCTGACTGGTGGCTTTTCTCATCCACCATCTTGGCTCCTCCCCTCAATGGGAACTTTTTAAAAACTTTCATTGCATTCATCAATATGAATTTTCTGACTAAATGAAGCTTATGTCTGTAACTTTCTACAAGAAGACATTTGTAGAATGTCTCTTGTGCATTTTTTTATGTAAATTAAGATTAGCTTAAGCTAAAGGGCTTCTGAAATCTCTCCAGTTAAATGGCTGCTTGCCTGAATAAACTCTTTAATAATTAATGAGACAGGTGGTAATGGAAGCCTTTTCTACATTATCAAATTAATATGGTTATTAGTGATAAATCCTCTAAAGAATGTGACAGGAGTCAAAAGAAAAATAATTTCCACCCTTGACACGGTTATACATAATTTTAAGTTATTTGATGTTCCTTGAGGGGTGAGACCTGTGAAGTTTTTCCTCCGTTTATACATAGGATCTCATTAATAGAATCTCAAGGCCTTTCTACAGTTTACATACACTGGGTATACATTTCCTCATGTTGAGCAAGTTGTGAACATTGACTAAAAGCTTTCCCACATAAGCCTTGCATTCATAAGCCTTCTCTACAGTGTGAACTATCTCACACTGTTTAAGTAGTGAGCCCTGCCTAAAGGCCTTTCCAAAATCCTTACATTTATAAGGTTTCTCACCAGTATGGCCCCTCGGATGTTGAGGAAGATATGAATGATGACTGAAGGCCTCTCCATATACATTAAATTTATAGGGTTTTTCACTAGTTTGAACTCTTTGAAGCTGGATAAGGTATGAGATAACCATAAAAGCTTTCCCACATTCCTTACATTCATAGAGCTTTTCACAAATATGAATTCTCTAGCCTCAGCAAGAGCGAGACTCCATCTCAATACATCAATAGGAAAATTAGCCAGGTGTGGTGGTGTGTGCCTGTAGTCCCAGCTACTTAGGAGGCTGAGGGACACATCCCTTGAGCCCAGAAATTTGACATTGCAGTGAGCTATGATAATGCGACTGTACCCTAGCCTGCATGACAGAGTGAGATCCTGTCTCCAGAATACAAACAAAAAAAAAACCCACCCAAATATGAATTCTCTTATGTTTAATAATTAGTGATAAGTGACTAAAGGCTTGTCCACATTCAGAACATTGATATGGGTTCTCACCAGTATGATTGCTAAGATGTACATTAAGTTGTGAAATGTGACCAAAGGCTTTTCAATATTCATTACCTTTATATGGTTTCTAACCAGTATAAATTCTCTGGTGATGGCTAAGCTGTGAGCCCTCCCTAAAGACCTTCCCACAAGCTTCACATTTATAAGGTCTCTAACCAGTATGAATTCTCTGATGTCAAGGAAGACATGAATAATGACTGAAAGCCTTTCCACATTCATTACATTTTTATCGTTTCTCACTAGTCTGAATTCTTCAGTGCTCAAATTGAGTTATACCTCTAAAGGACTTTCCATATTCCTTAGATTCACAGGGGTTTTCCCCAGTATGAATTCTCTGATGTTGAATAATTAGTGGTAAGGGGCAAAAAGTTTTTCCACATTCACTACATTGATAGGCTTTCTCACCAGTATGAACTCTTTGATGTCAGGTAAAGAGAGAAACAGAACTAAAGGCTTTTCCATACTCTTTACATTCATAGGGCTTTTCCCCAGTCGGAATTCTCTGATGTTGAGAAAGATAGTAACAATGAAGAATAGACTTTTCATTCATAAGATTTCTCTTGTGGTCACAGACTGCTTGCATTCACAATATGTCTCACCAGTATGAATTTTCTAATGATTAAAAAGAGATCGTTTCTGCCTAAAACACTTTTCTATATTCATTGCATACATATGGTCTTTACCACAGAGGAACTTTCTCAAGTAGGTTATGGGAGGTTTGCTGTCTCAAAGTGGGCATTTCTTCATGTGTGATTATGACAAAATTAGAATTTCTTTCATCATTTCTCTGATATCTCTTAAATGCACCTTTACATTCCCAGTCATCTTGGAAACTGGGATCCTCAAAATATTTGTTTATAAATTTTTCCATTTTCCCCCATGGGGATACCCACTCTGAAAGATAATGAAAAGCAAAGAGATGCTTGTTTTAGTACCTGCTCTCAGAGAGTCAGAGTTTCTTTGGCAGAAATAAAGTTTTAAGCTGAAAATAATATTTATTAAAAATTAGTTTTCCATATGGCTCCCAAATGTGACCTAGCAATTAGACAAATGGACAAGGGGAACAGAATGAGGGCTCATGAGAAAAGTGAGGTGGTTATTAAGACAGGGTGTCAGTTTTTGTCACTAAAATTGCCTAAAGAGGCCAGGCGCGGTGGCTCACACCTGTAATCCTAGCTCTCTGGGAGCTGAGGCGGGCGGATTGTTTGAGCTCAGGAGTTCGAAACCAGCCTGAGCAAGAGCGAGACCCCGTCTCTACTAGAAATAGAAAGAAATTAATTGGACAACTAAAAATATATAGAAAAAATTAGCCGGGCATGGTGGCG
>NW_012150008.1:232976-233501 GCF_000956105.1 Propithecus coquereli | reverse complement strand
AGGGGGACAAACGCGCTGACGCGGAGGACTCGGGGAATGTAGTCACATTGGAAGTGCCCTCTGCGCCACACCCATTGAGTCCCTGCGAGCCTCGGATCAGAAATGCCAGGACGCTCGGGGCCCTGCATCGGGCGCGGAAGGCCGAGTCTCGGTCCCAGCCTGAAGAACTAGGAGGCGTCCCGAGCCCTGCACGGCTGCCTGGAGCCGCGGTCGCTTCCGCGAAGCGCACCGCGGAGGCAAAGGAGTCACGGCCCAGCCAGCAGGAGGCGCCAAGCGCCTGAGGAACTCTGAGAAGGCAGGTCTGGGCTGGCCGCGGTGGCTTCTGGGAAGTGCAGCCCAGCCAATAGGAGGAGCCAAACGCCTGAGGAACTCCGAGGAGGGTCTCGGCTGCGACAGGGGCTGGCCGCGGTGGCTTCTGGGAAGTGCGAACGAGACTGGCCGCGGTGGCTCCTGGGAAGTGCAGCCCAACCCATAGGAGGCGCCAAACTCCTGAGGAACTCTGGGAATGCGGGTATGGGCTGCAAC
>NW_012150008.1:231480-232926 GCF_000956105.1 Propithecus coquereli | reverse complement strand
AAGAGAGAGGGTCTTGGTATGTTGCCCAGGCTAGAGTACAGTGCCAATTCACAGGTGTGGTCATAGGTCACCACAGCCTCAAACTCCTGGGCTCAAGTGATCCTCCTGCCTCAGCCTCTCGAGTAGCTGGGACTACAGGCACATGCCACTGCACCCATCTTCTCTTATATAATTTAAATCTTTTGTAGAGTGCTTGAGTCTTTGGATGCAGACCCACAAATACAGACAATTACTTAGAAAACATTAGTTTCACTGAATAATGTAGGGATAAAGACAAAAAACTAGTATAGAAATATTGTACTGTAGTTAATGCATGTGCTTCTCACAGGTTACGACAGTGATAAAGGATCCGATGATGATCACACTGTGCTCCACTACCCCGGGGACTCTGAGGGGCACTTCCCAGCCATTATCTCAAATGTGCGTGCTCCAAGCTGACCTTCTGGGCCACTATCTGCAGTGCCATCACCCTTCCTAACCATCCCTCACGCACCTGGGCAGGCTTCCAGTCGCATCTCTCTCTGCCACCCAGGGTTCTTTCCCTTGCTCCAGGAAGGAGATCACCTTTGGCTTGGAAATGGAAAACCTACGTACACAAGAAGAAATGCAACACAGTCACAAAGTAGGTGTCCCAGAACTCATGTCCAGTTCCTTGCTATTAATAAGGAAAAGAAATAAGTGCTTGGTACATGGTGAACAAACATTATATATATACATGCATACAGATAAACAAATCTGTGTATAAATATACACATATTCATATTGACAAAAACTCTCTGCATGACCTAACTCTAGTCAGGCTCCTCTAAAGCCCTCAAGGTCCCAACCTCCATCTCTGTCCTTGGCCCATTTCGTTCAGTTTTAGCAAGAATCCTGCTGGGTCACTTAGGAGAAAAACTCCCCCCCCCCTTGATATTTCATCAAATTCCTCAACTTATTCTTCAACAAATTCCTCAATATCTTATCACCCTGGCCTGCTTTCAGCAAAAATCTTATCAAGTCGGTTTAGCCAGAAACTCCCCTCGTTCTTGACTCTTAGTATTTTCTACCCACTGACCCCTACCCTGCTCCTCGAATCCCCACTTGTCCTTGTATTCAGAATGGAGTCCAGCCCTATACCGGGGTCCCTCTTCCTCGTTGCAATAGTTCCTGAATAAAATATGGCTTTACCGCTTTATTTTCTCTTTGGTCCTGGTTTTCTTTAGCAGGGACTGAGTACACACCAAGGTAGTTGCTCAAAAATACCTTGGAGAATTCATACAACTTATAGTCCTTTTCTTCAGGAAAATGCAGATTAAAAAAAAAAAAAGCAAAGCTGCTCACAACCTCAAGCGTGATGTGAAGTCCTCCGTTTCCAGCATAAGAATCTTGAAGAAGTAAAAGATGCGGAGTTCGATCTGGGGTTTGATAACCTTTCCGCCGTGGTGGCCTCTGAGAAATGTAGTC
>NW_012150008.1:226260-230590 GCF_000956105.1 Propithecus coquereli | reverse complement strand
AGGGGGACAAACGCGCTGACGCGGAGGACTCGGGGAATGTAGTCACATTGGAAGTGCCCTCTGCGCCACACCCATTGAGTCCCTGCGAGCCTCGGCTCAGAAATGCCAGGACGCTCGGGGCCCTGCATCGGGCGCGGAAGGCCGAGTCTCGGTCCCAGCCTGAAGAACTAGGAGGCGTCCCGAGCCCCACACGGCTGGCTGGAGCCGCGGTGGCTTCGGCGAAGCGCACCGCGGAGGCAAAGGAGTCACGGCCCAGCCAGCAGGAGGCGCCAAGCGCCTGAGGAACTCTGAGAAGGCAGATCTGGGCTGGCCGCGGTGGCTTCTGGGAAGTGCAGCCCAGCCCACAGGAGAAGCCAAACGCCTGAGGAACTCCGAGGAGGGGCTCGGCTGTGACAGGGGCTGGCCGCGGTGGCTTCTGGGAAGTGCAGCCCAGCCCACAGGAGAAGCCAAACGCCTGAGGAACTCCGAGGAGGGTCTCGGCTGTGACAGGGGCTGGCCGCGGTGGCTTCTGGGAAGTGCGAACGAGGCTAGCCGCAGTGGCTCCTGGGAAGTGCAGCCCAGCCCATAGGAGGCGCCAAACTCCTGAGGAACTCTGGGAAGGCGGGTATGGGCTGCGACCGGGGCTGGCCGCGGTGGCTTCTGGGAAGTGCAGCCCGACCCCTAGGAGGCGCCAAACACCTGAGGAACTCTGGGAAGGCGGGTCTAGGCTGCGACCCGGGCTGGCCGCAGTGGCTTGTGGGAAGTGTAGTTCGCGGACGCTGCAGCCACTCTCGGAGCGCCGCCTGCCGTCGCTGCTGCCAGGGCTGTGTGGAGAGGAGCGGGTGATTGAGAATGAACGACTGGGTATGCTCTGCTGGCGGACGGTGAGTGGGATTCTGACATTGTGGTGATTTGGGATTTGTGGCCCGGTACGTGAAGTTTCTATGTCTTAGGCCGTGTGCCTGTGGTTATTCGTGGAAGTCGGCGTGACTTAACCTTTCTGTGTGAATGTGACCGGAGTTCAGAAACCGTGTAGGCTTACGTTATACATAGTTACATATGCAAGAATGTGATGACATGAATTTGGGTTTCTGTTTGGTTGCTTGTGGAATTCGGACTACTTGTTTAAGGTTTACTTTCCCCATTTGTAAGTAGGATAGTAACTGCATGTTTCTTATTACCCTGACGTTTTGCGACAAAGAAAACCGATAAGAAATTTGGCTGGTGGAAAACTTTAAACATGATTTTTTCATTAAAGAAACTGAGCATTATTATGAAGAAAAATTTATAATCAGCGTGAAATATTAAAATATGAAGATGGGTTTTAATAGTTTATTATGGTGTGGCCTGCTTGGTTTTTTTCGGGGGGGGGGGTTGCGGACAGTCTCACTGTGTTGCCGGGGTTAGAGTGCCGTGGCATCAGCCTAGCTCACTGTAGCCCCCAACTCCTGGGCTCAAGCAATTCTTCTGCCTCAGCCTCCCGAGTAGCTGGGACTACAGGCATGTGCCACCATGCCCAGCTAATTTTATGTTTCTGTTTTTAGTTGCCCGGCTCCATTTTTTCTATTTTTAGGAAAGATGGGGTCTTGCTCTTATTCAGGCTGGTCTTGAACTCCTGACCTCAAGCAGTTCTCCCGCCTTGGCCTCTCAGAGAGGTCAGCTTACAGGCGTCAGGCACCGCGCCTGGCCCTGCCTTGGTTCTGTGATGTCCACAGTTATTCATTTCCTTCTGCTGATTGGAAAATGGCTGCAAAAAAAATTCCAGAAACTTTGAATTGTGGAATTGGCTTTCCCCATTGTGAAGCACTGGTTTAGGATATACATGGCCTGCTATGCCCACTTGAGGGTTGATTGAGGATACTTTCCCTGAGAAGGTTCCAAGGCTTGTCTAAGGCAGTATGGTTTGTCCCTAAGCCAGGCCCAGAACTCAGAGTTCCTGTTCCTTGATTTAGTCTTGTTTCCATCAGGCTTCATGACTTCAGTGATGTCATGAGGCACCACCTTGATTCCATTTATATGGGCTAGAAGAAGGGGAGGGGGACATTTCTCTGCAGTCACTGTGTTTGAAGGAAGGAAATTTTGGTGTCATACAAACCTAAGCAAATACCAACTCAACCACTCACATCCTGGCTGTATGTTTTTTAGCAACTCAACTTCTGTACATCTGTCTTCGTTTTTCTTCTATAAAGAAAGTAAAACCTGACTGCAGAGTTATTTTGAGGAATGATTACTGATATTAAAAGAAGAGATGAGTTAGGCATAGAGAGATTGAATATCACATTTGGAGAATCAAAGCCCAAGGGGAGATAGTGTTCTGTTGGCATAAGCAACAGAAGGGGCAAAGGATAGACTTTTTACTATATTATCTTTTTTACATCTTCGAGTTTTTGAATCATGAGAATATACTGTTTATTCAAATTAATAAAATTTTAAAATAGAAATAAAATAGAACAATTAGTAAGTACTAATGGAACAATATTTCGACAGAAAATTTCCTTGGGCTGAAAAAAGAAGTGAGACTATCTCATATCCTGCTTAAGATCCTAAATTCCAGGGATAGAAAGAAACTTGTGAGTGCTCAGACAGAAATTTTTTGCTGTGGTAGGCAAAATTATGGCTCTCCAAAGAAGTACATGGCCTAATCTTAGGAACCTGCCCATAAATATGTGTTACGTGGCAAGGGGGAATCAAGTTGCAGATGGAATTAAGGTTGTTAATCAGCAGACTTTAAGCTTAGGTTGTTCTGGATTATCCAGGTGATCCAAATATAATCACAAAGATCCTTAAAGGTGGAACAGGGAGGAAGAAGAGTTAGCATCAGAGTGATACAATGTGTGAAAGACTTGTCTGGCAATTGCTAGTTTTGAAGATGGAAAAGGGCCACAAGCCAAGGAATGCAGGCAGCCTTTAGAAGTTGTAAAAAGCAAAGAAATGGCCTCTCCCATAGAGCCTCAAGTAAAAAACATAGGCCTGCCACCTTGTTTTTAGCCCAGTGAGACCTATTTCAGACTTCTGACTTCCAGGTAATAAATTTTTGTTTCAAAGCCACCAAGTTTGTGATAATTATTACAGCAGCAATAGGAAATGAATACATCTACATAAAACAAGAGAATCAGACTAGCATTGGGTTTCTCTTCTAGAAGACCAGAAGCCAGAATTTATTGAAATGATATCTGTAGATTACTGAGGAAAAACTATAATCCAAAAATATTCTACCAACCTAAAATACAATTTGTGAAAGTGCAAGAAACTTTTTTGGACATATGAAGATTTAGAATATATTATTTACTGATATAAATACCCAAGAAAATGGTCTAGCTAAATTACATCTGAAATAAAACTATCACCTCAAGACAAGGGAAAGCAATGAAATCCAATGGCCAGCAGTAAATGTCTCACTCTCTCAGAGTATATTTAAATTTAAATGGAAATCTGAGTGAGTCTTACAATAAGTAATATAAGCATAAAGTAAGTGAAATCAAATAAATGAAAGAAGAGCAAAGCTAATAACTTTGGATTAAGAGTTTTTATTAGGTTAGTGAAATGGAGGAAAGATTAAAGAATGGGCTATGAAGGGAGGAAAAGAGCAAGCAAGGGTGGTCTCTTTTTGGAAGAGAGTGGCAAATAAAATTCACCGTGGGTGAGAAAGTATTATAGTGATCTCATTCTGCCCAAATAACGACTATTAAGAAAGGGAGATAGCCACTAATCTAAACACAGTGGAAGTTCCAATTTAGCAATAGAAAAGGGAAAATGATCAGCCAACACGAGGAACAGAAAAGACCAAGGTAACAAATAGCACACAAAGTAAAACGAAAAGAATAAAGTTGAATTATTACCCTAAATGAAAATGTGAATTTACCTATAGAAAAAAAGATTCATATTTTGAGTTTTGAAAAATCAGCTATAGTCTTGCATTGCTTAATGATGGAGATGAATTCTGAGAAATGCATCATTAGGCGATTGTGTCACTCACCATGCGAATATTACTGTGTATTTACACAAATCTAGATGGTGTAGTCTCCTCCACACATAGGCTATGTGTACACCCTGTTGCTCCTAGGCTACAAACCTATATAGCATGTTACTGTACTGAATACTGTAGGCAATGGTAATGCAATGGTAAGTATTTGTGTATCTAAATGCATCTAAACATGGAAAAGATACAGCAAAAATATAGTGTAAAAGATAAAAGATAAAAAAAAAAAAAGGTATCCCTGTACAGGACAATTGCCATGAAGGAGTCTGCAGGACTGGAAGTTGCTCTGGGTGACTTAGCGAGTGAGTAGTGAGTGAATGTGAAGGGCTGGGACATCACTGTACACTACTGTAGACTTTATAAACACTGTAC
>NW_012150008.1:207917-226022 GCF_000956105.1 Propithecus coquereli | reverse complement strand
GCCTACACAGGGTCAGTATCATCAGAATCACTGTCTTCCACCTCCACATCTTTTCTCACTGGAAGGCCTTTGGGGGCAGTAACACACACGGAGCTCTCCTCTCCTATGATAACAATGCTTTGTTCTGGAATACTTCCTGAAGGACCTGCCTGACTTTTGTTTTTTAATAACCAGGAGTACATGCTAAAATTGTGATAAAAAGTACAGTAAAGGCACAAGCCAGTAACATAGTCACTCATTATGTACTGTACATAATTGTATGTACCATAGTTTTATACTGGCAGTGCAGGTTTGTTTACACCAGCACCACCACAAACTTGTGAGTAGTTAATTGCCCTGTGACATTAAGACAGCCAAAACATGACTAGGCGATAGGAATTTTTCAGCTCCATTATAAATCTTACGGGACTACCATCATATATGCGGTCCCACTGAAATGTCATTAGGTAGCATATGACTTGTAGGAAAAACAGCCTGTTGCGTGGCAAGAGTAATGCTATCTTGAAGCAAAACCACCATAATGACAGGTGTTTGACTCCTGCATACCAAGGCATTCCTGTAGCAAGGTCAAGAAACAGTGCCTGTTGCATAGATAACCCTTCATAAAGAAACAGTTCCTGTAGCATAGATAAACCCTCATAAAGATACTTATCTAACTTCCCCCATGTCTCAGACCTTTCACAACAGGGTCTGAGACATGACCAGCTTCACATTTTCCCCAAAACAGCTTGCTATATAAAAAATACTTTCTGGAGGGTGTGTGTGCAGAGATCCACAGTTTCTTGGCCACCAGAGACATCTTTTCTGTTTTTAAGTCCCTATTAAATGTTTCTTTCTTAGAAACTGGATTTGTAGCCTCTTTCTTCAGCCTCTCAGCTCCCTTGGCCTTTGGGAGTAGGTTTGCATATCTCTGTTCACCAAGGAAGATGACTGTATATGTTTTATGTAAGTAACTAAAATAAAGTGACAGGGGTTGAAAATAAATGGATGGGCAAAAATATACCAGGTAAACAAAGGGAAATCATTACTATTAATTAGTATACAGTGTTTAAATAAAATACCAAAAGAATTACCCTGGGCTGGGGTTGGCAAACTTTATATCTAAAGAACCAGACAGTAAATATAGGTTTTGTGGCCATATATTATCTATTGCAACTACTCAGCTCTGAAGTAGAGGTACAAAAGCAGTCATAGATAGTAAACAAATGAGCATGCTGTGTTCCAGTAAGACTTTATTTTAAAAACAGGCAGCGGCTTGATTTGGTTTGTAGACCCCTCTACTAGTCAAAATGGGATATTATGTAATGATAAAAGGTATGATTCCTAGAGGATTAGTAATATGTCATTATAGGTCAAACAACGTAAATTAAAAAGCAGAAATCTCTGGAAATTCAAGATCTCAGCCCCCCCCCCCCAAAAAATTCAATTTTAGGAAATTCTGATCCAGTATACCAAATTATGTAAAAAACATGGAGAATTTTGTTATAATCCACTGGCTCAATAAACTTATTTAGAAACTTGTATCCAAAAATGTAGAATATATATATTTTCATGGAACATATGCAAACATCAATCTTGTATTAGCCACAAAGAAAAATGTCAAACTCAAAAAAGATATTTTCAGACCACAATTACCAATCATAATAAAATCTGAAGTTGTAATATTTAGGATGCTTTTGACTGCAGATTTATAAAATATTAAACTAAAAGTAACTTCAGCAACAAATATTTATTTTTCTTACTTAACAAGGCATCAAAGAGGCAGTTCCAGAATTGACCCAGTAGCTGAGTGTTGTCAAGCTCTGGGTGAGCTTTTCTGAGGTCCTCTGTTTTCTCCTCTTGGTTCCAAGATAGCTGCAGCAGCTCCAGGCATCATGTTCTCATGAGAAAATGTTTAAAAGCAGGAAGTGAGAGGGGAAGGAGTCTCCAAAATATATCTGTTTCTTCTGAGTGAGGAAAATCTTTCCCAGTAGCCCTAGAAGATCCCACTGGCCAACATTGGGACATATTGGCCACTCTGAGCTGCAGAGGCAGCTGGAAAATTAGCATCTGATAGCCTCAGATTCTAAGGCAAGACACAAATGCTACCAGTAAGAAGGGGAATTGTGTATGGCTGTTGGGTTGGCGACCAACATTTGTCTTTGACAGTCATGTAAGATAACCCAAAACAATTTAACATTGTGGAAATTAAGAAACACTCTCCTAAATTTAGATTACTCCTAGATCAGGAAGAAATAAAAACTGAGATTATTGTAAGATGATCACTTTCTATTTCATCATTTTCTGTTTTTATTTTCTTACTTTTTTTCTTTTATTGTCTGCATGTTTGGTAGTCTTTAGTAGAACATTTAGTGTATTATAGTTTAATCTTACAGGTTTTCATGTAATATGCATGCATTTAAAGGCTGTAAAAATTTCTCTGGGTGAACCTTTGGCTACATCTCACATCTCTTTCGCTGTAGCCTACACCTTATGTCTCTTGGCATGTAAATCTCTCAATTCATTCTTTTCATTACCATTCATGGTGATGATATGATTTATTTCCTTGTTTTAATCTAAGAATAATTTGGCTGTGTTTTTTTAATTTCCAAGAAAACGAAAACTTTTAACTATTGTTAAAATTATTACACTGTGGTTAGAAAATGTTATTCTGGAGAGACAAAATTTTTTCCAGCCTTTCCCTGCTTCTTTGACAATCATGATTTAAGCAATTTACATCCATAAAATTTCTCTTTGCTATGGATTTTCTGACTTAGGATAAAGGATAAGCTCTAAATGAAGGCATTCTCATTTGCATTACATTCTTCAAGTCTTCCTCTAAGAGGCAAGAGTAAGTTGTGATTAGCCTAAGCTAATGGGCTTTCCCCATTACTTCCATTCATATGGTTGCTTGCCAGCATAAATTCTCTGATGATTAATAAGGGATAAGTGCTGATTGAAGGCTTTTCTACGTTTATTAGATTCACATGTGTTTCTCTGTTATGCATTTTCTGCTGTTGAACAGTAGCTGAATCGTGACTTAACGTCCTCCCACATTCCTTATATTCATAGGGCTTTTCCTCAGTATGAATTACTTGATGTTGAATCAGTTGTGAGCAATGACTAAAAGCCTTCTCACATTCCTTACATTCATATGGTTTTTCACCTGTATGAATTCTGTAATGTACAGTAAGATGTGAGACCCGTTTGAAAGCCCTCCCACACACCTTACATTGGTAGGGTTTCTCTCCAGTGTGAATCCTCTGATGTTGCTTAAGTTGTGAGCTCACTCTAAAGGCCTTTCCACATACCTTACATTCATAGGGTTTCTCACCAGTATGAATTCTCTGATGTCGAATCAGTGTTGAGCCTTGATTAAAGGCTTTCCCGCACTCCTTACATTCGTAGAGTTTCTTGCCAGTATGAATAGTCTGATGCTGAATCAACTGAGACCGATGACTAAAGGTTTTCCCACATTCCTTGCATGCATAGGGCTTTTCACCAGTATGAATTCTATAATGTACTTTAAGATGTGAAATCCGATTGAAGGCCTTGCCACATTCCTTACACTGATAAGGTTTCTCACCAGTATGAATTCGTTGATGTTCAATCAATTGTGAGCTTCGACTGAAGGCCTTCGTACAATCCTTACATTCATAAGGTTTCTCACCAGTATGAACTCTCTGATGTTGTATGAAATTTGAACCAGAATTGAAGGCCTTTCCACATTCCTTACATTCATAGGGTTTCTTGCCAGAATGAATATTCTCATGTTGAATTAATCGTGAGCCATATTTAAAGGCCTTCCCACATTCTTTACATTTGTAGGGTTTCTCATTAGTATGAATTCCTTGATGATTAATAAGGAATTCCTTTTGCCAGAAGTCTTTTCTACATTTATCGTATCCATAGGATTTTTCTCCAGTATGAATTTTCTGATAAAAAGTAAGGGATGTTTGATGGTCAAAAGTGGGAATTTCTTCATGACTGATGATCATTTGACTGAAATGTCGGTCTGGATTTCCCTGTTGTCTGTCAAACTGTCTTCTGCATTCCCAGTCATCTTGGAAACTCGAGCACTCAAGACCATAACTTGTAAGGCTTTCCATTATCTCCCACTGGGGTGATTCAACTTCATAAACATGCTGCTTTGGAGATAATACCTTGGTACCATATCCAGATTCCAATACTGAAGAAGAACAAAAAAAGGGGCAAATATGCATTTTTTTCCTTTTCTAGAAAAAGGAACTATAGTTAGGATTGGAAGGTTTAGACTCAAAATAATACATACAAGCTCTTGAATATGTCTAAGTAATTAGAAAGTGGGAAGTAGAACAGAGAAAGGGGAAATACCATAAATGAGTCGGGGGAGGTAATCAGAGAGGTTGTAAGAGTAGTTCTAAAATGTTTGTATGGACCAGAATCACCTCTAATCCATGGTTCTTAAGAAAATGAATGCTTCTATGAGACTTTAGAAAAAACAAATAATCTAGAGTGACAAAAAGGAAATCACTGGTTGCCCAGGCCTGGAGGTGTGAGGGCACATGCAGGAAGGAGCACAGGGGAACTTTTCAGGGTGATGGAAATGTTTTCTATCTTAACTAAGGTGGTGGTTATGGAAGTGTATTAATTTGTCAATACTCATCATTATTGCACTTAAAACATGTACATTTTATTGAATATAAATTATACCCCAAATAGAGTAGACTTTTAAAAATGATGGGCATTTCACAAGATGAAAAGAATTCTGGTGACAGATGGTGGTGATGGCTGCACAACAATGTGAATGTACTTAATACTACTTTACTGTACACTTAAAAAGGGTTAAGATGGTAAATTTTATGTGCATTTCACAATAGTTAAAAAAATAAAAATAAAAGTGATGGGCAGGATGTGTGACTAGTTCTGCATCCTGCCTCAGTGCTGGGAGGACACGTGGGAGAACAAGCAAGAACATGCTGGCAGATCTGTCTGTCAGGGGATGTGGCGGTACAATGGCAATATTCTCACATGTCCCCTGGAATTTGTAATAACATAGTTGTTGTCTTCTGTGATTTTTTTATATCTGAAGTTTAGCTGAACACTATGGCTGAAGCTGTTGTCAATGGAGTGATGGAAATGCTCAGTATCTTAATTAAGGTGGTGGTTATGCAAGTGTATTAATTTGTCAATACTCTAATGGACCTTTCTATTTCTTAAAAGTGACCTTGGAAAAAGAAGGACCTTGTTCCTTCTTTAATGGATTAGGCCAAATTTCCTGGGGATGGGCCCTTCCAGAGCAACATACTTTGCTACACATTGAAACTGCAAGGAAAAGCTTAATGGTGTATTTGACTGATTATACCCAGTACATGACTTCAGCTGCAGTAGCAAGTTTTCCTGCAGTTACAGCAATAAACCCTGTTTGGCTTAAAAAGACTCAGTTACAGCTTGATGCAAGGAACCCTGGGGGAAGGTGAATGGGTGCTTTTGAATGTGTGTTCCTAGAGTGTATCAAAGACATGGCCTTGGAGGGCTTCATAGGCACATGTCTGCTTCTTATGGTGGTATATCAGAGACTGTTATTCATTTTGTCATTTGTGAAAATATTAAGCAAAAACTACTGGAATATAATAAGATTGCTTCTACAATGGAAGATGATAAAGATGGTGAAAGAAGCATCATTTTGTGGGAATGGTGCTGGCTGCTGTCACCTCAAAAACTCGTGCCACGATTATAGTGCATCTGCATGACACTGTAAGAACAAGACTATGCAGAAAGGACACAAAGTAAAGATATTTCTTCATACGCTCTGTTTGGTTGTTCAAGAGGAAGGTGATGGGTCTCTTTACTGTGGTCCAACAACCCATCTGGTAAGACAGTTTCCAAACACACTCATTATGATGGCAGGTATGCACTGATCTACTCAATGGGTAGGACATCTTGCTGCCATCTTACAAAAAAAGGAAAACCAAGAGATTGCAGTGGACCATGGAATATTGAAGTCAGGCTGGTGGACAGAACAAAACACCTAAGTGGACATTGGCTGTAGGAATTAAAGTGATCCATATATTACTTGGTCTTTTGGGCAATGTGAAAAAAACCTTGGCTAATTCCAAGGAAATGTCTTTTAAAAGCACTACTTTCCCCGAAATGCCATTTTCTGTACCATATCCACCTCACATGGTTGAGTTTTATTGATTTATGGCAGGATATAGTGTTATTTATTCAATGGGCACTTTTCCATTCTTCTAAGTAAAGCCATCTCTAATTATATAACTATTTAGAGGTAGTGCTAACAGTCATAAGTTTATAACTTCTGGCTTGTGTTTAACTCCTTGTAAAGTTGCAAAGTAGCAACAGTAATAGTGAGGTCTTCTGTATTTCATATTTCCTGACAATACCTGGCATAGTATTTTAAAGTTAATTATTTGGGCATTAGTAGTCACTGTTTTGAACAATCAATGGAATAATGTATAAAAATCTTACATATAGTCTTTGCATTAAAATGTTTTGGTTTCCACTTGTAACAGGTGGTTGATATTTAGCATAATTTGGACATTTTAATTGTTAATACATCAAACTGAAATGGTAATAATTAGGGACAAACTATTAATAGTTGGGGACAACAGTAAAATGTTGTTTCTTAGCCACTGCAGTGATACAAGCACATCTCACATCTTCTCTAACTTTGTGGTACATAGGATGGCTAGAATGTCCTTTCAGTGACTTACTATGAACCTGAATTATCACCTGTTTATCATACCTAGATATCATTTGCTTAAAGGGAGAAAAATTTACCACTTCTGAATTTTCTCTGTTTTCACATTAAGCACTTGAACTTTTGAATTATTTCCAGATCTGTACAGATTACATGTATTTTGTAGAGAGTGTGGTAATTTTCAGCTTTCCCAAGTTTTTTTTTTTTTAGGTGACATTATATTAATATCTGGGACAGTATACAGTTATAGAAAAGGGGCCCTCTGCAGTCTAATTCAGCCGGCAATTTTAACTGACTTATAATTTTGTAAATAAACAAAGTATTTTTGACAAGAATTTTATTCTGTCCTAATTTCCTGAATGGTAAATCATAGAAAGATGCAAGTTAACTCAAGTTAATGTGCTAACAAGAATATCTCTTTTAAACATTGCCATTAAGTTCAAATGCACCGTTTAATACTTCAAATAGATACCATGTGTATGACGCTTAAAAGAAAGTTTACTGTAATTCTGTTGAGATTTCTGCCTGTGGATGTTGCTGTACTACTGGTATATAAAACGTGTGAACTAAACTCCAGTGTGATACTTCTCACCTCAGTATACATGAGCTGTACATTTTGTGCAGTAGCTTTATCTTAAGAGTGACTGTTACGTACTTTGTAGCCTTTTTTAAGGGTGACAGAGTAGGAAGGAATTCCATGTTAAGATTTTTTTTTTAATAAAAACATTGGTCATTTATTAAACAGAGTGTTTATAACATTTTTATGGGTTTTAGATATGTTGTTTTGGAGATCTTTAAGTAATCTGTACACTGTAGTGCCCCCAACATTATTGAAAATTGCCAAGCTTTCTCTCGTTACCAATGAAAAACAGTGCTGTCTTAAATTCTCTCGGCTTCTCAAATTCATTGTAGTCAACAGTAACTGTATTTTTCTGAGGTGCTTTGATTGGACACAGAAATATTCCAATCAAATTGGAGACAAAGGCAAATTCAGATTCCTTATCTCTGGGATTCTTAATACATTTTACGGTGAACTTTGGCTTTGACATTTATTGTGAAGAATGTACTAAAAATCAAAAATGGGGGTTTGTACCTTCAATCTGTAGAGAAAGTCTCAATCTATAATGTTTACATATTCAGGTGCCACTTATACTGCCTAATACAATGCCATGTGCTTGGTGAAGATCCATTAACAGTAACGTGTTGAACGTAGGAAAGAGAATCTCCTAATCTTAATGATCTCAGTATCCCACAAATGATAAACAATGATATAAAACCAGCAGCTAAGGATAACATTATTAGTTACAGCAAATTCATAACAAGTATCTTTCAAGGGTGAACATGTATTCTAATCCTGTTTGTATTTAGGAAGTAAAACTTACATTGCATCATTCATGTGTTATACACAACTTTTAAAAGTATTATGTATGTACTAGAAGGAAAACAGATCTTAGAGTCTTTCATTTTGTTGTTTTAGGTAACAAGGAACAATGAAGTTTATTTTTAATCAAGTTTTTATCCCCCCAAAGTACAATCTGTAGTTTAAGTATGACATTAATAACTTAAAATAAGCTATATATAAAAGTTCTATATAAAGTTTGCCTCCAAAATATTTCTTTGGAGAGTTTTTTGTTGGTTTTTTTTTTTTGACTGAGTCAAAGGTTTAAAAAGGAGAAAAGCATATTCAAAGCATTGGATGTTTCAAAACTATATTTTGTTTTCATCTCTTTTCTATCAGATAAAACTTTTTTATTTCTGGGATAGAGGTAGTCAGCGTTTTAGAATGGTACGCACTTCTGTCCTTCCAGAAAGATGAACTGAACCTACTCAGGTGAAAGCAGTAGATGCTGAAAGAAGATCATATAGTACTCTAACAGAACAGCAGATGAAGCTCTTGAATTTATTGGCTCATAGAAAGTTTACTCAAAGGCCAAATCTGAAGATTATCAATCCTGTGATTTTGGGATACCATACAATGCTTGGGAAAGCATCCCTGAAAAATCTGTATCTGTAAAGCTTTGTCTTTATTCTCATTATGTATGTAACTTTGTGGAACTGACGCTACTAGATGGGGCCTACCAACAAACTCTGAAACCATGATAGACTATCATTAGAATATTTAAAGCTGCCTTTTGTCTTCTAGAACCCCTAATGACAATATGAAACAACTTTATTATATTAGGAACAACAGTTTTAGGTTATTAAAAATAATGAATGGGGCTGGGTGCAATGGCTCACGCCTGTAATCCTAGCACTTTGGGAGGCCAAGGCAGGAGGATTGCTTGAGGCCAGGAGATCGAGACTGGCCTGAGCAAGAGCAAGACCCCGTCTCTACAAAAAAATTAGAAAAATTAGCCAGGCGTGGTGGCACATGCCTGTAATCCCAGCTACTCTGGAGGGTGAGGCAGGAGATCACTTGAGCCCATGAGTTCGAGGCCAGTGTGGGCAAGACAGCAAGAACTGATCCCCATAAAAAAAAGAAAAAATATATATATATACACACTCACATAAATATAAAAATAATAACAAATGGTGACTCTTGAGTGTAAACATTTTATCATTTTTAGGTTTTAAATTACTAAAAATGTTGACATGCATTTGAAGGATTTAAGTGCTAGACATCAATCTCCCTCTTATCTTTCAGCTTTGTTCATGCCTAACACTAAATTGTTCATATACTTTTCCAACCCAACTGCTAGTTATGTAGGGACCATTGGGGGCTGATATGTGAAATAAAATAGTTCACCCTTTCTTCCGCCAATATCAATCATGACTGGAATATAGATATTTCTGAATAATTTAAATTAGAAGGATTTTTTTTCTTTGAAATGGGATCTCACTCTGTTGTTCAGGCTTGAGTGCAGTGGCTGTTCACAGGCACAATCATGGTGCACTTCAGCCTCGAACTCCTGGGCTCAACCGATCTTCCTGCCTTAGCCTCCTGAGTAGCTTGAGACTACAGGTATATGCCTCTGTGCCTGGCTACAGAAGGATTTTTAATATATAAAAGTATTTAACACAATATACAACTTTCTGTCCACCTATTCAAATCTATTCTCCATCATGCCCTTATATTTCTTATTATCTATACACTGACTTTTATGCTACTTCTTTCAGGAACATAAAATTCTTGTTTTACTCTTAGTTTTTGTTTTGAAAAAACTTTTCCAATGTATACCCCTGCTTATGTGAAGAATTAAATTATGACCTATCAGTCATAACTAAATAGTCAACATCGTGAGAGCTGATATCTTTTGATTCATGTGAGATTTGCTATTCTTGCATTTATGTACATGGTTGTAAATTATGTGCAATTGTTCTATATTTACATTAACTAGCTGCTGACTTTTATTTGAATTGCTAAAAGTAAAAAAGTTAAAAATGTGCTCTTGAAAAAAAATGATGAGTATTATGTCCAAAGGAACCAAGGGTTGAAAGGGTTTTCACTGGCCAAATTTAGAAAAATATGAACATTTTGATAAATGATGATAATAGGTTATAATCTGTTACTGAATAAAACAAGACCTAGTAATCCTTATGATATAAATGAATAAACAAATGAACAGGAAAAAGCTTTTCTTTATAGTAGTATGTTAACTACTAAATGAGAAAGAATAGTTTTTTAAAAAAACCACTATTTTGTAATTATCAGTCATATCTGATCCGAGAGAAAACTCAATGAATCCTTGAAACTAGCAGGTAAAAACATCTGTGACAAGCACAATATTTATATATTCTCAGAGCAGGTCCCCACAAACCGAGGCTTGGTTCTGCTTCCTCACTGGCTTCCCACTGCCCACAGCGCAGAATCCAAACTTCTTAAAGGGCTGTCTTTCCTGTCGTATCTCTATGCTCTTCCCCTTGCTCGTCGACCCCGGCCCCAGGGCTGTCTAGCATCTGAGGTACCAAGAGCTCCCCCTGCTTAGGTCCTTCACGCTCACTGGCTATAGCTGGTATTTCCCCAGCTACAACGCATCTTCTGTGTCTCAGCTGAAATGCCTTATCCCTGGAGAGTCCATCAGCCCTGTCATGCACCTTAGCTGAACCTGTCTTTTTCTTTCTTTCTTGTTGCCCACGTGCATGCATGTATATAACATCTGTTCCCCACTACAGTGTAAGTTCCATGAAGGCAGAGATAACGACTGCCTGCCTCACCGACGTATACTGTGTCATACCCTGTGGTGCATAATAAAAGCTTAATAAATACTTTTCACTAACTCTCCAAAATTCAAACAACCAATACAAATCCCTTTAGAAAAAATGGTCAAAGGACACCGACATCTTTCCAAAGAGAAAATACTTTCCTTAAGAAACACCATATTTGTACTCATTCAGAAAGGAAGGAGCAACTACCTTTGTCAAATGCTGCTGACAAGTTGAGAAAGATAATGACTAAGACATGACCTCTGAATTTGGCAACTTGGAAGAAAGATTTTCTAATGCAAAGGGGCTGATTCCTTCCCAGGCAGCTGACCTGACACCTGCAGTGGCTGCTCCCTTCTCACCGATGCCTCACTCACCTGGGCACAAGTCTCCTGTCGCCACCCTCTCCACCATCCAAGGCTCTTTGCCTTGCTCCAGGAAGGAGATCACATCAGGTTTGGAAATGGCAAGACCTGGAGATGGGAAGAAACATGCCACCCAGTAATGGCGTGAGGGCCCCAGGATTCAGATCTCCTGGCCATTAAGCAGGAGAGGCAGTTTGCAGGGAGGGCAGAAGATGTGATGGCTGCCTGAGGGCAGGGGAAGGCAGCTTCAGCTGATGCAACTGCCCTTTAGCCCCACAGAAACGACCAACCAGTCACAAAACCGAAAGGCACCCAGAAACTAACCAGGAAGGAACAGACATACCCAAGGATTACCTCCAAATAGACCAGATCACCTTACCCAGTGAGACCAGGTTGCTGTAGGTCTCCAACATAACGTCTCTGTACAGATCCCTCTGAGCAGGTGCCAGCCACTGCCATTCTTCTTGGGAGAAGACTATGGCCACATCTCTGAACAATTCTGACCCCTGCAACAACAGGCATGTACGATATATGCATATTTCAGTGGTTCACAGTGGAATGAGAAGAGCTGGAGGTCTTTGCAGAAGGGGTTGTTTTACTGAACAAGAAGGCTGGGGCTGGATGTGAGCAGGTGACAGAGGAAATGGTCATGAGTGAAATAGAATGTTCAGATATTCTCAAATACTCCTTTATACTGCACACCAAAGCTCTTGTATATAGGTCTGGGATTAAAATTAAAATCAAGCTAAATGGAGCTCTCCTTGTTGTAAGAAACACTGTAATAAAGCATGCCACGTACTCTGTATTTAGCATATAATAAATTCTCAATTAAGGTGAAACGGTTCTATCTTTATGAAATAACAAACACAAAAAGATTTTTGATGGACTTTCCCCCAATTTTTTTTAATTTTTATTTTATTATTATTTTTTTTGAGACAGGGTCTCACTCTGTTGCCCAGGCTAGAGTGCAGTGGCATCATCATAGCTCACTGCAACCTCAAACTCCTGGGTTTAAGCAATCCTCCTGCCTCAGCCTCTAGAGTAGCTGGGACTACAGGCGCATGCTACCACACCCAGCTAATTTTTCTATTTTTTATAGAGAAGGGGTCTCATTCTTGCTCAGGCTGCTCTTGAACTCCCGACCTCAAGCAATCCTCCCGCTTCGGCCTCCCAAAGTGCTAGGATTACAGGCATGAGCCACTGTGCCCAGCTTCCCTAAATATTTTATTTTTAAAAATTACATTAAAAAATGTTTTCTATCTTAGAAATAGGATTTTTGTGTAAGTCAAGAATTTCTTAGAGATGTAAGTTAATCATTATGTCACAAGCATTTTTTCTTCATGAGAAAAACCATGAAGATCACTTTTATTGACTGTATAATTTTCTATCAAGTGGAAAGAATGACTCAAACATCCTCTTGTTTCATTTATTTTTTTTTGTGTGACTTCATCTCAAAAACTAATCCTCTTATTTTGGATCCAGAGGTTAGATCAGGTATCTAAGGCTCTTCCAAGCTCTGACTATCCCCCCATCTGGCTGACCATCTCGTTTGCTATCACCCACCATCCTCAACTGCACTTCTCCTGCTCTTAAGCTAAAGAAACTAATGGAGAAAGACTCAGATTCAAATACTCTGTTCAACCTCAAACTAGACCTTAATTCTGGCATCTAATCTCTCACAGATTCCCAGCCAAGCCTCAATTACACACCCAAGCATCAATCTTCCCCAACACAGGACACCGCACCACATGCTGAAATTGAAACCAACCAACACCACCTCCCCTGCTTTTCCATACGTGATTGCTCCTAAGTGTTCCTACAAGGGATGCTCTCATTTCTCTTTTTTGTTTGTTTTATATACACAGCATGGAAGACTAAGGGATGCTCTCATTTCATACAGGGAAATGGATTTATGATCTATCTGGCCTCCTGGCAGAAGACAACCATCAGGAGATGTGCAGTGCTACACAGAATGAATCCGTGGGCATTTGTCAGAGCGGAGGGGGCAATGGGAGAGGGGACCAACTGCCTGGTCCTTTTATTCTGTAAAATGGGAACCTCTGAGAACCAAATTCCTGGATGGGAACCCAGGTGGGAAGTTTCAGGATAAGGAAAGCAAATATTTACATGATGTTAAAACTCACAAGGGACATGACTTTTAGAATTTCAAGGGTTGATGGGTCCTCCTCCTGGTTCCTCTCTTGGGGAAGGGCAGAGTCCTGAGATGGCAGAGCTGGGGGAGGAAAGAACAAACATGAGAGGCTAGGCTTGCGTCACAGCTCCATGTATGCCAAGGTTACAAGTTCCCATCTGCTTGCCCTCCACCCCCCATAAAAATTAGAGTTGGGACAAACAGTGATCCTCACCCAAACCCAGGAAACCAGCTTTGACTGCTGCAAAGAGACAAGGAATCTGTGGTTCCTTCTCTCCCATTTCCCCCAAATACCCAGAGGTTTTGCCTTACTGATGTAAACCTGAGACAGGGATGCTCAGACCTGGTCCAGTGGCTGGGACCCACATGGCACCTGAAGGACAGCGAAGACTCTCCTAAAGCCAGGAAGCACAGGCCTGCATAATTTGCATAGCCCCAGCCTAGAATAAAGCCTTCCCAAAACCAGGCCATTTACCTCTCTCATGCATCAAATTCAGCACCTTCAGAAGTCTATCTGGCTCCTCTCCCAACTTCCAAATTTACAAAGAGCTCCATAGCCCAATCTGAGGCTTCATGGACAGCTCTTCATGGGATTTGCCGAGTCAACAAACGGGGTGGTGTGGAAAGAGACAATAAGACAAATTAAATGGAGCAGGCTCAGCACTCTATCCTCAACACATAAATGTGCCCTTCCATACAAACAGCAATGCACAAAGCTGCATGCATAATATTTGCTGAAGAATAGAACTGAAAACTAGTATATAAGTAGGCAAGTGGCTGAATCATTTTTGGCACAGCCATATAATGGAACATCAAGCAACTATCAAAAATGATGTTGGGCAACATTAACAAAGAAAGTCATAACTAGATCTTCTATACCATAAGAGGCCATTCAGCAAAAAGAATTCAAACCACTCACCCACTGACACACAGGCTCAAAACAAAACAAAATACTGGAATAGAAAATATCTAGGTATTTACAGTGTTGTCATTTAACCACTTCTTGAGTTCATCATTAAATGAGTAATATTTTGTAAAGGAGTGTAGGACAGTGTCTGTCACATTACAACTATTTAGTTCTAAGTAATGTGTAAATGAAATAAGTATGAATGTTGCTTGATATGATGTAATAGGCAGCTTTTCCTCATTATGACCCCCTTTCATAAGCATTATTTGTATTAACTATACGATATCCTATTTACACAAGATGGCCTGTGATTTACTCAACTGTTTTCCCATTGTTAAGGCATAGAATTTGAACAAAATCATCTAAAATATTACCAAGGGTAAGTCTCTGCTTCTAAACTAGTGGTTCTAAATCTTTTGTGATCTTGCAACATTTTGAGAACCTCATGAAACAAGACTTTGTACTAGATTTAAGGGAAAAAAAAAAGCACGCATACGAATGAATGCAAAACATCCGCAATTTCAGGGGTCGGGGCCCCCCACACCCACCTAGAGAGTCCATGCACCCGGGCTAAGGCGCTGGGCACGGGAAGGGGGCGCTGGCGGGGCGCGCCGCAAGGGCCGCCGGGAAATGTAGTCCAACGCCAGGCAGTCACATACAGACGCCGGGCGAGACGTCCGGGTTCTTCTCAGGCCCGAGACCCGCCCGGCCGTGGCTCCCGTTCCCGCATGGATCCCGGAGCGTCTGGAAAGCCCCGGAGCCCCTCACCTGCCGCCTCCTCAGGTCCGGGCGCCACCGCGACCGCGCCCCCCACAGCCCAGGGCGCGCTTCTACCTCGGTAGAGGCGGACTCGCCGCGCGGAGCCGGAAGATGGCGCGACGCACACAGCACGCCAATGCCGCGCCGTGATTGGGTCCGCACCGCAGTCTCTTCTGGGAAATGTAGTCTCTAGACGTAAAGCCTGCTGCGAGTGTCTCGCGATGTTTTGGGGGCGGAAGGAGGGCGGGGGTGTGACGCCCAGGCGCGTGCGTACGTGTGTGGACCGGCGGTGAACGATCGTTGGAGCCCTTGGGTCGCCGCGGGTAGGTCTGAGGCGGTGGGAGTGCAGTCGGCGTGGGAGTTTCTGCGTGTGGTTGTAAGTGACCGAGTGAGCAAGTGACCTCCGCTGTGTGCGCGGTGATTGTGACGGCGTGCGGCGTTTGGATCCGATTCGGCGTGGGTCGTCGAGTGTGTGTGACTGGGACTGTTTAGCAGGGATACACACTTGTGTGACTGTGTAAGAAGAGTCCGTGTGAGGAACTTTGTATACAGTTCCTCCAACCTGTAAGGTATCCTCCAAGTATCTGCCCGGGTAGTGTACTCACTTCTTCTATGTCTTGGCTCAGGTTTAACCTCAAAAGTGCCCAACTCCGACCATCTGTGTAATAAAGAAGTTGGTTGGCCTTTGCCTCCAGTTTCTGGAAAGCATTGTCTAAACTCATGGGATTTCCTGAGTGGTAGGAGTGTCTGTTATTCACGGTGTGCCCCCAGGACCACACAAGGTGATTCATGGTAGACCCCTAGATAGTTTATGCTAACAAGGAATTCCAACTAGTAAATGTAGAAGGAATTAGAGAGTTAAAAAAATAACTATCTTTCCACCATCGTGATTCTAATTGATTTAGGCAGAAGAAATCTCCTTGATTCTAAAACTATTGGTGAAGATTGACAGTGAACAGAGTATTTTTGTAGCCTCAAATTATCTCCCCACAGATAATTTACTAGTCATGAAGACAAAAATGGTCACTTTAGAGTGACGAAGCCCGGAATAGTAACACCTTAAAGAATCACAGTTAACATCACTGATGGTACAAATACATCGCGTGTCTTTGGGTGTAATACGTTAGGATGGATACAGCATTTCTGTGTGGTATTCCTGCCAAAGATATATAACCTGACAATATTCATTAGGACACCTTAAGCCGTTAAGGGACGTTCTACAAAACGATCAACCCCTGTACTCTTTTAAAATGTCCCTGCTAATGAAGATAAAGGTCTAATCTGATTTAGATTAAAGGAGACTAAATGCAGTACACTCTACTGGACTGGATACAGTGTTACAGCAGACATTATTGGGATAAGTGGCAAGAAAGGTGGAATATGGATTGTATATTAGATAACAATACTATTATATCAAGGAATTTGATAGTTGTACTGTGTTTATGTACAGGAGATTTACACTGAGGGATTTAGGGGTACAGAGTCATAATGTCTAACACCTTGCTCTCAAGTGGTTCTGCAGAAATAATGACGATAACCTTATATAGAGTGTGATAAAGAAAGTATGGCAAAATGTTGACATTTGGTGATTAGGAGAAAGATATATGAGGGGTCTTTGTATTACCCTTGCAACTTTCCTGAAATTTAAAATTATTTTAAAATAAAAAGATAAAAAGGAAAGAAAGAAAACACAATTCATTAATATGTCTAAAATTGAAATTTTGATCTTCTTGACTCAACATTATACCCAATGCCTTCCCATGTCGGTTGATGACTGCCTCTTTCCAGGTGTTAGGCTTTGTCACACATCCCACATGCAATGAGGACATCTTGTCGTCTCTTCGCTCAAAGTATATGCAGAATCTGACTACTTTCTGCTACTTCCAGTGCTACTAATTTGCTGTAAGCCACCATAATCTCTCACCTGAATTAATGCAATAGCATTTTAATGGTTTTCCTTTCTCTACCCTTGTTTTTCTATAGTCTATATTCAAGAAAGCAGAGTGGTTCCTTTAAAATATAGAATGTAGTACTCTTCTACATAAAACTCAGGGCTGTCCGAGTCTTTGCATCATGTGACACCATTGAACATCACTGCTGCTCCTTGAAAAAAGGTTGCTAAAGAGTATGCTGTATATGCTGTATATGATGGAATATTAAAAGGCATATAAATATAAGTATGTGTATATAGGCACGCAAATACAAAAAAATCTATAGTTTTTCCCCAAAAATGTTAACCGTAGTTATCTCTGGGTTGTAGGATTTAATTACTTGGCCTTTGGTGGCTGTTCAAGCCTGTAGAAAATGACTCACACTTTCTGTAGCCTTTTTGCTGCCCGATGATTGGCAGTTTGAATAAACTGTTCCATCTCTGCAGGCCTTAATCTAATGTAGAAGTTACTGAGCTTATAGGAAATTTTCAAGATTTTTGTCCAAGCAAAATGATTGCGTCCCAGCCTGTCTTTGTAAATGAGGAGGCTGTCAGCACACAGGCCCAGCTTGATGTCCACACCTTCACAGTCCTTGGCATCATGTAGGGCAACACCGTACCTGGGAAGTCCCTCTGCATCATCTAGGAACCAATAATCAGCTTGTGCTGGAGACAAACCCCTATGGTTTTTGTACTGCTCTGCCACCACCTCTTCCAGCTCCTCAGTCTGTGTAGGGGCAAACTGGTATTCACTTAGGTCAATGCTGCCATGAACTTCTGGTTCATAGTCTCCAAGTTCAGCCTGCAGTGTGTAGGATCCCAGGAGGGCATGAAACACAATGGAGCAGGGCAGGTGGCCAGAGGCAGTGTCTTACAGGAGCTGAAGGCACAACAAGTATCTGGTGATATTTTCAGTCAACTGAAAAGGGTCAGGAGGATAAAACTTCACATTAAAAGTGAATATCCAGGGAAGATAAGAGACAACTGCAAAATCTTCCCTGGCTGCTCACCTTTATTTGTCTTTTTTGTGGGTGTTTTTTTTTTTTTTTTTTTTTTGCCCAGGGTTTTCTTGAGTCGTAAGTCCAAAGTGATCCTTCTCCAAGAGATTGAGGTGTTCACACACTGTGTCAAATAACACTTGTCCCTTATCAGCTGTATGTAGTAGTCACA
>NW_012150008.1:195003-207867 GCF_000956105.1 Propithecus coquereli | reverse complement strand
TTTTTTTTTTTTTTTTTTTTGCCCAGGGTTTTCCTGAAACGTAAGTCCAAAGTGATCCTTCTCCAAGAGATTGAGGTGTTCACACACTGTGTCAAATAACACTTGTCCCTTATCAGCTGTATGTAGTAGTCACAGCTATATCTGGTACTATCTAAGAGGATTGCTTTTACACTGGACAGTTTTGGTCTTCTTGGTGGCTTTTTGAGAGGCCTTCTCTGCTTTTAGCTCATTGGTTTGCACTTTCTTGGTCTCTCATTTTGCTGCTGCTCCTTCTGATTTGTCTTTCTGTATTTCCTTTACCTTCTCCTCTTCTCTCTCCTTACTTACTAATTCAGCAGTTTGTCTCTCAGCTCTGCTTATGGAAGATTTTCCTTCCTTGACGTCAACCTTAATCTCCAGTTGGCTTCCTCTGAGCTACTTCTTCAGCATCACCCTTGGCCTGTCTCTTTTCTTCTGGAAGGGGTTCCTCTTTATCTAAGACCTGTTCTTCCGTAGCTGCATGGGTAGGTTCTTTTTTATCTCCTCCATTTTTGGCCACTAATAAGTGACTTTTGTTTCTTTAGCCAAGGGTGTATGAACTGAGAAATACCCCTTCTCTTAGATGACTCCTTCTGTGTCTTCTGGCAGTGTATACTACTTTGGCTTTAAGCTGCAGAAGATGGCTGGGAACCTTGCTCCTCAGGATCAGATGGCTGATTCTGTTGGTTTGCTGCTACTTTGGGTTGCTCCTTGGTTACATCTGCTAACTGGTCAGAGTCCTTCTTCACTTAAGATGCAGAGCCTTCTTTAGTAGTTATGTTTATAGCTTATGCAGGCCCAAGATGTCATTGGAAGATGGAGAAGCACGAGGACCCCAGAAAGTTGTCCGCTGGAAGACAAACCTCCAAAGCAGCCCTTCCTGTGAAGTCACTCTCTGCAGCTTACCTCCTTGTTCTGGAATTGCAGGGAGTCTCTTTAGTTGTTCTCTGGGTAATGGCAGAACCCAGCATGGAGAGAAGGCAAGCTGGCCTCAATGCCCTGACGCAATGCTCCTGATGCTCTCCATGGAACTCCTTGCAGTTCTTCTGCCAAGAGGTGGAGAGAGTGGGGTTGCAGAAGCAAATGGTGTGGGTGGCTGGCATGACCAGCAGTTTCTTGTCCATCCACTGGGCCCAAGTCAGTAAGGGGCTTCTCCTTGCCTGCCCCACCCCAGGTGGCCCAGGGGCTCAGCCCACACAACCTGACAATGGGCATCTATAGAAAACCTGCGATGCATTGCATGCCGCTTGGCTGCAGTTCCCTCTTGTGCGCCTGCTGAGTCCTTCCTTGCCTTCTGCCATCATGCCCAGGACGTTCTGAGGTGGCGCAGGCCACAAGTGACCCTAGCTACCTCAAATGCAGCCACATAGATTTACAAGGCACAAAGTGAAGGCCATGCAGTCCAGGAGGTAGCAGAGACATGACATCATCAGATTGCGCTCCAGGCATGAAAAATTGAGACCTTTTTTTGACAGTTGCTATGGTTCAAGTACGTCCCCTCAAAAATTCAGGTGTTGAAACTTAATGGCCAACGTGACAGTATTAAGAGATGGGGCTTTTAAGAGGTGGTTTGGTGATGAGGGCTTCTCCCCTTGTGAATGGGAAAAGGCTTGATAGAGTTTGTCCCTTTCTGCCTTCCACCTTCCACCATGTGAGGCCACAGCATTCTCGTCTTCCAGAGGATGCGGTGTGTGAGGCACCATCTTGGAGGCAGAGACTGGACCCTCACCAGACAGTGAATCTGCCAGTGACTTGATCTTAGACGTCCCGGCCTACAGAACTGTGAGAAATAAATTTCCGTCCTTTGTAAATTCCCCAGTCTTAGGTATTCTGTTACAGCGACACAAAGTGGACTAAGACGAGAGTCCTCCATAGAAAAAGATCAAGAACTGCATCAGTAGTGAAGAGGCCATTTTTTTTCTTCCCATAACTTTCTCTTACTAGAAAGGGGCCAAATCCTGAGAAGGTAAGAGTGGGGAAAGAGAGAGAATCACCAGAGAGTTGTCTGGTTTGTAGCTCCCAGTGTCACTATATTGATTTGAAACCTCTTCCTTTCCTCACACACACACTGTAACAAAGGAATGTCCAAGGGAACCAGAAGCTGTCCACCGAGCCCGCCTTTGTTCCTGAGCTCCCGACAGGCATGAGGAAGTGGAGGGCAACACTGAACCAGGAGTTAGACCAGGTAGGATGAATTTGTGATTCTGTCTACCTGAAATTGCAGGTTCTCAAGGTGTAAAATTCAATCTTTCTATGCTCACTCACTTCTTGGTTTAATACAGTAATCAGATCTTGTCTGTATTTAAAATGTTGATGTTTTCTTCCTCATGGATTTTTTGGTATTAATTTTGATTTTAAGAATTATTGCATTAAACTGTTATATGTTTTGATTACTGCTTCATTCTAGTGCCTCATCCTAGTCCTGGTGCTGGCTTAAGCAGGTTTGAATGAGGATGTAAGGAAGGAGGGAAGGAAGAGAGAACAAATGCCATGCTCTATCTAATTGAACTCTCAGGATTCTCTCCCTTTGGTTTAAAAAAAATTGTTTTCTTCTTTCCTCTTTAATTCTTCAGACTCCCTGGTCTTTGAAAAAGATGTCTGATTTCAACATTTCCAAATCAATCATATTAAAAGCTGTGCTTTGTTCTTCGCATCTGCTAAACCTATAAGATAGGTATTATATTCCTCATTTTGTATGTGAAGTAAACAGAGATGGAGAGAGCTTACATGACTTGCTAAGGACATACAGCTGGTGGAGTGGATGAATCGGTATTTCCGCCAAACCAGACCTCAGAACCTGTGGGGAAAATGCTACCTCTGCCTTCTGAGTGGTGGGCGAGCTACTGTGGTGGAACCTTGGAGAAACCATCGTTGGAGACAGAAGATATTTGCATCATGATGTCATAGAGGCCATGGAGCCCCTTGGAAACAGAACCAAACAAAGAGACTGGAGCCCTGCACTCTGGGCTGGGACCCAGGAAAGATAGAGTGCAAGGGTGCCCCAGAGGAGGAGGTCACTGGGCCATTCCAGTCTTGTGCCGGGGTGGACCTCTTCTGTCTGTGGAGGACATTTCCCAGAAAGGAACACAAAGGATGGAATTAACATCAGGGCTTTGGTCAGTCCTGTAGGATGAGTCGGCTGGGCCTCCTGTGACTTTGAGCATCCATCAGCTCAGTGACCTAGCTGCGAACAAGTTTGGACCAGACCACAAAGCCACAACAAGGCTGGAGATGAGGAACCCCAGGCCCCTGAGCAGGGACAGGTCATCTGTGGCTGGCCTGTGTGACCAGAGCAGAGTCAGAAACTAAGGTTTCAGGCAGGTGAACTAGGCTGCCTACTCTGCTTGTTCAGAGCTGCTGGGCTCTGGACCTCCTTTCCCAGAAGAGACAGCTGCTCTGGGCCAGTCATCTCCCCTCCACCGAATGCCTGCCTCAGGCCCGATCGAGGAACAGGACAGTACCAGAGGAGGAGGTGAGAAAGGGTTGTATTCTGTATATATTTTAAAGGTGGAGCTGGCAGGATTTGCTGACATCCTGGATGGGGTAGCAAGAAAAAGGAATCTAGGGTAACTCTAGGGTATTTGGGGCTGAATAACTGGAAGAGCAGGAACATTAACCAAGATAGGAAGGCCAAGAGAGGAGTACAGTCATGTGCTATATGATGATGTTTTAGTCAATGATGGACCACATATATGATAGTGGTCCCATAGGATTATAATGGGGCTGAAAAATCCCTATCCCCTTGTGATGTCATAGTCATCAAAAATAGTACCGCAGCACATTACTTTTTCTATGTTTAGATACGTCTAGATTCACAAATACTTACCATTGTGTCACTGTTGCATACAGTATTCAGGACAGTAACATACTGTACAGGTGTAGCCTAGGAGCAGTAGGCTGTACCATATAACCCAGATGTGCAATACGCTAGACCACCTATTATATGTTGGGTCAATTGGATCTATTTTTTATTTTTCAATGTAGTCTCCCATAATTTTAATTTCTTTTCTGTATTAGATACCTATTGTTGCATAACAATTACACCAAAACATAATGGCTTAAAACAACAACATTCATCATTTCTCACTGTGTCTGTGAGTTAAGAATTTTGGAGCAGCTTAGTTGGGTACAGTAAAGGTGTCAGGGCTTTAGTCAATTGAAGGTTGCACTGGGACCTGAGTATTTGCTTCCAGGTGTCTCAAGTTACAAGGCTGGCAAGTTGCTGGTGGCCTTGGGTAAGAGACCAAGTTCCACTCCATGTGGGCTTCTCTATAGGGCTAATTGTCTTTAGAACATGCTGGCTGGCTTCCCTGGAAGGAGTAATGCAAAGTAATCCAGAAGCTTGTCAATGGAAAAAAAAAAGCCAAACTCTGTAAAACAATTTTAAAGAGATTTACTCTGAGCCAAATTTGAGGACCATGACCCAGAGCCACGCCCAAGAAGCCTTGAGCAAGTGGACTCGGTGTGGTTGGGTTACAGTTTGGTTTTATACATTTCAGGGAGACAGGGGTGACAGGTAAAGTCATGAGTCAATACATGGGAGGCATACATTGGTTTGGCCTGAAAAGGTGGGCCATCTCGAAGTAGGGGCTTACAGGTTATGGGTGGGTTTGAAGATTCTTTGGCTTGTAATTGGTTAAAGACATGAAGCTTTGTCTCAAGGCTTGTAATGTTTCGACATAAGGAGCTGTTTATCAGAGATAAGTCATCGGACATAGATTTGTTGTGTAAATCGAAGACTTGCAGGTTTGTCTTGCATACCCTTAGGCCTGTTAACGGGTTACAAAGGATGTCTCCAAGAAGGGAGGGGGGCATGATGAGGCATGTCTGACCTCCCTCCTCCTAGCAGGCAATTTAGTTTAAGGATATTCCTTTGGCCACGAGGGGGTCCATTTAGTCAGCCGATGGGGGCGCGGGTGGGGGGCAGGGTGAGCCTTAACATTTTATTTTAGTTCACATTTACTGATGTTATATCTTACATAAAGTTTGTGAACTAAAAATAAAATCCTTAGCCTCCTGATGACTGAACAGACCCCTCTCTGCGAAGCAGATCCCAGAGAAACCTTAAAACTGAGTCCCAGTCATGAGGAGATGGGAGGTCAGACACATCATTTCACCCTCCCTCACTAATAGCCATCTGGCTTTATTTCCTAAGGGTGAGACCAGCATTCTTTCCTGATAAAAGACCACCAACCATGAAATAGTTTTAACACTACAGAACATGCACAGAGAGGATTTTTGTGTTTCACCTTTATTTTTGAGATAGGGTCTCACTCTGTTGCCCAGGCTGGAGTGCAGTGACCTCATCATAGCTCACTGCAGCCGCAAACTGCTAGATTCAAGCAATCCTCCCATCTCCGCCTCCCAAAATGCTGGGATCACAGGCATGCGCCACAACGCTGGGCTTACTTTTTTTTTTGCTTTTTTATTGTTCGTTTTTCTTTCCCATTTTTTCCCGGTTTTTTTTTTTTTTTCATTGAATTCCTCCCGCATTAGACTGTCAGCTCCGTGAGGATGGGGATTTTTGCTTGTTCACTGCCGTGTCCCCAGAGCCTACAACAGTGCCCAACACAGTAGGCACTCAATAAATGGCAAGAGAAAGACAGTTTAAGGCGGAGAAAGAAGAAACAGAAAGGAAGCCAGCTTTTAACCCCACACACCCCCGCTCCTGGGGGGCTCTGCCAGCTCGGTTTCCCCAGCTCTGCTCTTAAGAGCCCGAGCAGGGACCAGCCGCTGCGCGTGCGCACCTCAGCCCCGCCCGCCACGCGCGCCGGCATGGCGAGCTGAGCCTGCGCAGTCCGAGCCGGCTCTCCAAGGCCTCGGGCGGGACCGGTGGCTGGGCGGGTGGTGAAACAGACGGCCTCAGAGGGCTCAGCTGGTCCAGATTCTGGTTCCGAAGGCCCTCGGGGTGGAGGTGGAGCAGCAAAGACTCGCAACCGAGTGGCCTGTCCGACTGCCGGCCGGCGACCGGAGCGAGCAGTCCCAGGATCCTCTGCGCCACGCCGGCCCGGACTCCATTTCCCAGCGGCCCCTGCTGCCTGCACGAGCGCCGCGGCGCCTTTGTGAGCGCGGCCGGCGGCCAGAGACAGCCCGGCCCTGGCCAGGCCCGCCGACCGCGCCGAGGGGGTTGCCCGCCGACAGGGAGGCGGCGGTGAGGAGGGCAGTGGCGGGCGCGCCTGCCGGACAGAGCTGGCGCCGGGAGCGGCCGTGCCACCGCGTGTGAGAAAGTGTGTGAGGACGTGTGTCACAGTGAGAGCCCGTGCCTCCGAGTGTGAGGGAGCCTGTGACAGAGTGTGGCACCGTGCGAGACTGACCATTTGAAACCGTGTTTGAGAATGGGTGACAGTGTTAGACTGTAGCACTGTGTGGACCGTGGGAGACCGCGTGGGAACAGTATGACAGACTGTCATCGTGTGCATGACCCGTGTGGGGGACTGTTCGACAGTGTGTGAGAGTGTGTCACAGTGTGGGTGACTGTGTGAACGAAGTTCGGATCGTATGAGGCTGTGGGACAGGATGAGACCATGTCACGGTGTGTGATGGTGATTGTGTGTGAGCAGTGTGTGACTGTTGGGTGTGGGACCGTGTGACAGTGTGTGAGACCATGTCACTGTATGGGACTGTACGTGACTCTGTGTTGTGGGACCATGTGAGACCATTTGACAGTGTTTGAGGATGTGCTTGGTGGCGAGAGGGAGAGTGAGTGTGACTATGAAGCTGACAGTGTGTGTGATTGTGTGAGGTTGCGTAACTTAACACTATGTGTCATCCTGAACGTGACAGGGTCACCCAGAGTGGCCTTTTATGACCCCTCGTGAGTGGAGGGTGGGCTATAGTGTGGGACCATGTGCGCAGGCTGCCAGGGAGTGCCGGCATGGAGGCTCGCGTGGTTCGTCTGTCCGGTTTGTGTGGGGGGCGGGAGGCTGCGTTGGTGCCTGGGGAGGCCAGTGGCTCTGGGGTTTAGGAGACTGTTGTTGGGGAGAGACAGATTGAGCTGAAGAGGAAAAGACGGAGAGGGGGAGGGGAGAAGAAGAGGGGAAGAGAGCTGGAAAAAGAGCAGAGAGCTGGAGAGGGAGAAACTGAGAGGGAAGCCCTAGCCTTAGGCCTGGAAAGCAGACTGGGTTGCTGGTGTACAGGGAAGGTCTTTCCATTCCTCTCTTAGTCTCTCGGGCCTGTGAGGAATTGAAGAGGAAAAAGGAAAGGGAGACCCACTAGGTGTTCTTTCTGAAAATAAGTGACTGATGATTAAAATTTATTTAACACAAAGAATGTGCCAATCACTGTGCTAAATGCTTTATTTAGGTCATTTCAGGATTCTCCCAACATTTAATAGGGAATAGTTACCATTTCACTGGTAGGGAAACACATTTGGAGTGGTTACCTCACTTGCCAAAGGTTGCATAGGTAGTGAGTGGTGATGGATCAGGTGTTTGAGCTCAGGTGTTCTAATCCCCAACTAGTGGTTCTTACCACTAAGTTATGCTGCTGCTTAAGTAGTGGCTTTATTTTTCAAGGCATTGAAGTATAGTGGAAAAGAACTCGTGATTTAAAGGTTCTGATGACTGTTCATACATAGCTTGCCCTTCCTTCCCCTCCCCTTCCTCTCTCTTTCTCTCTGATGAAATCGCTAAGAAGAAAAGTCAAGAGATTGGTGTTCAGGTGGAGTTTGTCATAGCCAGGACCAGAAGCAGGTGTCTTGACTCTTTGGTCCAGTGTCCTCCAGACCACATGGCCCCTCTGATATCCACTCTGTGTAAAGATGCTTTCTCTGAGGCATTCAGTTTGTCGCTTTATGTCTCATCCTTGCAGAAATGGGAGGGTACATATTTCCTTTCAACATCATTATCTGCTGGAAAGACTAAAAAGTCAGACCTGGTTTCCATTTTGGCTCAATTACTTCTCACCTTGGATAATTTCACCAATGAACAGGCTTCATTTGTAAAAGAGGGAAGAATCCCTACTTGGTAATGTCATTCTGTAATTGTTGTTAATGTTTATAAATGAGAAATAATTTATGCACAGAAAATGTATATTATATTGTTAAGACCTAAAGCACATGGGGAAAAGAATTGTAAATTTAGATATGAATGACTTGTTCAGTGACTCTTCTAATCTGCTTATGTGGTACAGGGAGAAGGGGAAAGAAAAAGAAAGGAGGGTTTCTAGGCAGCTGATACTGGGAGCTGCAGGGCAGGCCTGGCATTTTATGGTTTTGTTTTTTTTTTTCTCTTCTCCAGCTTTACTTTCTCAGGATACTACTCTTAGAAAGGAACCTGAAGGAGGAGGACAGAAAAACTGTCATAAATTCTTAAAGTCTTAAAGCCATGTCCAAGGTAAGGAAGTGTTTCTTCTCTCTTCCTTGATACCCAACTGATATTTCAGGTTATGTGAACATTTTGCTGTTCTTCCAAATTCCCCAGCCTAACAAAGGTCCATTCATCCATTGATTTACTTGCTCCTCATGTCTTCCTTTTCAGTAAAAGAATGTCCCAGAAAGCCCCGCTATCTTCCTTTTTTTCCACAGGAAGCATTTTCATCTTCATTCAAGAAATAGTTCAGTACCTCCTATATGTTCAGTGTTAGGAGCTCTTGAGAGGCAAAAATACACTCTTTGGTGGGATATGCAAGCCTTCATTGTGGTAACTTGATTCATTGAGGTCAGGGTCTATGTTCGGATGTAAATGCTAGCATAGAGCTTTTCTACAGACCTGGGTTTGAAAGGAAGGCAAGACAGGTGGGTAGTCTTAATCATAGAATATGGCAAGGTCTTGCTCGACTCGAGGTGATTTTGAGGAATGGGATGTGTTGGGTCTTGTGTATTAAAGTGTGGATCAGCTATAGTAGGGATATTTCTAGGCATTCTGTGGGCTTTGAATAGTAGGATTCCATGGGAATAATGAGGTCCTATTTTAGGGACGGGTTGAGTTAGTAGCAAGCCATGGTTATGATATTCTAGGTCATCCAGTTAAGATTAGTGGAATTAATATGGAAGAATAGCGAAACACTTTCTGAAAAAAAAAGAGTAATGAGGAGCAGAATCTACATTTTTTAAAAAAGCTACATCAATCTTTAATAATGAAAGCAGTAAATGGTGTGGAATGGGAGCCAGAAGAAACATGAAAAGATCAGCATATAATGTTGAGAAACAAATGCAAGTATAAGAATTCCATAAGAATGGAAAATGTTTATTCATTCACTAAACACGAAGTTATTACAGACTGTGTATTAAGTGCTGTGGTAAATAACAATAGCCACTGTCTTTGTCTTCATAGAATTGAGTGTCTGCTAGTTTGCTTATTATGTGATAATATACTGATATTATTTTAAACAAGCTGGGAAGGAATAGATTATTCATTTAGAAAAAATAATTTTCCTCATACTCAGAAGAAAATACATAGAGGTTAAATCTATAGGTTATATATAAAAAATAAAACCACATAAACTGCTAAGTAAAAATACAGAGAATGGTTGTAAAGAGGAAGATGCAGGAGTCAACTAGTGTGGCGCTGTCCAATAGAACTTCCTGTGATGGCTGATGATAGAAATGTTCTATATCTGCACTGTCTAATGCAGTAGTCGCTAACCACCCGTGGCTGTCAAGACTTGTATGTGCTGGTGTGACTAAGGAACTGAATTGTTAATGTTGATTGATTTAAATGTAAATAGCCAGCTATTATATTGGACAGCACAGACCTAGACTTGTAAGATGTAAAGTGAGAATTAGCTGGGTTGTGGTGGCATGTGCCCATGGTCCCAGCTATTCAGGAGCCTGAGGCATAGGGATCATTGAGCCCAGGAGTTTGAGGTTACAGTGAGCTATGATGATGCCACTACACCCTAATCTGGGCAACAAAGCAAGACTCTGTTTCCAGAAAAAAAAAAAAAAAAGATAAAGCCAGGAAGAAAATTATGGATGATCTTGTCCAAATTACTCATTTTACAAATGAGGAAAAAGAGGCCAAGGGAGGAAAGTGACATATCCATGTCACTAGTCGGTGACTGAGTCAGATGTAAGAAGTTGTAATATACATTGAGGGCCAGTAACATAGATGTTGAGTGATGATTTGAAGAGCGTGGGAGAAAATGAAGGAGGATACTTTGAAGAGACTGTGATGGGGCCCATTCTTTCACTCCCCTGCCTAGAAATGTCACTGGTTTCTCATCTTACTTGGAATAAAATTCAGTGTCCTTACCACGGCCTATAAGGCCCTGTGTGCTCCAGTTCCTGACTACCCCAGACCTCATTTTCTACAGGTCTTTACCTTTCTCTTCTCCAGTTACACTGGTGAACTTGCTGTTCCTCAAACTAGCCAAGCTCCTTCCTGTCTCTGAACTTTTGCATTTGCTCCTCCCTTTTGTGAAATTCTCTTCCCCCTACATGTTGGTATGGCATGCGGACCCACTTCACTCAGATTATCGTTCAAACATTAGCCCTTCCTTAGGCTTACTTTGACCATCTTATCTACAATTAACACCCCTGTCACTTTCAGTCACCTTTTACCTTCTTTTATTTTCGTCACAGTATTTAACACTACCCGACATTGTATTACCTTATGTTTAATGTCTTTCTCCTCTGTTAGAATTTTAACTTCACAAGGGCAGGAACTTTGTTTTGTTCTTCTTTGTATTCCCGACACTTAGAATAGTGCCTGGTAGGTAGTAGACAGTTAGTCAACATTTGGCAGAGAAAAATATGAATGAATAAAGGAATGAATTCCTCATCTGTGAGTGAGATCAGGACAGCAGGAGCCAGCCACTTCTTCTTTTCTGCCCCTGCGTTGATAATGGAAGAAGGAAAAAATTGAGGGTATGATATATAAAATAGATAGAGCCCATGGGCTCAAGCTGTTCCTAGGACCCCACCCCAGAATTCCTGAATCACAGTCTCCGGTGGTGGGTCCCAGGAAAACATTTTTATTGAATTTCCCAGGATGGTTTTAGTGCTCATCTTTTGAGAACCTCTGCTTCTAAAGATTATATTTAAAGTATGCTTGTTGTAAACAGCATTTACTTCATTGTTTTTTAAAAATCTAGACTGATAATCTTGGTCTTTAAATTAGTTTTTAGTACATTTTCATTTAATATAATTATTTATAGATGTGGCTTAAACCTACTGTATTTCTATTTGTTTTCCATTTATTCTACCGGCTCTTTGTTCCTTTATTTCTCCTTTTTTGCCTTTGGTTAAATCAGGTATTTTCCTTTATTATGTTATTAATTATACATAATTTTTATTCTTTCAGTGGCTACTCTAAGATAACATGCATCAATTACTCATTATGTAATAATCTTTCTTGCTTCTGTAATCTTCCTCTGTATTAGTATTCTTACCACTTCCTGAACAGGATAAGACACATAGTGATTTAACTCCAAGATATTCTTACTATTATATTTAGTTTATAGTTAACTGTTTTGGGACTTTTAATTTCTTCCTGTGTTTCTATGCTTCCATTTTCCTTCCATTTTCTTTCAGTTTCCTTCTACCTGAAGAACTCCTATTAGGATTTTCTTCAGTGCAAGTCAATACTTTACTCCCACTCTAAATTATTTTTTCATGAGTTTCTGTTCTTGCTGGGTCAAAATACTGTAATTTAAAATTTTTTGTAAGGGTAAGTAAGTTTGGGAAATCCTGGTTTCATTGGAGAGAAGAACGTATAGAAATTTATTTTAAGAAAATAATTAGAGACCTTTGCAGAATCTTGAAAAATAAAGGTTCACCTAACTGAAAATAAGCATGGGGTTATTAAATAAGAGATGTCATATATATACCATGTAATTTTATCCAGCCAACAAAAGTGATGTCACAGATACACATAATCATAGACATATCTGTATAGGGAAACATTTGGACAAATATATACTAACTTAATTGTGATTGCTTCTAGGAGATAGGGTTACACAGGGGGTTAGGTGTGGAGGTAGAAGATTTCCAATTCTTTAACTTAAAAAGGAAAAAAGTCACTGAGGGTAGAAATACTGCTCATTATTTTCTAATTTTCTTTAATGATGACAATCGTATGTATATTTTTATCAAATCAAAATAAACATTAAAATATTCAAAAAGTATTCAGGTCTCATCGGCTGAGAGGAAAATGTCAGACATTCAAAACCTGGAATCCATTAGTTCATGTGTGCAGCTAAAAAATGTCTTTTAAGAACTTTACCTAGCAATTTGCTTCATTCCTGGGATCCTGGAGGCCACTGCTGAACTAGGCATTAACCTTCAGTTGCTGGATTGTGGGGAAATCTGGTGTAGTCACTAGCAGGACTCAGTGTAGTAGCTGTTTACCAACCAGTGTGGGGGTATTTCAATATTTAACAAATCAGTACAGCTGTTTAGGTGTATACCATTGAATGCTATCTCTGTGTCAGCCTAATGTAAGAGCAAGCCTTGCTCTGTGACATACCAAAGCTAAGGAGCACTTACCACACCACACAGCAAGCCCTGGTAAGTGTAGACCAGATTTATCTTGGTAGGAAGAACACCCATTTTGAATTTTTCGGGAGCAAATGAAGTCTTGTTCCGTGTTATCATAAAGGTCCTTAATTGGATATGCAGTAGTATTATTCAAGAGCTGTATTATAACATTTTAAAAACTCTCTTGCTCGTTAGACATGCACAATTGTGTATGTTCCTCTAGTGAGAGCTGTATTTTTTGATACATTTTATCATCAGACTTTGAAATGTTCACTAAATTAATAGTACTTAAAATTATTGTCTCTCAGGTAGCATAATAAGTTACCAACTATCTTTGAAACTTAGTGGGATTATGAAGAGCTGTTAGATAAACTTTTATTACCCCTTACACATTGAGTCTCAGGACAATTTTTATTTGCAAAGGAAAT
>NW_012150008.1:193578-194953 GCF_000956105.1 Propithecus coquereli | reverse complement strand
CTATAGGTTATATATAAAAAATAAAACCACATAAACTGCTAGGTAAAAATACAGAGAATGGTTGTAAAGAGGAAGATGCAGGAGTCAACTAGTGTGGCGCTGTCCAATAGAACTTCCGGTGATGGCTGATGATAGAAATGTTCTATATCTGCACTGTCTAATGCAGTAGTCGCTAACCACCCGTGGCTGTGGAGACTCGTATGTGCTGGTGTGACTAAGGAACTGAATTGTTAATGTTAATTGATTTAAACGTAAATAGCCAGCTATTATATTGGACAGCACAGACCTAGGCTTGTAAGATGTAAAGTGAGAATTAGCTGGGTTGTGGTGACACGTGCCCGTAGTCCCAGCTACTCAGGAGCCTGAGGCATAGGGATCACTGAGCCCAGGAGTTTGAGGTTGCAGTGAGCTATGATGATGCCACTACACCCTAATCTGGGCAACAAAGCAAGACTCTGTTTCCAGAAAAAAAAAATGATAAAGCCAGGAAGAAAATTATGGATGATCTTGTCCAAGTTACTCATTTTACAAATGAGGAAAAAGAGGCCAAGGGAGGAAAGTGACATATCCATGTCACTAGTCAGTGACTGAGTCAGATGTAAGAAGTTGTAATATACATTGAGGGCCAGTAACATAGATGATGAGTGATGATTTGAAGAGGGTGGGAGAAAATGAAGGAGGATACTTTGAAGAGACTGTCATGGGGCCCATTCTTTCACTCCCCTGCCTAGAAATGTCACTGGTTTCTCATCTTACTCGGAATAAAATTCAGTGTCCTTACCACGGCCTATAAGGCCCTGTGTGCTCCAGTTCCTGACTACCCCAGACCTCATTTTCTACAAATCTTTACCTTTCTCTTCTCCAGTTACACTGGTGAACTTGCTGTTCCTCAAACTAGCCAAGCTCCTTCCTGTCTCTGAACTTTTGCATTTCCTCCTCCCTTTTGTGAAATTCTCTTCCCCCTACATGTTGGTATGGCTTGTGGTCCCACTTCACTCAGATTATCCTTCAAACATTAGCCCTTCCTTTAGGCTTACTTTGACCATCTTATCTACAATTAACACTCCTGTCACTTTCAGTCACCTTTTACCTTCTTTTATTTTCGTCACAGTATTTAACACTACCTGACATTGTATTACCTTACGTTTAATGTCTTTCTCCTCTGTTAGAATTTTAACTTCACAAGGGCACAATTTTGTTTTGTTCTTCTTTGTATTCCCGACACTTAGAATAGTGCCTGGTAGGTAGTAGACAGTTAGTCAATATTTGGCAGATAAAAATATGAATGAACAAAGGAATGAATTCCTCATCTGTGAGTGAGATCAGGACAGCAGGAGCCAGCCACTTCTTCTTTTCTGCCCCTGCGTTGATAATG
>NW_012150008.1:185522-190356 GCF_000956105.1 Propithecus coquereli | reverse complement strand
TCTGCTCCTCGAAGCCCCAGTATATTCTGGTTTCCCCAAATTGAGAAATGCTCTGGCATTTATTATGAATAACATATTTTATAGTTGATTGTTTAAAGTGTTCTGTTGTTGTCCAATTTTGTGTGTGTGTTGTAAATCTTTTCTATATCAGTAGAATTATCTCTGAAATTGTATACTTTCCATGACAGAATAACAAAACTAAACCAAGAGAACTTGTTTAGCGATTACTAGACATTCATTACTCAGAATCTAAGATACTGCCAGAAAATTTTGCTGTATGCAGTGTATTTCTCTTTAAAAGTATAGACAATTTAACTCTTTAACCTAGGCTCATGTGAAGGCATGAACACTAATAGAGCAAGAATGTGTTTATGTCATTTCAGAATTTGGTGACATTTGGGGATGTGGCCGTAAATTTCTCTCAAGAGGAGTGGGAATGGCTCAACCCTGCTCAGAGGAATTTGTACAGGAAGGTGATGTTGGAGAACTATCGGAGCCTGGTTTCACTGGGTAAGTTCTCCCCATAATTCAGAATCTGCACACAGGACTGCATTCTAGTGTAATGTTTGGGAAGCATCTGATGTGCTTTACTAAATTTCTCTTTCACGTATTTCCCAAAATATGTTGAATTTTGTAGAATTGGCAGCTTCATTACACTATTCCTGCAACTTCATCTTCCCCATTCACCTTTTCCTTAACTCCCTCCTGTAATGTCACCATCTTCCTGATGACCAATGAACTTGATCTGATTTATAGACCTGGCTAATTCCTGTTTTATTTTTTGCAAGCAGGAGTTTCTGTTTCTAAGCCAGATGTGATCTCTTTATTGGAGCAAGGACAAGAACCCTGGATGGTGAAGAAGGAGGGAACAAAAGGCACAAGCCCTGGTGAGTGAGAGAGAACCAGGAAGTTAGAAGCCATTGCCAGGAAAAGCTCAGCTATTCTGAAAGGTTTTAGCTCATAATTGATGTTTCCTGGGTAGCTTTTCTTAAAAGCTCAAGGCCTGGGAAGAAACACTGAGGCATCTTTAGCATGAGCTCCTTGGTTTATTCTCTTTGTGTATATTCTCGAGGTCCAAATGTCATAGCTTCTCCTTGTCCTTGCATCTTAGTTCTGTACAATTTGCTTCATTCTGTTGAAAAAAAAATCCAGACTTTTTTCTAGTTACTAATTTCCTTTTAGATTGAAGGATCTGTGCATTTATTTATTCACATATTCTTTTGCCAAGACACACTGAGTTTCTATTTTGAGAAGTGTATTCTGCTAAATTTTTAGGATTATTCTGAGGTTTATAAACCATCAAAAAGGAAAGCATTTCCAGTTTTATTCTCAAGTCTGGGTAATTGAAAGTTGTGGTAGCATTTAATAGAAACAATCTGAAGAAAGAGGAGGTTGGTAGGAGGAAAGATAATGAATTTGGCTGGGGACATAGGGATTTATTTTTGTGAGATGGGAAGATTTCCAAGCAAAGAAATGCAGCATGCAATTGGATAATGAACTGGAGGCTCAGACAGAAAGTCTGATTTAGAGATGTCAGTGTGAATGAGATCACTGGTCTTAAGAGTTTGAGAGATAAAGGCTGATGCTGAGGCCTTTGTGGGGAAGTAGATCTTTGACAACTTTCTCATTATCATACATTTTCTGTCTTTGGTTACATTTTATACATTTTAATTTTTCTAGATAATTATCCTTTACATTTAGGTTACCAAGATTTATTTCCATGAATTTGAGCAAAGTAATCTCCTATAATTCTTTTTATTTCTTTTGTGTCTATAATGGTTTCCTATTTTTTTATTTTGTATAGCTGTTCTTTTTTAAAAGAATTTATTTATTAGGTTGCTACTCATAAATTAGTTTTATTTATTTTTAAAGACCTAGCTTATGGATTTATGTATAGTGTTACATTCTTTTCCAATTCTCTGTTTTTTGTTTTTCACCTTACTAATTCTTTCATTGTAATTTTCTTGTTTATTTTGTTTTCCATATTGTTGAAATGAGAGCTTAATCTGTTCATTCTCTTTTATTCAGTAATGAAATTATTAAGTGCTATGAATTTTCCTCTGAGTTTATCTTTAACTATCCCCTATAGATCCTGATATTTAGTGTTTTGGTTATATTGCTGTTTCTGAGATAATCCACATTTTTAAAGTTATCTTTTCAGAAGTTTTGTAAAAGAGATCTTCTGGTTTTATTGTATTTTGGTCAGATTGTTTTATTGTATTTGATCAGACAGTATTATTATTAAGAAATTATTTACATACAGTAAACTGCATCCATATAAATTATATATGTTTGATGAGTTCTGATAATTGCATATACCCATGAAACCATCACCACAATGAAGATACATAGGATTTCTAACACCTGAAAAGATTGCTTTATCTCTTTGCAGTCCATCCTTCTCACCATCCTCAGTTCCAAACAAACTCTAATCTGATCTTTGTCATTTTAGATTAGTGTTCATCTACACTAAATGGAATCATACAGTTTGTATTCTGTTATTATTATTCTGTATTCTGTTATTATTTTGAAATTCATCCATATTGCTGCATGTGTAATTAGATTATTCCTTTTATTGCTGAGTACTAGTCCATTGAGTAGTATCCATTCACCTGCTGATGAACATTTGGGGTGTTTCCAGCTTTTGGCTATTATAAATAAAACTGCTATGAAGATGTCACATATAGGACTTTGTGTGGACATATGTTTTTGTTTCTGTTGGGTGAATACCTGAGTGGAAAAACTGAGTCATATGGTAGGTATATATTTAACTTTGTAAGAAACTGCCAGACGGTTTTCCAAAGGGATTATACCGTCTCCTCTAGCAGTATATGAGAATTCCAGTTGCTCCACATCCTCACCAAATCTTGGTATTGTCATTAGAATTTTTATTTTAGTCATTCTAATGGTTATATTGTGGTTTTTTGTTCTTGTCTTTCTTTTTTTTGTAGAGATGGGGTCTTGTTATGTTGCCCAGGCTGGTCTTGAACTCCTGGCCTCAAGCAGTTCTCTCACCGTGGCTTCCCAAAGTGCTGGAATTACAGGCATAAGCCACCATGCCTGGCCTGTATTGTGGTTTTAATACGCATTTCTAGGGTGACTGGTGATGTTGAGTATCTTTTCACAGGCTTATTAGCCATGCGTATACTTTTCATAAAGTGTTTTTTCCAGATCTTTAGCCCATATTTTATTGGGTTGTCTTATTATAGAGTTGTAAGAGTTCTATATATAGTCTTGTTTCGGTTGTTAAGAGATGGAGTCTTGCTGTGTTGACCAGGCTGGAGTGCAGTGGCTATTCACAGGTGTGATGATAGCTCACTGCAGCCTGGAACGCCTGCACTCAAGTGATCCTCCTGCCTCAGCCTGTGGTACTCTGCCTTCAGAGTAGCTGGGACTACAGGTACATGCCACTGTATCCAGCTTGTATATAGTCTTAAAACAAATTGTCATTTATATGGATTGGGATGTTTATATGCCACTTGTGTCTTGTCTTTTTCTACTGCTGTTTTTTTTTGTTTTTTTTTTTTTAAAGAGATGGCGTCTGCTATGTTGCCCAGGCTAGATTTAAACTCCTGGGCTCAAGCAATACTCCTGCCTTAACCTCCCAGTTATCTGGGATCACAGGCTTGTGTGACAGTGCCCAGTTTACTGCTGTCTTTTGTACAGCCAAAGTTTTCAATTTTTGTAAAGTTTAATTTATTAATTTGGTTGGTACTTCTTGTGTCATATTTTAAGAAATTCTTGATACTTCTAGGTCACAAAGATTTTCTTCCAGTTTTATAGTTTTAGCTTTTACATATAGGTCTGTGATCCATTTTGAGCTGTTTTGTTTTTTGTGTGAGGTAAAGGGTGAGGTTCATTTTTTTCCCATGTGGATATACAGTTGCTCTTATACACTTTGTTAGGAAAGACTTTGCCCTCCCAATTGTATTGCCGTGGTACCTTTGCTGAAAATCACTTGACCACATATGCATGGGTCTAGTTCTAGACTCTGTTCTGTTACGTTGATCTATATGTCTGTCCTTTCAGCAGCACCATATTGTCTTGCTTACTGTAGCTTTATATTAAATTTTGATATCAGATAATACAATTTATAAAATTGCTGTTACTGTTTTAGATCATTTGCATTTCATGTAGATTTTAGAATGAAGTTGAGAATTTCTGCTCTTGGCTTTTGGTTGGGATTATGTTGAATCTGTTCATCGATTGGAAGAGAAATGACATCTCGACATCATTGTGTCTTCTAATCCATTATTACAGTCTTAAAATTTCTCTTAGGAATATTTTACTGTATCCAGAGTGGTGGTCTTCTATATATTCAAAATCTTTTTCATTTCCTCAGTCTTTTATACTTTTTTTGGGAGCTGTGATAAATAGAATTTTTTTTAATTTCAGAATTTTATGGGAGTACATACATTTTGGTTACATAATTTGCTTTTTTACAGTTTGAGTAGAAATTGTAAGTGTGCCCTTTAGTTGGTGTGTATTGTACCTGTTAGGTATAAACTTACCCATCCTCTCCTCCCTCCTCCCACCTACTTGATTTCCCTTGAATTTTACTTCCGTATGTGCACTTAAGTGTTAATTGATTAGTTCCAATTTAGTATTGAGTACATGTGGTGTTTGTTTTTCTATTTCTGCAATACTTCACTAGAAGAATGGCCTACCATTCCATCCAGGTTGTTACAAAAGATACTAGATAAAAAAGGTGTTTTTTATGGCAGAGTAGTGCTCCATGATATACATAGACCACATTTTACTAATCCATTCATGTATTTGATGGCACTTTGGTTGAATCCACATCTTTGTGAATTGTGCTGCTATAAACATTCGA
>NW_012150008.1:171452-174148 GCF_000956105.1 Propithecus coquereli | reverse complement strand
AATTTACTCAGATGTACTCATTTATATGTAAGCAGATGCAAAATAAAATTTTAAAACACAAGACAGAAAACTTCAAAAGATAAGTAGCCTACAAAGAATAGAAAATAAAGTATGTGAGCACCTGTCCTAATTCTGGGTGAATGAATTATATGAAGCCTATGTCATTTAAACTAGAAAAGGTGTTAAATTTCTAAAATACCAAAATTAGAGAAAAGAAACCAAAGCTGTAAATCAATACTCATAAACTGGCTGCCCACAAACATGTTTGATTTGGTTTGGATTGAGGTTAAAATAAATATGAATACCTTTAGGAGGGCATGTGTTTTTTAGTTCTCCTAAATTCAAACTACTCTCTGTTCCTTTACATGTGACCTGTTTTACTCTTTATATTTCTTCTTGACTCCTGAAGGCTTTGAGTATGTAGTTAATGCAGTAAACAATTCACATATGAATGACGAAAGTTTAATGGAGGATGAAAAGTGAGATTTTTTTATCTTCCTCTATGGTAAGACTGTAGATGTCATATCACATAGATGTCAGTAGCTTATAAATTAACCTACAGATCTTTGTACCCAACAAAATCTGGACAATAATTTTTCAAGGTTTGAAACATTATATGTGTGAAGATGCACACATATACATTCATGGAGATAACAAAGAAAATACATAATAAAAGTGACGTTTCACATGAATGGTTTAACAGTATTAGGAAAATTGATTCTACTCTGTACAAAAATAATGCTCTCATTCTATACCTGAAAGTTACTTGCAAGTGGTTAACCTTAATGTGGAACAAACAGTTATTAGAGGATTGTGTAGCACACAATCATGGAATGAGAACAATATTCCTAAACAAGAAATTGCAAGTCCTCTTTCCCCCCACCCCCAACATTCACAGGTTTGCCTGCATATGTACTTCATAAAGCTTTTGTATGGTCAAAGATGGTATAAAAAAAGTGATAAGGTTTTTTTAAAACCTCAGAATGGGAAAAAATTATTGCAATATATATCCCCTATGAAATTCATATCCTTAACAGTGCTCTTAGAAATCACTTAGAAAATGACACTGCTCCTCCCCTCATAGGCAGAACATATGAAAAGGCAACCAGTGACCTATAAATGTAATAAACACTGAATCTCCCTGTGATCAGAAAAACAAAGACAACAAAATATCCATTTTAAAAAATATATCAGTAAAAATTTACATTGTGTAAATGTAGGCAAAGTGATACTTCTATACACTAATGTGGAGGGGTATGAATTTGTACAACCTCTTTGGTGGGCAGTTCCTCAATTTTAGAATTTTGTTTGGAAAACCAAGATTTTCTTTTGCAATTAAAAAACACACAATTTTGTCTTACTTCCAAAGCCTATTAAATAGGAAGACGTAAAAATTATTTTTTTAAAAGATTATCCGTTGATGAAAAAATTACATTTTATAAAAGACAAAAAGGAGATGATGGTTCATTCATGAAATGTAGCAGAAGCAGCTGCTACCTGTAATGTCTGAATCACAGAAGGGTTTTAATAATGAGAGCCAATCTGCCCAAAGGACTCCTAGGGAAGTGTAGGCTTGGAGTTGCTTGTGTAGAGGCAGGGAATAATGAGACATAACAAGGCTGCTAAAAGCTTTTCTATGTGAAAGTTATGTTAGTAGTCCCTGCCAGCAGCTTCCCTACTCCACCCTCTCATAATACATTAAATGGGATCATTACCTTACACCATTCATTAAAAAATTAGTCCTAGGTGAATAAAAATTTAAATGTAAAAGTAAATTACTAAATGAAAGTATTAGAAGAAAATATGGTAGGATATGTTTATTATCGGTGGTGGACATATCTTTCCAAAATAGACAAAAATACCATGAAGATAAACACCATAAACAGTTCTCAGATTGATGGAGCTGAGTATATCAAAAGTTACTGTACTTTTAAACAAAGTTAAAAGATAAAGAACAGGAAGGAAGAAATATATTTGTAATATAATACAAAGAGAAAGATGTAAGAACACCTATGAATAAGTAAAGGGCAACTAAAAAAGTATGAAATGGGCAAAGTATAAGCATGGGCAAATCACAGAGGAAATAAAGATGTTTAGTAAATATGTCCCTGCTTAACCTCATTAGTTTTGAGAGATGCACATTTAAACAGTGTAGTATTAAGTGTCGATAATGGTGTGGAGAAATGAATTCTCTCATCCCGTTTTGAAGGCAGTGAAGTTTCTTAAATGCTCACTGCTATAGCCACATTGGAGGGCAGTATAGTTGGTACATAAAACATTGGAAATGATCTAAATTTCTATCAATAGAGTGATGACCAGAAGTTCTATGCAATAGTTTAAAAGACTAAACTGATAATATTGATACTGATTTGACTAAAAGACTTAATTGGATGAAAATGCACGTGTTTCACAATAATACATACAGTATTATATGTTTAAAAATATATTCCCAATGCATTTATATAAGTATACACATGCTTAGTGAAAGTTCTGAACAGATACCCAAATGGTAAGTGTTTCTTCTGGGAGGGAACTTAGGATTCAATGTTCTGCTCAAAGGGGAATTTAGCATTACTGGTATTGTTTCAAGTTTTAAACAAGAATATAATAATTTTAAAAATTAACATGAAAACAATGGAACTTACAGAGAACTAGGGCAGCTAGAGTGAAGAGTTGGCAGTCTAAGTTAAAATCTT
>NW_012150008.1:170406-171402 GCF_000956105.1 Propithecus coquereli | reverse complement strand
TTTTTGTGGAATCTTCAGGGTATTCTATATACAATTGTTCATTGTTAGTGTATAGAAATGCAACCTATTTGTGTGTGTTGATTTTGTAACCTGCAACCTTGCTAGATTCATTTAGTAGTTCTAATAATTGTTTTGAAGGTCCCTGGAGATTTTTTGCATAGACAATCTTCTATCTACAAATACAGTTTTGTTTTTTCCTTTCTGATCCTTATGCTTTGTTTTTCTTGATGTATTGTAATGGCTAGGCCCTGCTGTAGGATGTTGAATAGAAGTGGTAAGAGCATGTATGTTTGTGTTGTCCATTCTTTTTTTGTTTATAGACAGGGTCTCACTCTGTCACCCAAGCTGGAGTGTAGTGGCACAATCATAGTTTACTGCAGCCCCAAACTCCTGGGCTCAAGCAATTCCCCTGCCTCAGCCTCTTGAGTGGCTGGGACTATGGACTACAGGCATGTGCCACTGGGCCTGGCTAATTTTTTTTTTAATTTTTTTTTTAGATACAGGGTCTTTCTGTGTTACCCAGGCTGGTCCCAAACTCCTGGCTTCAAGCGATCCTCCTGCCTCAGCCTCCCAAGTAGCTGGGATTACAGGTGTGAGCCACCACACCCAGCTGTGTTTTTCCATTTGTAAGAGGAAATGCATTCTATCTTTCACCATTAAGTTGATGTAAGATATAGGTTTTTCTTAGATACCCTTGATCAATCTGAAGAAGTTCCTTTCTATTCCCGGTTTGCTGACAATTTTTATAATAAATGGATCAAATACTCTTTCTACATCTATTAAAATGATCATGTGATTTTTCCTCTTTAATCTGTTCATATATTAAATTACATTGATTTTCAAATATTAAACCAACGTTGCATTCCTGGAATAAACTCTGCTTAGTCAAGATTGTTCTTATTTTCCTGGATTTGATTTGCTACAGTTTTACGAAAGATTTTGCATTTATGTTCATGTGCTACATTGGTCTGTAGGTTTACTTCTTTTATAATTTCT
>NW_012150008.1:164125-166881 GCF_000956105.1 Propithecus coquereli | reverse complement strand
GAAAATGATTTTCAGGAAAACCTTTTTCTAACTGCAGAAGTTTAACCATAGTATTTCATGTGCATCCTAAGGATACTAATAGTGCCTGGTGTATCTTTATATCAGCAGTTCCAAAGGGGGTTTTTAGCCTCATTATTGACATTTAAAAAATGGCCTTTTAAAGATAATTAACTTTGCTTCAATGCAGGATAATCTGTGGCACGAGAGGAAAGGTGTTTGAAAACTGTTATATTGACTTTGATATTAAATGATGATTGTGATTTTAGATGACCTCTTCAATGTTTCTGCTTTTCTGGTATTTGCCTTATTATTTATGATTAATTTATTTCTTTAATCAACTTAAGTTCTCATTCTTTGTTATCATATTTTTTAGACTGCATTAAGAGCTGTTAAGTCCTTGAACTTATTATGTATTTTATTCACCTATTTTTTTAGAAGATTCTTTTCTTCTAACGAATAAATATAAAAGACATTCATATATTTCTTATCTTTTAGGTTGGGAGTATGTGTTTAAAAACAGTGAACTCTCATCAAAGCAAGATATTTATGAAGAGTCACCCAAAGCAATGACAATGGGAAGAAGCCATCTTACTTATAACCTTGACTGCCCTAGTATGAGAGAAGACTGTGAAAGTGAAGACTGGTTTAAGAACCAGTTGGGAAGTCAGGAGGTTCATTCTAGTCAATTCATCATCACGCATAAAAAAATCATGCCAGAAGATCAAAGTAATGAATATAATAAATCTTGGCAAATATTCGATCCAGAAGCAATACTTGATATACAACAGAGTTTTCCCACCAAAGAAAAAGTACACAGGCGTGATCCACAAAAGAGAAGTTACCGAAAAAAATCTGTTGAAACGAAACATAAGAAAGTCTATGTGGAAAAGAAACTTTTGAAATGTAATGAATGTGAGAAAGTCTTCAATCAGAGCTCATCCCTTACTCTTCATCAGAGAATTCATACTGGAGAGAAACCGTATGCATGTGTTGAATGTGGGAAAACCTTCAGCCAGAGTGCAAACCTAGCTCAACATAAGAGAATACATACTGGGGAGAAACCCTATGAATGTAAAGAATGTAGGAAAGCCTTCAGCCAGAATGCACATCTTGCTCAACATCAGAGAGTTCATACTGGAGAGAAACCTTATCAATGTAAAGAATGTAAAAAAGCCTTCAGCCAGATTGCACACTTGACTCAACATCAGAGAGTTCATACTGGAGAGAGACCTTTTGAATGTATTGAATGTGGGAAAGCCTTTAGTAATGGTTCATTTCTTGCTCAGCATCAGAGAATTCATACAGGAGAGAAACCTTACGTATGTAATGTATGTGAGAAAGCCTTTAGCCATCGTGGATATCTAATTGTACATCAGAGAATTCATACTGGAGAGAGACCTTATGAATGTAAGGAATGTAGGAAAGCCTTTAGCCAGTATGCACATCTTGCTCAACATCAGAGAGTTCATACTGGAGAAAAACCTTATGAATGTAAAGTATGTAGGAAAGCCTTCAGCCAGATTGCATACCTTGATCAACATCAGAGGGTTCATACTGGAGAGAAACCATATGAATGTATTGAATGTGGGAAGGCCTTTAGCAATAGTTCTTCACTTGCACAACATCAGAGAAGTCATACTGGAGAAAAACCCTATATGTGTAAGGAATGTAGGAAAACATTTAGCCAGAATGCAGGCCTTGCTCAACACCAGAGAATTCATACTGGAGAGAAACCTTATGAATGTAATATTTGTGGGAAAGCCTTTAGCTATAGTGGATCTCTTACTCTACATCAGAGAATTCATACTGGGGAGAGACCATATGAATGTAAGGATTGCAGGAAATCTTTCAGGCAGCGTGCACACCTTGCTCATCATGAGAGAATTCATACTATGGAGTCATTCTTGACTCTTTCCTCTCCCTCACCCTCCACATCCAATCAGTTGCCAAGACCTGTAGGTTTTATCTCCTAAATATGTTTAGAATGTGATCCCTTCAATCTATTTCCATTTCATCCTTGTCCAATGCATATTGATATATTTTACATGGAATATGGAAATAGCTTTCTAATTGGTCTCCCTGTATTTACCATCACCACTGTTAGTTGTCCACATAACAGCCAAACTTGTATTTAAAAACTTGATCATATCATTTATCCTTCATTAAAATTCCTCAGTGATATCCCATAGCTCTTAAGTTAAAGCACACATTCCTCAAAATAGCCTATAAGACCCTTTACCTCCCAATACCTCCTTGTTCCAGACTACCTTCCAAAGCCCTCTCATGTCACTATCCATCTCATTATCTGCATACTTACCCAGAATTAAGAACTCGTATTCCAGCATCAAATAAATCTGGGTTAGAGTTCTTGCTCTTCCATGTTCTAGCCCTCTTAATTTGAGGGGAGTATTTTGTCCTTGGCAAGCTTCAGTCCTATTTATATTATGGAAATAATAATGGTACTACCTCAAAAGTTAATGGAAGAATTAAATAATGCATGTAAATTGCTCAGCAGAGTGCCTAGCATAAAGTAATAACTAAAACATGTATGTAAAATAAAAAGATACCATGGTATAAAATGCAGAGCTAATCGTCTCAGCTGTGATCCATTTGAGAAATGGAAAGAATCAGCAGCTCAGGACTGGGAGATTGTAAAGCTTTTTGATTAAGAATAGTAATCATTGTTCTAAAGGTAGCTGATGAGGGTATCCAATACAATAGGATTGACTTAAGCAGCTGACTTCTATCAGTGTGAA
>NW_012150008.1:162104-164075 GCF_000956105.1 Propithecus coquereli | reverse complement strand
CATGTGCACTTGAATACATGTACAGTTGTTGGGTGTAGTGTTCCATAAATATAAATTAGATCAAGGTGGTTAATCCTGTTGAGATATTCTATGTATTTACTATTTTTTTTTTCTTTTTTAGTTTTGTCAATTGCTCAGCAAAGCATGTGAAAATCACCTAGTATGATTATGGAATTGCCTATTTCTTACTTACACTGTCAATTTCTATTTTATGTATTTTGAGGCTCTGTATTAGGTGCGTACACATTAATGATTATTATTTCTTCCTGAGGAAATAACCCTTTTATTATTATATTTTCCTCTTTGGTAACAGTTCGTTTTGAAGTCTACTTTATCTGACAATTGATACAGTCACTCTAGCTTTCTAATGTTTACTGTTAGTGTGTTACATCTTTCTCCATCTGTTTATTTTTAATGTATCCTTATATTTAATGTGGGTTTTCTGTGGTCAGGGTATAATTGGGTCTTCCTTTTCAATCCATTCATATAAACTCTGTCTTTAATTTGATATGTAGTCCATTAATATTTCATTATTGATTTGAGTCTACCATTCTATTGTTTTTACATTGTTATTTTTAACAAAAGTTTTGTTCCCCTGTTTCCCCTTTCCTATTGCCTTTTGGGTTTGAATATTTTTTAGAATTTTCTTTTACTTTATCTGCTGGCTTTTTAGGTATACTTTTGTACAGTATGTTTTCAGTGGCTGCTGTAGCACAGTGGTGCTCAAATTGTGGTCTTGAGATCAATGGCATCACCTAGGAACTTAATAGAAATGCAGATACTCAGCCTTTATCCCAGTCCTACTTAATCAAAAACTCTGCATGGGGCACAGCAATCTATATTTTAGCAAGTTTTCCAGGTAATTCTGATGCAGTCTAAAATTTGAGAATCATGGCCTGTAATGATTATCATATGCATCCTCTTCAGTCTAATGAGGTTTAATATTATGAATGACTGTACCTACATTTTTCTTTCTTAGCACTGTTTTATTAACTTAATTCTGGGTTTAACTAGATTTAGTGCTTCTTGCCAATCATTTCCTATTTCTTCTCTACCCATGAGTGTTCAGAATTTCATCTTCATGTTGACTTTCTAGGGAGCATTTATGAATATGGTTTGTAATTGTTTAGAGGAGAGGTGGAGTTTGGAAGGGCATTGAGGCTACACAGCAGGATTTAGCAGCCTCAATTCAAGTACATTATCTTCAGATTCTTTTCCTACTAAATCTCATCATCTGCTACATTACCTGGTCATTTGTAGCATTCTATTTGATTTCAACCATTTACCACATTCATACAAAGATATCATTCTAACGAGAGGATCAATTAGTGTGGTGTTTCATGTATTACTGATTCATGAATTATTCCACAGATATTAATTACCTTTCTGCCCATCCTATTCTAGGCAATAGGTATTCAAGTGTGAAAAAAAAATTTCCTGCACATGAAAGTTTACATTCTATTAAGGTTAGACTAAGCTAACGTGTAAGATAATGTTAAGTAAGTTAAGTGCTATGAAGTACAAAGCAGGAGGATTGAAACTGATGAGTGTGTACTATTTTATATTGGGTGGTAAGGGAAGGCCATACTGAAGAGGGTAATATCTGAGTAGAACTTCAAGTGAAGAAGTACATTGAGATAATTGGTCAAGGAAGTTTCTGGAGAATGCTTTCCAGGCAGGGAAACAACAAGTGTAGTATTTTTTAAAATTTAAACATAGAAAAGGTTTAGTAAAACAAGTGTAATGTTCTTAAAGTGGCAATGAAGTGAGTACTCGTGTGGCTGAAGGGGAGTACGTGATCAAGAAAGTAGTGGAAGATAAGGTTAGAACACCAGATCATATCGAGCTTTGAAAATCATGGTAGGAATTTTGGTTTTATTATGAGTGTTTTGAGAAAGCACAAGAAAGTCTTAACCAGAAAAATAAGGTGATCTGATTTGGAACTGAAAAGGGGAAGGTAGATTCAAGTCT
>NW_012150008.1:149975-151169 GCF_000956105.1 Propithecus coquereli | reverse complement strand
CTAAGGATCATCAGATGTGAAGAAGACCATCACCATAATGAAGGCCAAGAGACAGAAGTAAATCCCAAGTGGGGAAAGTCATGTAATAACAGAAGAAAATGAAAAATTTATTTTAACTTGAGATTTGAAGATATGATACATTTTTTAAAGAGTGGGAAGCTATAAAATAAAGAACAATTAGATATTCAGCAGAACTCCTAAGAATTAAAAATTACTGCTGTAATAAAGGTCTGAAAGAAAATTAAGGAAACTCTCCAAGTACATAAATTAAAAAGACAAAAAATGAGAGACAAAAGGAAACATGAACATTTAGAACGTCCAACATCTGACTGTTTTGGAAAAACATTAACAGAGAAAATATAAGAACATCAAATAAAGGATTGTCAATCTTGCCAAACAAGAAGGAGGTATGAATGTTCAGCTTGAAATAGCTCACTGAATGTTGGACAGACTGAGTTGGGAAAACCACAGAAGGAAATTTTTAAAAATCCAGAAATAGGCTTGTGAAATCTCAGAATACTAAAAAACATTTTACAAGCATTCAAAAAATGTCTATGTCACCTAAAAACAAGAGTCAGTCTAGCTTTAGCCCTTCCGTCAGCAATATTATGTGGTAGAAGACAGAACAGCACCTTCCAAGTAGCGAGGTAAAATTACTTTGAACCTAAACATCTATCCAGCCAATAATAATTAAAGCATGAGGCCAAATACTGATATTTTTGGACATGCAGTTTACTTCCATATGTCCTTTATTAGGATATTAAAGGATTAGCTTTAGCAAAATGTGTATGGAATAGGCATTAAATAGCAGGACAGGCTTCAATAAATAGTGGATGTGAGCCAGGACAGTGGTGTTGAGGATGACTAGGATGCCTACTCTGCAAGCAAGCATAGAAACAAGCCAAATTACTGGCAGACTAAAAGTCCAGGGTGTCAGTGAAGAAAATCTTCATGAAGAATGGAATGGCTTCAATTAAATAGAATTCATATGAAGTTGGAGGACCTTCTCAATATGGTGGAGACAATATTTTGTTATTACAAGGAAAGAAAGGCAATTATTGGCTCTGGTAAAAAACAAAGGAAAACATACCAGATATCATGGTCTTAATATAAAGCAAGTCCTATAAAATGTGGCATGATTTTGGAAAATAACTAGAGTATGAAAAAAGGAAAATCCATTTGACTGATACTGGG
>NW_012150008.1:146359-149330 GCF_000956105.1 Propithecus coquereli | reverse complement strand
GTGTATAGATTAAAAAGTCTAGAGAGTATATGATACAATCTTTAGGCTGGATTAAAATGCCCAGACTTGTCAGAGATTTCTAACTCTCAGCTCTGCTTTCAGTTGTTTAATTCTTTCTAGTTTCTATATCTTTGTGAAAAAGAAATGGCATCTGATGATATGAGACTTAAAGGTCCTTAGGACTTTTAATCTCAAAAGGAGGGTAAAACCTCTCTGTCTGTTTGCCTCCATGTCAATCCCTGGGAGGAAAATATGATTTGTTCCAGCCTAAGCCATGTGCCCACCCTGGACCAATCACTGGGTCCCTGGTATGGGGTACTCTGGCCAGCCTGGGTCAAGTACACATGCCAGAGGGACTGGATCACTGGATTCAGTTCACAAAAATCTCATGGAATTGGGGCTGGATGGAGGGAGGCCAAGAATCAGTTTTGATAAAAGCAAAATCTGACCTTTTGCTTATCAGTAAATACCCTAAGTGAGGGTATTTACTGATATTCATTCCACTTGACATGAATATTTGTATGTTTTGCTGTGGAAATATCAATGTGTTCGATTATGGGGTGCTGCCTCAGATCCTGTAACAAAGGTAAATTAAATTTCTATGGGTCAAATTGACACACTACAAAGTGGTTTGAAATTAATCCCTCATTTCAGTAATTCTGACATGGCTGCATATTAGACTAACTCCAACAGCTAGAGACTGGGGCTGGAGTGACAGGCAGTGGCTGAGCCTCACCTGGACCCAGTATGCCAGGGGACTTCCTCAGACAAAGGACAGAAGATCTGATCCACAAGGAATGTCGCCTTCAAGTAAGGAAACTTTGTTTTCCCATTTCCATTTCCTGATCTCTATAGAAGAATGGCAGACTGGAGTAGCCCTACAAGGAGGCAAGTTTGTATGCATGAGTAGCCTTTAAAAATATTTACTAACTTCTGAATGTAACGTGGTGGAACCAAGAAGTCTCTGTCTATTTCTCCTTTCCGAAACCAAGTTTAAGTAACAAGAATAAGAAGCAATAGATTTGGAAGTTTCATATTTGATGAAGTGAAGAAACATCTATAATTCCGAGCTTCAAAATTCTCAAAGTGGTGCTGCTAAATGTGGTGAAAATTCTGAAAGAGGAAATGGCTGCTGCATTGATAAGCACAAAACTCCCCCAAAGCAGTAGCATACCTGGAAAGGCAAGAGAGAGGGCATCTTGGTTGCAGCCACAATATCACTTGAACAGTCTGCTTTACAGGCATTCCTAAACTCTATTTACAAAGTGCAGAATGGCAGGGGTGAGCAGCAAGAAGGCTCAAGGTGGAAACACATGGGTTTTGAAAAGACAATTTATCACGTGACAGAGGGAGAGGAAAGATTGCCAATGATGTGTGTAGGACTGCAAAGTAAAGGCTAAATCCTGCTACACAAAGTATGGGTTATGGACTAGCAGCATCAGTGTCATCTGACAAATTTAGCATTCCAAAATTGTGGTCCCCATCCCAGGGTCATTATTCAGAATTTGCATTTTTGCAAGATCCCTAGGTGATTTGTACACATTATGGCTTGAGAATCACTGGGCTAAGACATATTTCCTGCTAATCTGAAGCAGTGCCCTTTGATCTATATCAGGAAGAACTCCTCTCATTCAAAAATTGTAAAAGTCCAGCCCTTTACAGATCCTATCGATCATGGCAGACTCAAACTTATAGAACTTCCCTTCACAAAAACTGAACAAAATGAAAAGAAATGGTGTGCCAGCATCACGGAAAGAGGAAGTAGTACCACCTCATATCCCACACTTAAACATGTAATACAGAAACAACAGTTAGGGCCATACTAAAAGAATATGTCAGCATCTATGGTACTCTCTGTCTTCTGGGAAAAGCAGCATAATGGAGTAGGTGGAGGAAATTCTGGAAAATTTCACTGATATATCCCAATCTGGGGGACAAAATGTAGGTAGCGCTGGACAAAGGTACATAAAATTCCTCTAAGAATCCTTTTACTTCACACCAGATAGATACTAGTTTGGTTAGGAAAGGATAGTAGGCAGTATCTATTAAAACATGCCTGCCTCCTGACCCACCCATCTATCCTCTAAAAATATTGGTAAAATTTTTTCAAAAGCATATGTACAATACTGTTAATGGCAGCGTTGTTTAAAAAATTAAAATTCTTAGATTTATAGTGATTCCTGCCCTCTCTAAATGCATATCTGAAATCTGCACTTCTGGCAAAGATGGAGTTATAGGGAATGATTTAACCTGCCATCTGAAATACTTAAAATACATGAAACCTTGGTGTTCAAAACATTGCACACTGGGCAATGAAAGAAAATGGGAAAAATGGGAAAGAAATATGATTCCTATGATTTCCTTAGATAATCACGTGGAGAGAGTATCCTTGCTGTGGTTCAGGTCTTTCTGAATTGAGGTGATAGAGCTGGGAGTCAGGGTGATCAAGGTAGCTAGAGTTCATAAGATAGAGTCCCTGAGAGGAGAGAGCTCTCAGAAAACAAATCCCTAGAAATCTGTAGAGGGTTGCCCCTCTATTTTTCATTTGAGTACTGATGAGAATATGGATGTGAGGCAATTACCTGAAGCTGGAGAAAGAATTGACAAAACTACAAGGAGAAATAGATAAACCCATAATTATAATTGGAGATTTCAGCATGCTTCTCACAACAGAAGATGTAGGCAGAAAATCAGTGAGGATACTGTACACTTGAACAATACCATTTGACCTAATTGACATTTAAAGAACAATCTACCCCAAGAAGAGAACATACATTGTTGTCAAATGTACTCACACGTCTAAATAAATTTTTTTTAAAAATGGAAAATTTAACATGCAAAATATGTTTTCTGATCAGAATCGATTTAACTTAGAAATCAAACAACAGAAAGATAATTAGAAAATCCCCAAATATTTGGACCAAAATAGCACACTTTTTAGTAACCCATGGGTCAAAGAAGAAATCAAAAA
>NW_012150008.1:111069-144729 GCF_000956105.1 Propithecus coquereli | reverse complement strand
CTTCATTTCTTTGTGTATCTCCAAGTATCTGTTGTGTTACATATTCCTTCTGCTTGAAGAACTCATTTAACATTTCTTATAGAGTAGGTCTTCTGACAATATATTCTCTCAGTTTTGTTTCTGTCAGAAAGTCTTCATTTCTCTATCAATTTGAAAGGTATTTCCATGAACTATTCTATGAAGACAGGTTTTTTTCTTTCAGCACTTTAAAGGTGTTATTACATAGTTGTCTGGCTTGCAGTGTTTCTGATAATTCTGCTCTAATTCTTTCTTATCTTTGTTCCTCTATATGTAATGACTCCCCCTCCCCACTGCCTTCCTTCAAAATTTTCTGTCTTTGGCAGTTTGAAAATGGTATGTCTAGGGGTGTGTGTGTGTGTGCACTTCTAGTATTTATTTCTCTTGGTGTTCTCCAAGCTTCATAGATTTTTGTTGTGGGGTCATTAATTTTGGAAACTTATTAGCCATTACTTCTTCAAATATTTCTTCTGCCCCAGTTACTCTCTCTATGCCTCCTGGGATTCAATTTATGTGTGTTGAATCAATGGCTATTTACACACAGCTCTTGGATTCTCTGTTCTTTTTGTCACTGCTCCTCCCACCCTCATGTTTCAGTTTGGGTAATTTTTATTGACCTGTCTTCAAGTTCACTTATTCTTTCCTTGGCTGTGTCAAGGATATTGATGAACCTGTTGGAGACATTGTTCATCTGCTTACTGTGTTTTTCATTTCTAGTATTTCCATTTGATTGTTTCTTATAGTTTCCCTCTGTTCAAATTTCCCATCTAATCCTGGCTGTTGTGTACCTTTTCCATTAGAATCTTTAACATATTATTCATATTTTAAATTCCATGTCAGAATAACCAACAGCTATATTATTTCTGAATCTAGTTATGAGGCCTGCTGTTTCTTGGTGGGTGGGGGGTGGGAAGGTGTTAATTTTTCTTACATTTTTGTATGCCTTGTCTTTGTGGGGTTTTTTCATCCTGAAAGGTAGATATCTTTTGTAGGACAGTAGAAACAGAAGTAAACAGATTTAATTACTGGAAAGAGCAAGTCTTTCCTTCTATTGAGCCTTTAATGTATGGGGAGGGCTTGCAGTAATATAGCTAAGAATTGAGTAGGTTTAAAGTTTGTTGTTGCTATGGTTAACATAAATTCACCACAGGCTCCAAATACCACTAGTGATTCCTTGTTTTTAGGGTGAGGGCTAGTTTTCACAAGAGATTAACCTAGTTTAACAAGAGTTAATCTCAATGTTTAGGTTACCTTCAGGTTTAAGTGTTACCTTTGGATTATGCCTCAGAGACAGTCCAGCTGTACTAAAATATTTTATTTAATAATTCATTCAAATATTATTGAGTATTTACCACTTAACTATGTGTTAGTCACCATACTAAATGCTAGAAATTTTAACTCCCCAGATACTCTACATTCTGTCATTATTTTATGCATCTGTACATTTCTATTTGTCATTAATAGCCTTCCAACTTTGTATGCCTAGTAAATTCTTGTTATTCCTTTAGTATAATAGGTAACAGTATTAATTACCACCTCCAAAAAGCAATCCCCAAATTGTCCATCACTATGGATTTTATCATCCTCTTCTCTGTGCTACCTGTACATCTTATACATATTTCTGTATTTTATTAACTTGTATTCCCTGGTAAACTGTATGTGCCTGTGGGCAAGAACAGTGTCTTATAGGTTTATATATCCCTGAGGTTTACCAGTGATTGGTTCATGGTAGGTACATGCACAACAAATGTGCACATGATGCCAGGCATGGTGGTGGCTCATGCCTGTGACCCCCAGCATTTTGGGAGGCCAGGACAAGAGGATCGCTTGAAGCCAAGAGTTCAAGACCAGCCTGGGCAACATAGTGAGACCCCCATCTGTTAAAAAAAAAATTCTTTTCTTTAAATGTTCAGGTGAAATGTTTGCTAAAGGAGACCTACAAATCCATAGGCATCCCTTAAAAGTAAAATGTTTCCATTATGGGCTCTCCTACACCAGTCTAGTGATAAAACATTATTTTTGGTCAGTTAAGTTTCAGGATTTCAAAAAACACCCTTGACTTTCTTCTTAGTTTGGATGCTATTTTTAAAACTCACATAATACAAAAGAATTAAAATTGATAATAATGGTTTCATTCCTTTAGAAAATAATTGAGTTCCTAGTAGTTGGGAACACACATGAGCCTGGAGTTACTTTACCTTTACAACACCCTCACAGATGTCTCTAAGAGCTGAAGAAAAGGAGTTGTGAGGGAATGTGCAAATGAGATGAAGTGAGGATTTCTGACTAGGTAAAAAATAAGGCAGCAAAGATAAGCCATTCTCACAATCAATTCCATGTTAGATTTTCTATTACAGTGTACTGCCATCCTCATGCACTCTTTTAATCCCCCAAAGGGACAAGAAATGCAATAGGCAATGAGCTAAGACTGAGGAAATAGGTGACTGTGGGCAGGGCATCCTCTGTTCCTCCCCACTCTTCAGGTGTGACTGTGTCACCACTGATCTGGAACCAACATCTACAGCAGGTCGGCAGAGGAATTAACAAAGTAGATGATGTGTGTAGAAGGGGAGGGAGAAAAGACATGCCTCTCCACGAGCCTTCTCTGTACTGTTTGCTCACGCATTTGCTCCAAGTGGTCGAGATTCTTTTCATGCTTACTTTACAGATCTTAAGGACAAGTTTAAATGGGAAATTGGTTGTTCTAGTATCATGCATGCATGCTCACACCTCACAGTTCTGGTTGTTGTTTTCTCAGTTGTGGTCAAAGTTAGAATGACCTAGCCCATGTGATCATATACTCCATGAAGTCATCTTAACAAGATACAGGTGTTCACAAAATAGCTCTTACAGAAGGAAAACTAACACAGAAGAGCCGAACTCTCACAGAACTCTTGATTTTATTTCTTACATATTTGGCACAAATAAGAAAGAGGGACTCAAAGCTACCACGTATGGTGAACAGCTGACAGGAAAAGAGCTCAGTATACAAATCTAGGGTTTCCCCCATGTATTAGCTCTGCCTGCCATAACAAATACCACAGACTGGGTGGCTTAAGCAACAGGAATGTACTTCTCACAGTTCTGGAGCCTGGAAGTCCACGATGTCAGGTTCTGGAGAGGACTGTCTTCCTGATTTGCAGACAGCTGCTTTCTTGCTGTGTCCTCACGTGGCACACAGAGGGCAAGCTCTCTGATGTTCCCTCTTATAAAGGCACTAATCCCATCATGAGGACCCCACCCTCATGACCTCATTGAACATTAATTGCCTCCCATAGGCCTGATTTACAAATAACATTACATTGGGGGTTAGGGCTTCAACATATAAATCTTTGGGGGACACAAACATTCAGTCCATAAGAATTTATATTTCAGCAATCACTTATTGCACACAAGTACTATTACATGAAAATATCAATGTTTCTTCATATAAATATAGACGATTTATCTTCAAAGAAAACATTCACAATTTCTGTCGGCTCTGAAGTTCCTTGTTCTGCAGGATATCCTGGTTCTTTTTCTGTTAGCCTGTCTCAGCCATGTTAGATTTTCACATCATGAAGATTATATATCATCCTAAACATGGAGACAGTATGGGAAGAACTCTACTGCTACACACCATTATGAATGATGTCTTCATCTACCTGAAGACTCATTCTTATTTATTCTCAACCACAAGTTTCTGTCAGCTGAAAGTGGCACCCTATTTTGCCAGGAAGACCCTTCTATTTGATATGTCTAGCTCTGAGGAACAGACTCAAAAGTTTCTTCAAGTGACGTCAAATGAGGCTCAAAAGCCCCACTCATAAAAATGGACTTCACAATTCTACTTTGTTGTACGTGACGAATGAAGTATCTTTAAAACTACACTGGAAGTAAGATATTAGTAATTCTTATCAAGTGAAAAATGGTCTTCACTCACAATGAATAATCCAATATTCTGGACTTGCTGTGGACAATTTCAAATCCTGAGGTCAAAAGTCATGAATGACTTTTGCTTTCTGTCTCTTAAAGTGGGACGCACCATGAAATGGTCCCATATAGACAAAATTTATTTTATAGATAAATACATTTTCCCCATACCTCTGCCTCTTTGATAGCCTCATTCTTCATTTTTATAGATTTAAAACAACCTTAGGGTTTTTCTTCAGAATGTGTATTCTGGTGTCGAATCAGGGAGGAGCTCCGACTGTATGCCTTCCCACATTTACTACACTCATAGGGTTTCTCTGAAGAATGACTTCTCTGATGTCGGATAAGGTCGGAGCCACTGCTAAATGCCTTCCCACATTCATTACATTCATAGGGTTTCTCTCCAGTATGACTTCTTTCGTGTAGAATAAGGGATGTGCGCTGACTAAAGGCTTTCCCGCATGTTTTACACGTATACGGCTTCTCTCCAGTGTGAATTCTTTCATGTTGGGCAAGGTGTGCACTCTGGCTGAAGGCCTTCCCACACTGATCACATTCGTAGGGTCTGTCTTCGGTGTGAATTCTCTTATGTCGAGTAAGAGATATTCGGTGACTGAAGGCCTTCCCACATTCCTCACACTGATAGGGTTTTTCTCCCGTATGAATTCTCTGATGTTCAATAAGAAATGACTGGCGGCCAAAAACTTTACTACATTTATTACACTTGAAAGGTTTGTCTTCAGAATGAATATTCTGATGTATTTTAAGGTTTGCAGTTCCAGAAAACATCTTTCCACATTCCTTACACTCAAACCGTTTCTTTTTCTTTGCATGAACTTTCTGGTGTTGAATGAGGGATGAATACCGATTACAGACCTTCTCACATTTATTGCATCTGTAGCGTTTCTTTCCATTGTGAATTCTTAGATGCAGAATAAGGGTTGAAAGTCGCCTGAAGATCTTCTTACATTTATCACATTTGTAGGGTTTCTTTGAAGTGTGAATTCTCTGATGAAGCATAAGGGGTGAAATTCTATTAAAGAATTTCCCACATTTTCTGCATTTATAAGGATTCTGTAGATGGGAACGCCTCTGCTGTAGACTCTTACTTAAGGCCTTCTCACTTTCAGGGGTTTTCTCCCTAGTATGAATTCTTTTATGTATCACAAAGACTGATTTCTTTTTGAAGCTTCTCCTGCATTGCTTGCATTTATATTTTTTCTTTCCACTGTGAATTCTCTTGTGAAGTAAAAGGGATGACATCTGACTAAAGGCTTTCCCACATTTTTTGCACTGGTGGACATTCTCGATAATGTGAATTTTCTCGTGTACACCAACAGAGGGGCATTGACTCGAGGGCCTCCGACACTCATAGGTTTCCTTTTTATCATGAATTCTCCCATGTAGAATTAGGGTTGTTCTCTGATTGAACCTTTTCCCACATTTATCGCATTCATGGCTTTTCTTTCCCTTGTGAATTCTCCGATGAAGAATGAGGGATGAAACCTGTCTGAAAACTTTTCTACAATTACTGCATTCGTAAGGCCGTTCCCCAGTATGAGTGTTCTGATGAAGTTTAAGAGACAAGGTTTGACTAAAGGTTTTCCCACAGTCATTACATTTTAAAGATTTCTTCCCTGAATGCCCTTTCTTGTGTTTTATTAGGACTGAATTTTTGTTGCAGCCCTTCTTTCCTGTGGGAACTTTCTGTTGTGCAGAAACTGGTTTCTGAGAGCTGCTTTGCCCAGATTTGTTGCAGTGATTTGGAGGTAACTTCTTAGACCCTGAGTCTGAAAGACATCAAGAAATTAAATGTTTCTGTTCTCCTGTGCTGAAAAACTGAAGCTTCTACAATATAAGGCAGGCATTATCATTATTAATCATAATAACAATAATAATCATAATCAAAATAATAAATTTTTGGTGTCTTATTATGGTTTCAATTTCCATACCAGAGGCTTTACAGACATATTTAATAACTGGAATTCAGAAGAGTCTATAATTTGAAAGTAAATATATAAAGATTTATAGGAAAAATGTTATACTATATATTGTACATTAAACTCCACAGGTTGTTCATCAGATAAATGTGTTTTTATTATATGAAATATCCAGAAAAGGCAAATCTACAGAGACAGAAAATTAGCGGTTGCATAGGCTTCAAGGTCCATGAGGGATCTTACTGTGCTGATGAAAATTTTCTAAAAATGGATTATGGTGATGGCTGCATATTTGATGAACTGATCAAAAATCACTGAATTATATGGCAGATGGAGATGGATTTTATGATATGTAAATTATACTTCAATAAACTTGTAAATTTTAAAAATGTATTCATAAAATCAAATTGTACAAAAACAAATCTGGTAGCACTTAGAATTGAGTACGGTCACGTGTCGCTTACTGACAGGGATACATTCTAAGAAATGCACTGTGAGGGTAGGTGGAGCAAGACGGCCAAACAGATACCTCCAAAAATCATCCCTTCCCCAAAACACCAAATTCAACAACTGTCCACACAAGCCTTATTAGAAGAACCAAAAATCAGGTGAGCGATCATGCTGGCTGGTTTTAACATTATATAAAGGCAAGAGGGACTGAAGAGGCAAGTAAAGACAACGTTGCATTGCCTACGCCACCCCACCCCCCTACCCCGGCAGTGACACACAGGCACGCTGAGTGGAGAGAGAATCTGTGTGTCCAGGGGAGAGAGACTGAAGTGATTGTGGGACTTTGCATTGAAACTTAGGGCAGCCCTGGTACAGGGGAACACAGCACAGGGCAGAATTCTGCCAGTGCCCGTGCAGGGAGCATTTAGAACAGCCCAGCCAGAGGGAAATCCTATGCCCTGAAACCTGAGTTCCAGCCAGCACCGCCACCACCTGACAAAAGCAGCCTGGGGCCTGGACTAAATTCCTAAAGCAGTCAGGCCAAAAAGGCTGCAGTCCTTGGTCAATTCCTGTGGCTGTGCTGCCTCCAAGTCAGCCAACTTGAGGTGCGTGGACCCAGTGAGACAGGAGCAGCTGCGGCCAAGCCCGTGCCCATCTCATTAAGCCCCAGCTACAGCAACACGGCTCAGGGAGAGTCTTCTTGCACTTTGGGAAAGGAAAGGGAAAAGTTCGGAGGACTTTGTTTTGGGTACCAGCTCATCCACAATAAAACAAAGTACCAAACAGACTCCTGAAGCTCCTGAGTCCGGGCCTTAGTTCCTGGGAGGCATTTCTGGACCCACCCTGGGCCAGAAGGAAACATGCTACCTTGAAGGGAAGGACTCAGTCCTGGCAGGATTCACCACCTACTGACTAAAGAGCCCTTGGGCTTTGAATAAACATCAGATGTAGCCAGGCAGCAGTCACCATGGACTTTGGGTGAGACTGCGATGGCTTCCGGAGTGACCTGGTGCTGTTGGTCATGAGGGAGTGCCTACGTCACTCCTCCCTCAATTTCTACAGCCTCCTCCCGCCCCCGCACACAGAGAGAGGGAAGAGAGTGAGAGACTTTGCCTGATAATCCAGGGAATTCACCCATATCTTACTCAAGTTCACCAAGGCAGTACAGCTAGGAGTCTATGAGAGTCATTACTACACTTGGGGCACCCCAGTGCTGACACGGCTGCAATGACCAAAGACTTAGATCACAACACTCAATTCCCTGTGAATATCTGGAAAGCCTTCCCAAGAAGGATGGGTTCAAACAAGATTGATTGGGGGCCAGGCGCGGTGGCTCACGCCTGTAATCCTAGCCCTCTGGGAGGCCGAGGCGGGCAGATTGTTTGAGCTCAGGAGTTCGAAACCAGCCTGAGCAAGAGCGAGACCCCATCTCTACTAAAAATGGAAAGAAATTAATCGTACAACTAAAAATACATAGAAAAAATTAGCTGGGCATGGTGGCACATGCCTGTAGTCCCAGCTACTTGGGAGGCTGAGGCAGAAGGATTGCTTGAGCCCAGGAGTTTGAGTTTGCTGTGAGCTAGGATGACGCCACGGCACTCTAGCCTGGGCAACACAGTGAGACTCTGTCTCAAAAAAAAAAAACAAGATCGATTGGGAAGACTAAAATAAATACCTAACCTTCAATGAACATCCACAAGCATGAAGAACATGCAGGAAAACATGACATCACCAAACAAACTAAATCAAGTACCAGTGATTAATCCTGGAGATATAGGACCTTTCAGACAAAGAATTCAAAATAGCTGCCCTGAACATCAATGAACTTCAAGACAACACAGAGAAGGAATTCAGAAGCCTACCAGAGAAATTTAATGAAGAGATTGAAATAATAAAAAAAAATCAAACATAAATTGTAGAGCTTAACGGTTGAACTGACAAACTGAGAAATGCATCAGAGTCTCTCAACAGCAGAATTGACCAAGCAGAAGAAAGAATTGTTGAGCTTGAAGACAGGCTATTTGAAAATACACAGTCAGAAGAGAAAAAAAAAAGAATAAGAATAAAGCATGCCTACAAGATCTAGAAAATAGCCTCAAAAGGGCAAATCTAAGAGTTACTGGGACCTTAAAGAGGAGGTAAAGAGAGAGAGAGAGAGATCATGGTAGAAAGTTTATTCAAAGAAATAACAAAGAACTTCCCAAACCTAAAGAAAGACATCAATATTCAGGTACAAGAAGGTCATAGACACCAAGCAGATTTAATTGAAACAAGCATTTAATAATCAAGTTCCTGAAGGTCACAGATAAAGAAAAGGCCCTAAGGGAAGCAAGAAAAAAGAAAAAGATGACATATAAAGGAGCTCCAATACATGTGGCAGCAGACTTCTAAGTGGAGACCTTACAGCATGACATATTCGAAGTGCTGAAGAAAAAGACCTTAACCCTAGAATATCATGTCCTGCAAAACTATCCTTCGAACATGAAGGAGAAATAAAGACGTTCCCAGACAAACAAAAGCTGAGAGATTTCATCAACACCAAATCTGTCCTACAAGAAATGCTAAAAGGAGTTCTTTGATATGAAAGAAACCGACACAAATGAGCAATAAGAAATCATCTGAAGGTAAGTACTCGCTGACAACAGTAAGTATACAAACACAGAATACTCTACTGCCATACTTTCAGTACATAAATTAAAAGACAAGCCTATTAAAAATAACTACAACTTTTTGAAAGATAGTATAAAAATATATGGATGGAAATAACAAAAACTTAAAAAGCAGCAGGGGGATGGAGTTAAAGGGTAGAATTTCTGTTAGATTTCTCTTTGCTTATTTTTTTGTAAGCTAAGTTGTCATATGCTTAAAATAATTGGTTATAAAATGTTTTTTGCAAGCCTCATGGTAACCTCAAATCAAAAAACCTACAACACATACACACACAAAAAAGTAATTAAAAAACATGAAAGAAGATCACTTTTAACAAAGGAAGACAGAAAGGAAGTAAGGAAGAAAGTGAGAACTACAAAACAACCAGAAATCAAGTGACAACATGACAGTAGCCCTTACCTATCAATGATAACGTTGAACGTGAATGGACTAAACTCTCCAATCAAAAACTAGTGTCCGAATGGATTAAAAAAACAAGAGCGAACCATATGTTGTCTGCAAGAGACACACTTAACCTACAAAAACATACACAGACTGAAAATAAAGGGATGGAAAAAGATATTCCATTCAAATGGAAACCAAAAAAAGAGCAGGAGTAGCTATACTATACTACCATTAGGTAAAATAGATTTCAAGAAAGAAACTGTAAAAAGAGACAAAGAAGGTCATTATATAATGATAAAAGGGTCAATTCAGCAAGAGGCTATAATAATTCTAAATACATATATACACTCAACACTGGAGCACCCAGATACAAAGCAAATATTATCAGAGATAAAGAGAGAGCTAGACCCAGAGAGAGCTGGACCCAATACAATAATCGCTGGAGACCTCAGCACTCCACTTTCTGCACCGGACATTTCATCCAGACAGAAAATCAACAATGAAACATTGGACGTAATCTGTGCTACAGACCAAATGGACCTAATAGATATTTACAGAATGCTTCATCCAAGAGCTACAGAATACACATTCTTCTCCTCAGCTTGTTGATCATTCTCAAGGACAGACCATACATTAGGCCAGAAAACAAGTCTTAAAAATTCAAGAGGACACCAAAAAAATGGAATCATATCAAGTATTTTCTCTGAATGCAATGGAATAAAACTAGAAATCGATAACAACAGGAACACTGAAAAACACAGAAAGATAAAGAAACATGTTCCAGAATGACCAGTGGGTCAATGAAGAGATTAAGGAGATTTAAAAATTTCTCAAAACAAGTGAAAATGAAAACACAACATATCAAAACCTGTTGGATACAGAAAAAGCAGCAATGAGAGGAAAGTTTATAACAGTAAGTGCCTATATCAAAAGAGTAGAAAGGTTTCAAATAACCTAATGACAAGAGCAAACCAAACCCAAAATTAGTAGAAGAAAAGAAATAATAAAGATCAGAGCAGAAATAAATGAAATTGAAACCAAAAAAATACAAAAAAAATCAATGAAACAAAACGTTAGTTTTTTTGAAAAGATAAACAAAATTGACACACATTTAGCTAGACTAAGAAAAAAAAGAGAGAAGATGCAAATAAATAAAATCAGAGATGAAAAAGGAGACATTACAACTGATGCTGCAGAAATCCAAAGGATCGTTAGAGATGACTACAGGCAACTCTATGCCAATAAATTGGAAAACCTAGAAGAAAAGGAGAAATTCCTAGACACACAACTACCAAGACTGAACCAGGAAGAAATGCAAAATGTGAATAAATCAATAACAAGTAATGAGATAGAGGCAGTAATAAAAAGTCTCCCATCAAAGAAAAGCCCATGACCTGATGGTTTCACTGCTGAATTCTACCAAGCATTCAAGAAAGAATTAATATCAATTCCACATAAACTCTTCTAAAAATTGAGGAGGGAACACTTTCAAACTCCTTCTATAAGTCCTGTATCACCAGATACTACAACCAGACAAAGACATGACAAAAGAAAACTATAGGCCAGTATCTCTGATGAACACAGATGCAAAAATTCTTAATGAAAAAGTAACAAACCAAATTCAACAACACAGGAAAAAGATGAAGTGGGATTCATTCCAGGGATGTAAGGATGGTTCAACAAACACAAATCAACCAATGTGATACATCACATCAACAGAATGAAGGACAAGATATGTGATCATTTTATGTTGAAAAAGCATTTGATAAAATTCAACATCCCTTCATCATGAAACTCTCAGAAAATTGGGCATAGAAGGAACTTACCCCAACACAATAAAAGCCATATTTGACAGACCCACAGCTAGCATCATACTGAATGGGGAAAAACTGAAAGACTTTCCTCTAAAATCTGGAACAAGAAGAGGATGCCCACGCTCACCACTGTTATTCAACATACTACCGTTAGTTCTAGCTAGAGCAATCAGACAAGAGAAAGAATCAAGGTCATCCAAAGTAGAAAAGAAGAAGTCGAATTATCCTTATCTGCAGATGATATAATCTTATATCTAGAGAAACCTAAAGATTCCACAGAAAAACTATTAGAATTGATAAGGAAATTCAGTAAAGTTGAAGGATACAAAATCAATATATGAAAATCAGTAGCATTTCTATATATTACAACAGTAAATAATCTGAAAAAAAATAAAGAAAGTAATCCCATGGATAATAGCTACAAATAAAATAAAATACCTAGGAATAAACTTAAGAAGATCTCTACAGTGAAAACCCCAAAACACTGATAAAAGAAATTGAAGAGGACACAAAAAAATAAAAAGATATTCCATGCTCGTGGAGTGGACAAATCAATATTTTTAAAATGTTCATACTACCCAAAGCAATCTACAGATACTCAATGTAATACTCATCAAAATACCAATGACAGTCTTTACAGAAACAGAAAAAATAATCCTAAAATTCATATGGAACCACAAAAGACCCAGAATAGCCAAAGCCATCCTGAGAAAAATGAACAAAACTGGAAGAATCACATTATCTGACTTCAAATTATACTACAGAGCTGTAGTAATCAAAACAGTATGGTTCTGGGATAAAAACAGACACATAGACTATGAAACAGAATAGAGAACCCAGAAATCCACACATCTATAGTGAATTTATCCTCCACAAAGGTGCCAAGAACATATAGTGGGGAAAGGACAGTCTCTTCAATAAATAGTACTGGGAACACTGGATATACATATGCAGAAGAATGAAACTAGACTCTTATTTCTTGCCATATATGAAAATCAAATAAAAATGGATTAAAGACTTAACTCTAAGACCTGAAACTATGAAACTACTAAAAGGAAACTTTGGGGAAACAGTTCAGGACATTCATCTGGGCAAGGACTTCTTGAGTAGTACCCCCAAACACAGGCAACCAAAGGAAAATTAATGGTATCACATAAACCTAAAAAGCTTCTGGACAGCAAAAGAAACAATGAGCAAAGTGAAGAGACAACTCACAGAATGGGAGAAAATATCTGCAAAGTACCCATCTGACAAGGAATTAGTAAACAGAATATATAAGGAGCTCCAACAACTGAATAGGAAAAAATCAAATAATCCTATTAAAAAATGGGCAAAGGATCTGAACAGGCATTTATCAAAAGAATACATACAAATGGCCCAACAGGTATATGAGAAAATGCTCAACATTATTAGTTACCAGGGAAATGTAAATCAAAAGTACAATGAGGGCCGGGCACGGTGGCTCACGCCTGTAATCCTAGCACTCTGGGAGGCCGCGGCGGGCAGATTGTTTGAGCTCAGGAGTTTGAGACCAGCCTGAGCAAGAGCGAGACCCTGTCTCTACTAAAAACAGAAAGAAATTGATCGGACAACTAAAAGTATATAGAAAAAATTGGCCAGGCATGGTGGCGCATGCCTGTAGTCCCAGCTACTCGGGAGGCTGAGGCAGGAGGATCGCTTGAGCCCAGGAGTTTGAGGTTGCTGTGAGCTAGGCTGACGCCACGGCACTCTAGCTCAGGTGACAAAGCGAGACTCTGTCTCAAAAAAAAAAAAAAAAAAAAGTACAATGAGATAACATCTCACCCCAGTTAAAATGGCTTATATCCAAAAGAGAGGCAATAAAGAATGCTGGTGAGATTTGGAGAAAGGGGAACCCTCGTACACTGTTGGTAGCGATGTAAATTAGTGCAACCACTATGGAAAACAGTATGGGGGTTCCTCAAAAAACTGAAAATAGAACTAGCACATGACCCAGCAATCCCACTGCTGGGTATGTATCTAAAGGAGGGGAATTCAGTATATGAAAAAGGTATCTACACTCCCATGTTTATTGCAGCACATTCACAACAGCCAAGATTTGGAATCAACCTAAGTGTCCAGCAATAGATGAATGGATAAAGAAATTGTGGCACATACACAATGAAATACTATATGGCCACAAAAAAGAATGAAATCCTGCCATTTGCAACACTATGGATGGAACTGGAGAACTTCATGTTAAGTGAAATGAGCCAAGCACAGAAAGACAAATCTTCCGTTTTCTCACTCATATGTGGGAGCTATTACGAAAAACCATTGATCTCATGGAGATGGAGAGTAAAATGACAAGTTACCAAAGGCTGGGAAGGGTAGCGGGGAGGGAGGGATAAATGGGGGGATGGTTAACGGGTGCAAAAATAGTTAGATAAATGAACATTTGATAGGATAGCCAAGTGACTATAATCAGCAAGTTAGGGTATACTTTAAAACAACTAAAAGCATGGAATTGGAATGTTCCTAACAGAATGAAACGGTAAGTGCCTGAGGTGATGGATACGCCAATTACCCTGATTTGGTCAATTTACATTGATAGGCCTGTATCAAAACATCACATGTACTTTATAAGGATACACAATTATTATGTACCCATAATTAAAAATTTTAAAAATATTATACAGTAAAAATGTGGTTTATATAATCTTATGGGATCACCATCATACATTCAGCCCACTGTTTCCTGAAAGGTCATTATGTGGCATATGACTGTATTTAGATATGCAGAAGGCTGAAGATTTTAAACTCAGAAGTAAAAAAATCTCTTAAAAAAAAAAGGCAACACATTAGGCTAAAGATTCAATCTATTATTTAGTAAAATAGACCAACTGGAGTGTGGTACAAACGTCCAAGATGGCTCAAAATAAGTACTTGTGTAGCAGACTGATTATTAATCTGAGGGAGTGTGGCACAACAAAGAACACGGGCTTTAGAATTGTGCTGTCCGATATAGCAGGCACTGGGCAAATGTAGCTAATAAGCCCTTGAAATACGGCTGGTCTGATCTGAGGTGCGCTGTAATATACACCAGACAGTGATGACTTACTACAGGAAAAAAGCATGCAGAGTATTTCATTGTAAAAATATTGATTATATGTTGTAGTATGTTGGATATATTGGGCCAAATAAAATATATTATTAAAATTAATTTTACCTATTTTTTTCAATCGATTTTAATGTGGGTACTAGAAAAATTTAATTACATATGTGGCTCACATTATATTTCTGTTGCATAGCGGTGCTTCAACAGCAGACTACAGTGAAGTATTTATTTAACTACGTCACCTTGAGACCCTCTCTTCACCTCCGTTACCATCAGCATATTCTCTTCTTTAAGATGTAGATACAATGACCTACCTCACAGAATTTTTGTGAAAATTGGAAATAACGTGGACAAAATTTCTGGCACATACTATAATCTCCCGTCTGCCATTCCAGTATCCAAAAATCTGAGAACCAAAGCTTTCTTTCCTCTTTTCTTTTTTTTTCTTTTTGGATGTTTGGATATTTTAAACAAAATCCCACCTGAAGTGCATAGAGGCTGTTCACAGCCTCCATTTGCTGCGCGAGGCAGACGCGTCGTGTGTTGGCTGCAGCTGGGTTAACGCGCTTGATTCCCAGGCGCGGCCCAGCCCCGGCGGGATGCGTTAGGCAACACGCCGTGAGCGGCCTGTTCACCTTTCTAACATCTGAACGAGTCTGAAGTGGGAAACACATCTCGCTGCAAGGGTTCTGGAGAAAGCTTTGAGGACTTGCAGTTGGGGGGTATCGGGGAGTAGCTATCACTATAACTATCATTATCAGAAGTGCCACAAAACAACGGGCAAAATGAGGAATTAAGGAAGAGAAATTATTGGAATTTTCACAGTGAGGCTGGCAGCACTAGCCAAACAAGAAACCCAAGATTTATCCTCGAATCCCTCCTGCCCCTCAGCCCGTAAGTCACATCGACTCCTGTCTTCCTTTCCTTTCTCTCCGCACCTTCCTTCGCTCAGGGCCTCGCTCTTCCTCGTGTGGAACGTAACACTGCCCTCAGCTCCTGTCCCTGTCCTCAGTGTGGATGTCCCTTAGACCACAGCATACACCAAAATTCAGCACCAAATGTGGGTCACTATTAAATGATAAAGCCATTAAAAATCAAACTAAAATAACATGGAATATAGCCAGCGCTCTACAAAGCAGATGAATTTCTAACCGTGGAAACAGCAGGAGAAATGACAGCATGATCGCACACATTCAAGCACAGGAAAATGAAAACAACTTTCACACAACCAAACAGAAAAATAGAGATAAGTAAAATAAAAAGCTTTAGAGCCGGGTGTGGTGGCTCACGCCCGTAATCCTAACACTCTGGGAGGCTGAGGTGGGAGGATCGCTTGAGGTCAGGAGTTCGAGACCAGCCTGAGTAAGAGAGAGAGAGAGACCTTTCTATACTAAAAATAGAAAAAATTAGCCAGGCATGGTGGCGTGGTGTAGTCCCAGCTACTTGGGAGGCTGAGGCAGGAGGATCTCTTGCGCCCAGGAGTTTGGGGTTTCTGTGAGCTAGGCTGACGCCACAGCACTCTAGCTCAGGTGACAAAGCGAGACTCTGTCTCAAAAAAAAAAAAAAAAACCAATTTGGAAAAGAAAACAAACAAACAAAAAGCTTTAAGACAGAATGGGGAAATGTTTGAAGTAAAATGTGATGTCAAATGGTTAATGCCTTTTCTATATGAAAGCTTACTATAGAAGTTGAAAAGAAGAAACAAAGTCACTGGTAGAAGGGGAAAGATTATCAGGAGAAAATCCATAGGAGAAAAAGTGAAAACAGAAAACAAACAAATGCCAGCAAACATACTAGACTGTGTGGTCTTTCCTGGGTGTGTAGAACAGAGTGGATGTCCAGTGTGTCCACAGGTGCTCAAGAGAGAAACTCCAGGGCTTACAGGAGACGCCAGCAAGGAATTTCACCTTTCTGAGACTCCGACCCTCATCCAACACACGGGAATGAGAGGTTCCTACAAGTGCTGTGGGGATCTGATGAGACACCGAACTCACAGGCATTAGCGTAGACCCTGCACATAGCAAGTTCTCAGTAAATGCTGACTGCTATTCATTTATTTTACCAAATTAGAGAAAAGTTGTAATGACAATATCCAGTACTAGTGAGTGAGAAAATGAAACTGACACTACACCCCATTGCTGTTGATGGTGCTGATGGGATAATTCTCCTTTTCAAGTTGTTCTCGTGACGATGATTTATTACGGCAATGGATACAAAGCAAATGGGCGCAGGGAAAAAGATTACTGGCAAAGTCCAGAGGAAACCAGGTGCAAGTTTCAGGAGTTTTGTCCCCGTGGAGTCACACAGGCTGTGCTTCATTCTCCCAGAGACTAATTGTGACCAAGACACACACGATGTGTGAGGTTTCACAACTGAAGAAGACCCAGTGCCAGGCTTCGTATGGAAAGCTGGTGATCTGACAATTCTGAAAAGCAATTCGGAAGCATCTAGAGTCTGAAAAGCGGTCCTACCCTTTGACACCAGTGATCCCACTTCTGTGACTTGATGCGACAGAAAAAAAGCAAAGCCAGCCACTTATAGAAACATGCTGATATTGGTAAGAAATTAGAATCTAAATGGAAAACAGGACACAAGAGACTACTACTGTAGAACATTTCCACTGAAGCAAAATGTGGAAATAAGCAAAAATGTATGAATTTTATTAGAATAAGCATGACAATCCATTTCATGAAATAAACAAGTATAGTTGCATAGCTACTTTTATCTTGTCTTTTTTCTAAATTTTATGTAATGTGGCTAAGTTTCTTCTGCAACAGTGTTTTAATGAAGGACATTTCTTCCCCTCTCAGGTAGACATGAAGACGGGCCCTTCTGTCTGCACTGGGCTGCCACCTGGCTGTGTCTGTCACGCACCCTCAGACACGGATGTCGCCAAAGTCGTATGCCTAGGTTGGTGCACTTTTCTCCTGGCTCACACCACCCTGCCAACCCGTAGTCCCTAGACAGTGTCTGTTCAAGCAGAAATTCAATGAATGCTACTTAAAGAAACACATAAAAGAATATATAACTTTGCCAACCAAAGAGGAATCTATTTGTAAAGGAAAGGAGTAGCCAAAAAGAACAGTTATAGAAAAGATTTAAAAAAAAATTTTAATGGATGAAATAATACAAATTCGAACATTATCATGATTAGTGTTATAACCAGAGGTCAGCATACACCTTCTCTTGGGGGGTGGCAACGGGTGGGGCGGAACACTCTGGATACAGGCGCAGCCTGGGCTTCAAACCCTGCTCTGCTGCCCCATCCTCGCTGGGTGACCTTGGCTGAGTCACCAAACCTCTCTGGGTCTCCGTTTGCTTATCTGTAACCTAGGCGTAATAACAGCACCCACTTTATAGGAAGAGTGCCTGACGGCTAGTGAGGGCTTTGGAACGTTGGTTATTCTCCCTCAAGGACTCACATTAAAAAGACCCGACTTCCACGCACAGGCCTGGGCCTTTGGAAGGGGGACGCTGTAAAATAACACCCTAAAGAGGTTGCCCTCCTTACACGCACGTGGACCCCTGTGCAGAATGCCTGCTTTGCTACGCTGCGACAGACTGAGTGTTGTGTCCCCTCAAATTCACATGCTGAAACCCTCACCCACAAAGCGATGATGTTAAGGGTAGTCCCTTTGGGAGGTGATTAGGTCATGAGGGTAGAGTCCTCGTGAATGGGACTTGTGCCCTTATAAATGAGACCTCCACAGAACTCCCCTGTCCCTTGCCTCCCGTGTGAGGACACAGGGAAAAGGCCCCACCTACGAACCAGGAACTGGGCCCTCGTCAGCTACCGAATCTGCCTGCACCTTGATCTTGGACTTCCAGCCTCAGGAGCCGGGAGCAGTCCATTTCTGTCGTTTGCCGGCCACCTGCTGCACGGTGTCCTGCCACCGCAGCCCCAGCGGGCTAAGACCCAGCCTCGCTCCTCCGTCACTCACCAGGGCCCTGGCGTCTCCTCAGCGGCTCCGCCATCCAGGGCGCTTCCCCTTTCTCCAGTAAGGTGATCACGTTTGGCCTCCGACAGGAAAAACCTGCGCGAGGGAAAACGTGCGAAATGACCACAATGTGGACACCACAGAATGCAGGGCCACACCCTGTGGCAACAGGTGTGCGGGTTCATTAGCAGGAAGGGAGCACACAGGATGCGAAGGCAGCTGGAGACGGGAGTGTGACACTGTGATTTATGATAAATACATGTGGTCTTCATCCCTGTCTCCGGGCACACAGCTCCCAAAACCCTTCCAGCCTCCAAACGGGTAAGTCTGTGTATGCTAGTGAGATGACCGGTGGCCGGGGGATCCTGCACAGCCTCTGGACAGGGGCTGGTTGCCACGGGAACCAGCCCTGTGACGGGAAGGTTGGTACTTTCAGCTCTACCTCCTGAGTTCCGGGAGGGAAGAGGGGCTGGAGGTTGAGTTGGTCACCAATGGACAGCGATTTAATCAACCTCGCCTACGTGATGAAGCCCCCACAAAAGCCCGGAAGGACCGCTCTGGGAGACTTTCGGGTTGCCACACAAGTGGAGGGCAGAGCACGCAGCCACACGGCCAGAGCACGGGGGCCCTGCACCCCTCCCCATACCTGCCCTCTGCACCCTCCCAGCCGCTGCTCGTCTTCTGTGACATCCTTTATACTAAACTGGCAAATGTAAGGAAAGCACATCCCTGAGCTCCGTGAGTTGCTCTAGCAAATGGCTGTATCAGAGGACAGGGTCACAGGAACATAGATGTCTGAGTTTCAGCTCTGTGGGGACTTTCCTCTGAGTCCTAAAACCCCCAAATGCTTCCCTCTGTCCCCGCTGCCCCAGGGATGGTGGCAGCATCCTGCAGTTACTGTCTCTGCACTACATCTGTGAACTAAAATAAAATCTTAAGCCCCCCAGCCAACTGCATGGATGCCCTCTTGGCCAAGGGGATCCCAGAAAAACCTTAAAGCTGAGTTGCTAGACCTGAGGTCAGACACGCCTCATCATGCCCCCTGCCTTTTGGAATTACCTGAGAATAAGAATAAGATACTAAATCATTAACGGGACCTAAGGCCACGCAAGACAAAGGTTAAACCACACCTGCTGGCCACGAATTTATTTAACAGATCACCTGAGTTTTCGTAAATGTCTGGTGGCTTGTCTCTGATTAACAGACATCCTTACCTTAAAATGCTGGGAGCCGACAAAGCTTCATTTCTTTAACCAATTACAAATCAAAGAATCTTTAAACCCACCTATAACCTGTAAGCCTTTTTGGGCCAAACCAATATACACCTTCCACATACTGACTTATTATCTTACATGTAATTCTTGTCTCCATGAATGTATAAAACCAAACTGGAACCAGGCTGCTGCGGGCACATTTTCTCAGAACCTCTTGAAAACATGTGCTCTGGGCCATTGGTGACAGACACTTGGCGCGGAATAAACCTCTTAACATTATTTTACGGAGTTTGGGTTTGTTTCTACTAATACATCAATATCCACTTTTTGCTTTTAACAGCACCTGTTAAATCGATGTATGATTTTTTTTAAAAACAACTAGGTTGTCCTCCAAAGGTTACACATGGAATTTGCATATGACCCAGCATTTCCACTTCTTGGTATATACCTAAGAGAAATGAAAACTTACATCCACACAAAAACTTGTACATGAATGTTCTTAGCAACACAGTTAACAGCCAGAGAGTGAAAATAACTCCAATGCCCCTAAATTAATTACTGAGTGGATAAACAAAATGTGGTCTATTCACACAATGAAAAGGAATGAAGTTCTGGCACTTGTTACAACACGATCAACCGCAAAAACGCTGTAAGTGGAAGAGGCCACATATTAAATATTTACGACTGCATTTGTACGGAGGCGCGGAACAGGCAAATCGATAGAGAAAGACAGTGGACTAGTGGTTGCCTAATTGGGGGGTGACTGGGTGGGAGAAATGAAGACTGATTTCTAATCGGAACTAGGTTTCTTTTGCGGGTGATAAAAATGTTTTAAAATTGATTGCGGTGATGGATGCATGACGGTGAATACCCTAAAAACCATGGAATTGTACATTAAATGGGTGAATTGTATAGTATGTGAATTATATCTCAGTAAGTCTGTTAAAAATACTTAAAAAAGGGACGGGTATTTGTATGCACAAGGAGTGCAATGCGCACTACCCGAAGGATGGACATATTTGAAACACGGACTTTGGTGGGGGGGGGAACCAAGGGCAACACACGTAACCTAAACGTATGTACACCCATAATTTGCTGAAATAAAAAAAACAAAACAAAACAAAACAAAACAAAACTGGAATTGACTTCTGTTTTCCTGACTAGACCCTGACGTACACGTCCATCAGCAGGACGATTCTGGATTACGCGGGAAGCAGAGCCTTACCGATGGAGGCCAGGTTCTGGTAGTTCTCCATCATGACATCTTCGTACAGATCTTTCTGATTGGGGCTCAGGCATTCCCACTCCTCCTTGGAGAAGTAGATGGCCACGTCCCCGAACGTCACCGGTGCCTGAAATGGAAACCACGTGTCCATTCACCATGGGCCCGTGCTTCCACACAGCTGGAGAAACCAGTGGGCGCAGCCCAAACAAGGAGACAATGGTGCCAGGAGTTATTCGGGAAGCTTTCTGGGTTCTGAGGCCAAAAGGAGCAGGTATGTTAAATGTAATAAACACAATATAATGCGATATGATATAGCTGTTACTAAAGATCACGCTGCATAAAAGACGTAACAACTTGATACTAACCGGCATTTTACAAAGCCGAGGCGTTTCTGTAAGCAACCACACTGCATCACTCAGTGTTCACACTCACCAGTGCCAGAGGCACTGCCAGTGGGATCACAGTATGTCACCGACGAGGAAACTGAGGCCCACAGAAGGTGAGGTAATACTGAAGGTGTTACGGCTAGTAAACCCCAGCTCCCAACCACGTGCTGTCTCTGAAGAGCATGTGAGTATGTCACATGTGGCAAAAGTTTCTTTGAGGGTGTAATCAAGGTTACTGAGCAGTTAATTTTAATATAGGGAGACCTTAAAATAGGTGGATTAGCCTGGCCTTGACCCAGCTGGCTTGGGTATTTCTTGTTGTTGGATGGAGACAGAAAAAGAGGGTGGCGTGGAAAGCATGAGAAGGAACTGAATCTGGCCAATCCCCAGCGAGCCTGGAAGAGGACCCCGGCCCCGGATGAGAAAGCAGCCAGCTGACACCTGGGTTTCAGCCCGCAGAGGATGCCGCCAAACCTCGCTGTGCCGGGACTCCACCCCAGGAAGCAGCACGATAATAAACATGTACTGCCTGAGCTGTCGAGTTTGTGATTGACGTATCACAGCAGCAAGACGGAGCTAATGCACACGGCTCTGAAGGCAAATGAGTTTGTTATGGGAAATTGCACTTGACATGCCGCCGTGGAAACCACCTGATCGTCCATAGTCGTGAAGCACGCTGACCACAGGAGGCTGGCCCACCACCTCGCTGCCGGGCACCCACACACTCGGTGGGATAAAAGAGCTACGCGGTGCCCCTTGGACTTGGGACCTAGCGAGAGAGATTTCCTGCAGGTAAACCAAGCGTCACGACGAGATTGACTCTGAGGCACACGATGGATCCCCTCCGCCTCGGCAGGTCCCCACCAGGCATTCGTCTCTACCCTGAGAAACCGCAGTGGCTCTCGTCTGCCGTGCGGGGGGTGTTCTCCCAGCTCTGGCAGAGCCCCTGGAGATGCAGAGCGGACCGCTGAGTGGCCACGCGCACACTGAGAGGAACAGAGAGAGGGCCACGGGGCCCTTCTCAGGCTCCTGTTCTCCACGGTGACGGGAATAAACCAGGGACCAGGTGCCGGATGGGTCTGAGACAGGCTGGAGTCTCCGTGGAAGGGAAGCAAGTGGTCTACGGCTTACAAGACAAGATGGACTATTCCCGAAAGAAGAGGCATCGTCACTTACCTTGGGTTTGGATTTCCCTCGTACAGCAGGCATCTTTTCCTTCCTCTTTGGGGTCCACATTCCGAGAGAGACACAGTACTGGAAGGCAGAGCTGGGGAGAAGTGAGGTCACGGGGCTGACTGGGCCTCTTCAGTGGTCCCAGAGTCCACAGGCCCTGGACACACACACACACGGAAGTCAGAACAGTTGGAGCATTCTTGCCACCTCCCAGGGTCGGGGAATGGCATTGCCAACACTGCTCCTACGATCAAGGCAGGCTCTCGATCAGGGGACAGATGAGGACTGTGCAGCCACCTGATCGTCCATTTAAAAAAAATTTTTTTTTTTTTTTTTTTTTTTTAGGAGACGGAGTCTCACCCTGTCACTCAGGCTGCAGTGCACGGCGCATGATCACAGCTCACCGTAACCTCGAACTCCTAGGCTGAAGCAATCCCCTACCTCAGCTTCCTGAGTGGCTAGGACTACTGGAGCATATTGCCATGCCTGGCTGACCTGAAAAAGTTTTTGTAGAGACTGGGTCTTGCAGTGTTGCCCAGACCGATCTCGAACTCCTGAGCTCAAGTGATCCTCCTACCTCGGACTCCCAAAGTGCTAGGATTACAGGTGTGAGCCACCATACCCCACCCTGGTCACCCATTTGACAAGTTATTTATTATTTATTGAGTGCCTATGAGGTGTCGGGTGCAGTCCCAGGTGCTAGGGAGAGAGCAGCAAGTAAGGGCATAAAGGTGCCAGCTTCCGTGCACCTTACAGCCCAGTAGGGAAAACAGGTCCATATAAAACACAGTGATAGCCAAGGTCATCGCTATGAAGGAAAAAAAGGCCAGGGCAGGGGATAGAGTGACGGGGTGGTCAGAGAAGACCTCTCTGAGGAGGCAACATCTAGCTGAGGTCTGAATGTAGCAAGTGTAAGCCACACGGGTGTCAGAAGAGCATTCTGGGTAGAGGCACAGCAGGTGCCAAAGCCCCAGGGCAGGGGCAGGCTGGGAGTGTGGAGGGAAGCAAGGGTAGGTGTGCCCAAGCCCAGTGAACGCAGCAGGGAGGAGCTGGCTGAGGGCAGGAGGGGCTGGATCATGAGGTGGTGAGCAGCCTGGATCTGATCCCAAGCGTGTGACATCACGGGGACAGAAGGGGGAGCTGAGCAGGGGAGTGACATCATTTGACTTAACATTCAACAGAATTTTTTTGTGTGGCTTTGTGGCAAATAAACCGTGTATGTTGGGGGAAAGGCAAGGGCTGAGGCGGGAACTCATTAGATAGCTGTGCAGAAACCGAGGGGGAAGTGTTGGCAGAGTGGACTAGGGTGGGGCGGTGGAAGGGGTAAGATGCGGTCAGGTTTCACCTCCTCAAGGCGGCCCCTCTGACCACCCGTCCAAAAGCGCCTCCACCCTCAGTCTACACCCGTCCTGTCCAAGGCACACACCACCAGCCACATGCAACAACTGAGCTCTGCAAATAAGACTGGGGCAACCGAGGAACTCAACTGCATTTAATCTCAAGCAATTTACTATTAAAACAATAATTAATGAAAGTTAAAATTATTAAATTAAAAATAATTTATTATGAATTTAAAATGAAAAAACTGATAATTCAGTTACTGTAAAATTTTTAAGTATGTTTGGAACAACCTGGGTATGTGACTCTACTTTTCCAATGGTGAATTTTACACAATTTAAGTACAGATCAGGTATCTCTGATGAGAATTAAGGGTCCAGCTTGAGATGGGCTGTGTGTATAAAACTTATATGGGATTCTGAAGACTTCATATAAAAAAAGAATGTGAAATATCTGTTTATATTGATTGCATATTGAAATGGTAATATTTTAGATATAATGAGTTAAATATGTTATTAAAATTAACTTAAGGATTACTTTTTGAGTTTTTTTCCCTCTTTCAATGTGCCTACTGGAAAATTTAAAATTATATATGTTACACTATGTTTCTGTAGGACAGTGCCACTCCATACTGTGGAGTCTATATTATTGTATTGCCTCATTTTTTTCATAGTACCTGCTGCTTCCTGAGAACAGCTTGCTTATGCATGTGTTTACGTGGTTAGTACACACACACGCACACATGCACACGCACACGCACACGTGATTTGGGCTTGAGGAAAACAGGGACCTTGGGTGTTTCGTTCACTGCTCTACTCCCAGGGCTGGGAACCCACCTGACACAGAGTCGGCGCTCAACAACCACAACCGCCACGTGCTTCCTTGTGGGCTGAAACCGAGGTGGCTTTCAAGCACCCCAGGCTGAAACCCCTGCAGGGAAGCAGTTCTCCTGGCGGCCATTCCACAGCCCTCTAAACTGGTCATTTGGAGAAGGGCAGGAATGGGGACATACTTTTTATTTCCCTCATTGTGGAAAGCTTGAAATCTTGACAAGAGTAAAACAAACAGTGAAATGAACTTCTGATCACTCAGAAAAATGTTAACATTTTCCTTATGCTTTTAAAAAACGGAGTTGGTCGAAAGCTGTAGCCTGACGGCACTTCATCCCTAAATCCTTCGGCACGTGCCTTGGACGAACATCATCACCGTGCCCTGGTCTGACAACAGCGAATACATCCCCCAAAGCTCTTTTTGTGACTTTTCTATGAGAAAGGTACAGCAGAATGAAGCCTGAAAAGCAGAAATATGGGCATTTCCCTCTACAGATGTTTGGTTTTTTTCCTCCCCTGGGGATGGAGGAAGATAACAAAACCAAGGCCATGCTTAAGTTCAGAGTTAGACAACGGGTATGTTTTGATGTAAAATGTGAACCATAAGATGGCCTTGTACTGTTTAAGGGAGCCCAGCCAGAAGAATGCTTGCTTTATTATGTTTCTTTCTTTGCAGGATAAAGCAGTAGTAAAAAAATAACAGTCAAAGTTAATACTAAGATTATTATTTTAGAGACAGGATCTTGCTCTGTTGCCCAGGCTGGGTGCAGTGGGGCCATCGTAGCTCACTGCAGCCTCCAACTTCTGGGCTCAAGTGATTCTTCTGCCTCAGCCTTTCGAGTGGCTAGAACTACAGGTGTGCACCACCATGACCGGCTAATTTTTTAAAATTTTTTGTAGAGACAGAGTCTTGCTATGTTGCCCAGGCTGGTCTTGAACTCCTGGCCTCAAGTGATCTTCCCGCCTCAGCCTCCCAAAGCGCTGTGATTACAGGTGTGAGCCACTGTGCCTGGCCCCAACCTAAGAATAATTATTAACAAGATTAATAAATATTGAATGTTTACATGTGCCAGGCAACACTCTAAGGCTTATTATTTAATTCTCACAAGTGCTATTCATGACGCCATTTTCCAGATGAGGATGTGGAAGCCCAGACTGGTGGGAATCACTCACTCAAGGCCACAAGGCAGCAAAGTGGCAGAGCCAGGGTTCAAAGTGGGGCACTTGCCCCCACTTGCCTGGCTCTTAATCATGCTGTGCCTGCCTTCCCCCTGCCTGGGTCGGGGGAAACAAGTTGGGAACGTCAACCCAGCAGGCGCGAGGCTGCTGTCCTGAGAGGCTGGCGCTCCCCTGCACTGATGTGCAGCTTTCCCTGAATGGCAAGAACGGCTCCCTGTGAGTCACCGTGTGCACGTAGGTGGGGGGAGTGGGGGGCGGGGAGAGCCCAGTTGCCACAGAATTTATGGCTAATGCCGAAGGCCTGCTTTCCTTCTGGAAGCCTGGAACTTTGGCACCTGCCAGGCGGAGGCTGTCGACCTGCGAGCAGCTCACAGTAAGGAGCCTGGACACCGAGTGTGCAACCGGTGCGCCTGGAGGACAACATTTCACGCGCGTTCACTCGTTACTGGGGGGATTAGTGTATTCCATGGGATTCCACTTGGGCGAGGACTCCTGGGAGCTTGCTGGCTTCCCCCGGACTCCGTCCCACAAACCTCTTCTCTTTGCGGACACTGCTTTGTGTCTTTCTGCCGTAACAAATGGTAGCTGACTACGACTACAGGCTGTGACCTGGGAGTCCCCTAGCGAATGGCTCGACCTGGGGGGTGGCTGTACCGGCCTCACGCGGCAGGACCAACGAGCAGCCGGGTCTGCTACGGATGGGGCTGAGGCGGGGCTCCCCAGCCACTGCTGAGCCACACCCCGCTCCTCCCTCCCTCTCTCTGGGCGGCAGGGAGGGGTCCCCGCACTTGAGCCACGGCGCAGGAGGGCCCTTAAGTTACACTGCGCCACGGAGGCCACGCCACGCTGGCCTGCCTGGGGGACCAAGGGCAGGGAGGAGTTGGTGCCTGCCGTAGACCGGAGGCATCGCGCCCCAACCAGAGCCACGTCCTGATCCCAGAACCCATGGAGGTGGCCCTTGCGTAGCAAAAGACTTTGCCAGTGTCACTAAGTTGAGGACCCTGGAGGTCAGGAAATCAGTTTTTCCTCTACTCTCACACCACAGCTGCCATCGGCGCAGAAGACCTTCGTGAACACACGAGTGTGGGGATGTCACCCTACGCGCCAAGAAAACACGCAGCTCTGCAGTGGAGACCAGCCGGGGGTCCCCCGACTCAACTGCGACGCTACCTGGGAATGGCGTCAGGTCCCACGGACCGCGGGCTCCGTCCCCGAGGCCGCCCCACCCCCAGCCCCGGACACCGGGGGCCAGTCCAGGCCTCCGGAATTTCTCATCGGCTGACTGACTTCACGTCGGGGTTCCCCCAGCCCCCCTTTCGGGATCGGTTAATCTGCTAAAGGAGCTCACGGAACTCGGGCAATGCGGACGCTTACCGATTTATTGTAAAGGATATTACAGAGGTAAAGGATTTATCGAAAAGGATACGAGACGAAGAGATGCGCAGGACGCGGAGCCACCACGCCAGCCCTGGCGCGCCAGCCTGCAGGACCCCTCTCGCGCCCTGCGGACCGGAAGCTCGCCCGACGCCGCCTTCGGGTTTCTATGGAGGCGCCGCTGCGTAACACGGACGCGCCGTGACGTAGACATGATTGACTGAACCACGGGCCACTGGTGACCCGCTCAGTCCCCAGCCCCTCGCGCCTCCCTCTGTCCCACCCCGGTCCTTCCGGTGGCCAGCTCATTAGCATATGGACAGACGCCACTTGGAGACTCCATGGGTCTCAGGAGTTGCGTATGAGGAAATAGGGCCGGAGAGCAGACGCGCCGTTTCGCAACGTCGCGAGCCCGGCCCGGCCCGGGGGGCTCCTCTTCAGCGGGAGGCCGGAGGCCAGAGGCCGCGAGTGGAGGATGCTCCGCGTCTGCCTCCGAAGGCGCTGGAGGGGACCCGGGCCCCTGCGGCACCCCGCATGCTCTGCCTCTCGGGGCTGCAAGGGAATAAATGAGCGTCATCGGAAGCCATTAAATTTGTGGTAATTGGTCACAGCAGCAGCAGGCAATGAACACGGCGACCCTTCCGCCATTTCTTCCAGTCCTCGGGCCCAATAAATAGGCTTCTTTTGCTCTGTCAGTGACCGGCTGCTGAAAAAACGTGTCATTCATTCAGGGCAGTGATGGCTGGCGATCGCTGGCGCTGGCCTGGGAGGTCCCCCAAGAGGCAGAAAGGAGCCCCGATGCCAGCCCTGCCTCAGGTACACACTACGGGTCCAGACACCGACGTCAGACAGAGGCTTGGAGCCCTGCTTAGTTTTAGCCAGGGATGGAGGGCAGGGCCGGGCAGCCCCCAGCTCAGCAGTGACCAACTTCTCACTAGCTGTGTGACTTGGGCAAGTCACTCAACCTCTCTGTGCGGCAGTTTCCTCACCTATTAAGTAGGGATAATACAGAACTTACTTCTGGGGCTGTGAGGATGAAGAAGAGTCAAACTCGGGTCCTACAACCCCACCCCCAAGCTAGTGTCTCCTTGCTAGTCCCTGCATGGGCTGGCACACCCTGCCTCAGTCCCTCACGCCCTTCAGCCGTGGCTCAAGCCTCACCTCCTCGGCGAGCCTCACGCTGGCCATTTCAACAATGCAACCTGCCCTCGCCCCACCTACCCCCCACTGCCCATCTCCTTTACCCTACCCAGATCCCTCTCTTTTCCTTAGCTCTTATCATGGTCTAACATGCCACGGAAATTGCTCACTTGTCATCTGCAGTGATCACTGTCTTGTGTCCCCCCACCCGGGTGCACATCTCCAGGGCGGGGCTCTGCGGCTCCCAAGTGCCTGGACCAGCAATGGGCATGGGGGAGGGGCTGGTTAACTCGCTCACTGAAGGACCGAACGGCCCGCAGTAGGAATTAACTTTCTTTGCCATCACTTCCTCAAGGAGACTTCCTCACCCCGCCCCCAGGCCAGGGCAGGTGCCTCTTCCACTGGCACCAGGTGCCATGTTTTTAAGTGGGAAACTCATCCGGTTGTTACCACATTTGCCTTCTGCCTTCACCTCTTGTCCTCCACTGGACACTGCGCGTTAACCAACGTTCTTGTGTGTATAGCTGTGTGACCTTGGGGAAGTTACTGAACCTTGCTGAGCCTTTACCACCCTCCTTTATATCTGCAACGGGAGGACAAAGGGCTGCTGTCGTGAGGATGAGATGAAATCCTATCAGTCAGTGCTCCATTAAGGTAAGCTGTATGTACGAATATCATCACTGCTGCTGACGTTACGAGTGCCGGGTGGGGCTCCGGTTCTGTGGGCTGAGCTTGGGAAGAAGGCCAGGTTTACTGTCCTCTGTCCATGTGCTCTGTGTGAGCATTCAGGTGTGTGTGTTGAATGCGCTCAATGCTCAAGGGGCAACATCACCCCCTCGGCTAATAATAATGATGAGGCCAGGCGTGGTGGCTCACGCCTGTAATCCCAGCATTCTGGGAGGCCGAGGTGGGTGGATCACTTGAGACCAGTAGTTCAAGACCAGCCTGGGCATCATAGCAAGACCCCCATCTCCAAAAAATTTAAAAACCAGCTGAGTGTGTGAGGCGTACCTGTAGTCCCAGCTACTTGGGAGTTTGAGGCAGGAGGATCGCCTGGGGCCAGGAGTCTGAGGCTGCAGTGAGCTATGATTGCACCATTGCACTCCATCCCGAGCAACAGAGTGAGACCCTGTTTCAACAAAACAAAACAAAACAATGAGAAGGAAAGCTGCGCTGGGTATTTTGAATGTGATATAGAATCTCTAATCTTTAGAGCAAACCAGCCATACAGGGTTCATCTTCCATCGTCAGGACGAGAGAGGGAAGGTGACCTGCGCGTCGTGACTGAGCTTTGACTGGTGGAGCCTGGACTGGAGCCCCTGTGCACAAGTGGCACACTCTGCCTTCCGCGTGCAGGACAGGAGTCCACTGTCCTCCCTGGCAGGGCCCGCGGGGCATCGGTGTGCTGCCCAGCTTCCTGAGAACATCCCCGTCGTTTCTCTTTGTCATGGCAGAGTGCCCAGGACTTGGGGAAAGCGAGAGCTCACCATGTTCGGGTTGAGGAGTCGTGGCTCAGTGACAACCTGAATGGCCTGGCCTTCAATTTTTTGGCTGCTCTAAGCAAGGCCTCCCTCACGCAGAAATTGGGACCAAAGGGCCTGGCCTAGGGTCCCGGACTCCTGAATTCCGGGCGCTGTGTATCAGACACCAGGGCAGCGGTATGCCGGTGAATGTCTAACAAGCAGCTTGGATGGGGAATGTTGGGAGGTGATTTGTAGCATTTGCCAATTCCATGGTGTAAACACTCCCACCACAGCTAACTGTGAGCTACCAGCGTGGGGCTGGAGAGGGATGTGGCAATGGGCTCCAATGAGCCAGCACGCAAGCCACAGGGCCTCTGAGACTGAAGTGCTGTTCTTTGCCTGGGAATTCTCAAACTTTTGACTAATATCCCGGAATAGTGGAGGAGGGTTAATGCCTGTCTCTCTGGTCTGTAACAGAAAGAACACGGGCTTTGCACGTGCATGTTAGGCCTGCCACTTCCCTGGGAGCAGATTTGGTTCCCTCACTTGTCGGGCAGGGCTCCAGGTGCCCCTACTGCAGGGAAGCGCAGCTGCGAGGACGGCTTTTGGTAAGATATCCAAGCACAGGTCATCTGCATCCTTCCCTCCCTCCTCCAAACAATTTTTCTCATTCCCACATGCTCTAAAGGAGCCAGGGGTGCCGCAGGCACTCAGGGTTGCAGCTCTCAACCCTGTGTGTCCAGTAGAGTCTCCTGGGAGCTTTCTAATAAATAGCAATGGCTGTGTGCCATGCCAGGCCAATTACATCAGAATCTCTGGGAACTGAGTCTGGGCCTTTTATTCTTATTTTTTTAAAAGCTTTCCAACGTGATGTCAATGCAAAGTTGTAGTTTAGAATCACTGTCTCAGGAGCAGGGCTGGAGATCAGACCTCTCTCTGCTGAGGCCCACACTTCACCACTGGAAAAGTCTTTGAGAAGCTCAAAGCCAAACTCTTAGATTCCCCAGTCAAAGGATTCCAAAGAAATCACCAGTGGTGGCCGTTCCTGGCTCAGGAGTTGACCGAGATGCGCATGGGAAGTCTGGATGTTGATTCTGAAAACAGCACCTGCCATGACCCTGTAATCCTTTCACCCTGCTTCATTCTTGAAAATACTTATCACCATCTAGTGTAGATTTTACTGTTGTCTCTCCTACTAAATGCAAGCTCAGGTGGTTAGGAACCTTGTCTGTCCTGACCAGAGACTAGCATGGTGCCCCACCCACGGTAGGCACTCAGCTGCTGAATGAATCAATGTGTCTCGGCGCCTACCCAGCTGCAGGCCATGGACACCTTTCTTCTCATCTCAGAACGCTAGCCCTTTATCCTCTCCTCCCTTCCCACTTTCCCCAGGCCCCTTGCTCTCCTATCTTTATGCCTTGAGTCTGTCCACGGTGTGCCCGCATTATGGTCCTCTACAGCAGTGATTCTCAAGCCGGGGTGATTTTGCCCCCCCAGGGGACACTTCGCAGTGTCTGGAAACATTTTTGCTCATCACAACTGGGTGAGGGATGGTGTGTTACTGGTATCTGGTGGGTAGAGCACACAGATGCTGCTCAACATCCCATAATACATAGGATAGCTCCCCTCCCAATCCCTAACAAAAAATTATCTGGCCCAAAATACACTTAGTGCTGAGGCTGAGAAGCCCTGCTCTGCGAAGAGACATTCCCAGATCTCTGTGTTATACGGAAACACTCCTTCATCCTTGCCACTTGTCAGTTCTGGTCCTGACCCCACAGGCTCCCTAGAGCCATCTCCACCCAGGAAGACCTTCTGTTGCTGGCCCCACCTCCTCCGTCCCACCATTGCCTTCCCGGTGCCCTGCCTAGAAAATTCTAAATCTAAGCCCTGATCTAGACTTTATTTGACCTCTGGACTTGAAACCTTTACTCTGGCACTTAAATATTTTTTATTTTATACCTATGGATTTTATTCTCTAAGCGTGGGATCCCTGCAGTTACTATGCTAATAATAAAAACAATGACCATTTATATGTCGCTTCCGTCCTGCCAGGCACTGTTCTACTTAATGCTCACCATAGCCTGAGGCTGGTTCTGTTATTAACCCTGTTCGCAGGTGAAACTGAGGTGTGCAGATCTAGCAAGCTCTCCCAAAGTCACACAACTAGTGAGTGGAGTCAATGCAACCAGGGGTCAATGCTAGGCAGCGGGGCCCAGAGCCCAGGGTCTTCATCATGTGTATGGAGACAGAACCATATGCAGCCTTGGGTCCCAGAGGCGAGGTGGGCTCTGCCCTCCCCTCAAATGCACACTTACGCAGAAACAGACAATGCAGGTGCTTGGCTACCGGGGGCACCATTGTTCAACTGGGAGATGGTCACATCCTCTGCTATGAGGACGAAGAACGCCAAGTCCCAAGTTCAGAGACGCAGACTCTTCCAGGATTCACCACTACACCCCTACCGCTGTACTACGTCAAAGAAGAATGACCACCAGAACCACAACTAACACCCACACAGAGTGCTCTGTACGTGCCAAGCTCTGTGTGGGGTGTTTCAGCTGTGCTATCACACTGAATAGCACCCAGGCAGATGCTATTATATTCTTATTTGACCCAGGAGGAAACTCTTGCACAAATGAAGTTTCCACAGTAGCCCACCACACCTGTACAGCCACTCAATTATCCCTACGAGGAACCTCATTTCCACAGTTACGGTGAGATATATATACACCAGATGGCACAATCAGTCACCCACTGCCATACACAACCACAAAGCCACTGACACTTGGTGGAAGACACCAAGTCAAATCACAGTCACCCCACTATGATAAACAGCCACATCAGTCTGCAACACACACACACTCGCTCCCAACAACAGAAATCTTCAGAGCCACACTCACACACCACCCCAGGTTCCCTGCAGGCTCTACTGTTTCCTTATGCCAATGCCACTGATCACGTAGCGATCTATAAAACGTGGTCCGGAGACACAGCTCCCTTCACCATACAGGTCAACTCTAACACACGGAGGCACCCACAAGCCCATCTCACCTCAACCTGGAGTCCACTACACAATCACAGCCACACAACCCCACACGCAGCCACAGCCGCACAAGCCCGGAGAGTCACAGAGGCACAACTGCACGCGCGCCACCCAACGCAGGTGCACGACCCACGCAAACTCAGAGCCCACGCATGCTCGGGCGCGCAGCCCCACGCTCAGAGACACGCCCCCCACACTCGCAGTCGCCCTCACCCCCGTCCCGGGTCTGGCCCTGGCGGCGCCCACCGTGACAGCTGCGGAGGAGCCCCACGCTCTCGTGCCCCCGGCCCTGCGCACCGCTCCGAGACCCCGCGCGGGCCCCGCCCCCAGGGCGTCCCGGAGCGCGAGGCCCCGCCCCCAAACAAGGCCACGCGGCGCGCGCGCCCTCCCCCCTCTCCGGGACCGGTCCGCTAGGCCCCGCCCTCTCGCGACGCGTAGCAGCACGGAAGCACGTTCACGCAATCAGAGCCATCCTCGGGAGGGAGCACCGCCCCACGCACCCATCTCCCCGCAGGAGTGCGCAGTCGCGCGCCCCGGGCCTCACTTGCACCTCTTCGCGAAGGTACGTGCACCTCCCCAGGCACTGAGGCCCTTCCTTGAGCTCTTTTACCAAACACAACCTCCGCAATTCGCCGCCCTCCCCGGCATGTTCACGTTTGGGGCTTAACGCCCCAGCACCCGCAGCTCCCGACTGCGAGTTCGGCACCCTTGGACGCGGCCATGGACGCGGGCAGCTGCGCCTGCGCACTACGAACTCAGCCTGTAACTCCCAGAAGCCTCCGCGGCGTGGCTGTGGACGGCCGCACCAGAACGTGAGGTGGAGAGGTCTTGGGCTGCGCTGCTCCGATCTGTCCGGTCCGGAGACGAAGTGATTCTGAGAAGGGCGGAGAGACGTTCCTTCTGGCCAGGAGTGGGGATTCCCACCTGCGCCTTTTAGAGGAGGGCTAGAGTCCTTTGCGCGGCGCCCAGACTGCAGTGCCCAGGATCCCCCGCGGCCCGCTTCCATTCCGTGTCGTGTTGCGCCTGCGCCGCCGGAGGGCCAGACTCGGCGTGAGGCGGCGCCAAGGTGAGACCGGGACCTGGCGGGGCT
>NW_012150008.1:105277-111019 GCF_000956105.1 Propithecus coquereli | reverse complement strand
TATTTGACCCAGGAGGAAACTCTTGCACAAATGAAGTTTCCACAGTAGCCCACCACACCTGTACAGCCACTCAATTATCCCTACGAGGAACCTCATTTCCACAGTTACGGTGAGATATATATACACCAGATGGCACAATCAGTCACCCACTGCCATACACAACCACAAAGCCACTGACACTTGGTGGAAGACACCAAGTCAAATCACAGTCACCCCACTATGATAAACAGCCACATCAGTCTGCAACACACACACACTCGCTCCCAACAGAAATCTTCAGAGCCACACTCACACACCACCCCAGGTTCCCTGCAGGCTCTACTGTTTCCTTATGCCAATGCCACTGATCACGTAACGATCTATAAAACGTGGTCCGGAGATACAGCTCCCTTCACCATACAGGTCAACTCTAACACACGGAGGCACCGACAAGCCCATCTCACCTCAACCTGGAGTCCACTACACAATCACGGACACACAACCCCACACGCAGCCACAGCCGCACAAGCCCGGAGAGTCACAGAGGCACAACTGCACGCACGCCACCCAACGCAGGTGTACGACCCACGCAAACTCAGAGCCCACGCATGCTCGGGCGCGCAGCCCCACGCTTAGAGACACGCCCCCCACACTCGCAGTCGCCCTCACCCCCGTCCCGGGTCTGGCCCTGGCGGCGCCCACCGTGACAGCTGCGGAGGAGCCCCACGCTCTCGTGCCCCCGGCCCTGCGCACCGCTCCGAGACCCCGCGCGGGCCCCGCCCCCAGGGCGTCCCGGAGCGCGAGGCCCCGCCCCCAAACAAGGCCACGCGGCGCGCGCGCCCTCCCCCCTCTCCGGGACCGGTCCGCTAGGCCCCGCCCTCTCGCGACGCGTAGCAGCACGCAAGCACGTTCACGCAATCAGAGCCGTCCTCGGGAGGGAGCACCGCCCGACGTACCCACCTCCCCGCAGGAGTGCGCAGTCGCGCGCTCAGGGCCTCCGTTGGGCAGGCGCACCGGGCCTCACTTGCACCTCTTCGCGAAGGTACGTGCACCTCCCCAGGCACTGAGGCCCTTCCTTGAGCTCTTTTACCAAACACAACCTCCGCAATTCGCCGCCCTCCCCGGCATGTTCACGTTTGGGGCTTGACGCCCCAGCACCCGCAGCTCCCGACTGCGAGTTCAGCACCCTTGGACGCGGCCATGGACGCGGGCAGCTGCGCGTGCGCACTACGAACTCAGCCTGTAACTCCCAGAAGCCTCCGCGGCGTGGCTGTGGACGGCCGCACCAGAACGTGAGATGGAGAGGTCTTGGGCTGCGCTGCTCCGATCTGTCCGGTCCGGAGACGAAGTGATTCTGAGAAGGGCGGAGAGACGTTCCTTCTGGCCAGGAGTGGGGATTCCCACCTGCGCCTTTTAGAGGAGGGCTAGAGTCCTTTGCGCGGCGCCCAGACTGCAGTGCCCAGGATCCCCCGCGGCCCGCTTCCATTCCGTGTCGTGTTGCGCCTGCGCCGCCGGAGGGCCAGACTCGGCGTGAGGCGGCGCCAAGGTGAGACCGGGACCTGGCGGGGCTGCGCTGCGGCGGGGCCGGGCCGGACCGGACCGGACCGGGGCGGGGGCCGGAGGGGTGCGGGGTTGGCCGCCGCGGCGGCGCGTGAGGTGACCACTGCGTGATTGTGGGTCTCTGTGAGAGAAGGTGTGAGGTGTGACCTCGCCCAGGCTTTTCGGGTGTGCGGGTCCCGGCTTTTGTTTGTGCGTTTGTGTATGCGAAACCCAGATTGCGTTATTGTGGATATGTGTGTTTCCGTATGAGCGTGTATGTGACCCGGTTTTTGTAGTCGTGTGCCCTTACATGCGTGAGAGATCCAGCTTTTCGCTGTGCACGTGGGGAGGGCTCCGATTTTGAATGTGTATTGTTTAACTTCTGTATCCGCTTTTCCACAGGGTGGGCAGAGACAGTGTAGCCCCACAAAGCCTAAAATTTCTACTGTCTGATGCTTTGGAGCCCACTTTGTGTGGCTGTGTGTTGTGTGTGTAACCACTGATAGTGAATGTGCGTGCTTGTATATGTGTGTGTGACGCCCAGTTTTTGTGGTGTGTACACCTGTCTCAGGAACCGCTGATTTTGAACGTGTACGCTGGCGTAGGTTTACATACAGTCTGCGGCTGTGTTTGCACAACGGCACAATTCAGTAGTTGCAGCAAGGATCTTATGACCCACAGGCCTAAAATATTATCTGACTCTTTTGAACTCAGTTTTTGTGATTGAGTATTGTGCGTATGTGTTTGTGTAAGGTTAAGTTATTGTGGTTGTGTATTGTGTGTATATGTTTGTGTAAGGCTAAGTTATTGTGCTTGTGTATGGGAAGCTACTGTTTGTGACCATGTGTGTGTACCTGCCTGTGTGTGGAGACCCAGTTTTTGTGGTTGTATAGGTGTGCATATGTGCGAAGGAAACCCATGGCTTGCAGTTTCGCCCGTGTGGCTCTATGCGTGAGGAGGTTTTGGGTACAAGGTTCTAGGGTAAATGTGTGAGGAACAAGTATTAGTTTCCCATTTCTATGATTAGGTGGTGATAATGATAAAAATATCAGCTAACAGGTATTTCGGGCTTTTACTATTATTACTGCTTTCACCACTGTGACTATTAGTACTTAACTGATTGCTGATCCTAGTCAAAAGTTGTTTTTTCTATTTAAGGTTTTCTTTAATCCTTTTAACCCTCCTCTGAGTTGTTTCAACAAAAATCTCCAGCTTTCAAGTGTGTAAACTGAGGCACAGGAACATTAAGTAACACACCTAAGGTAACACAGCTAGAAAGGGTCAGAGCTCATTTGGAATCCAGGTTTTTCTGATTCCAAAGCGCCTGCTCTTTCTGTCTCTTCAGGGTCTGTAGGTTTTTTTGGTTTTTTGTTTTTTGTTTTGTTTTTGTGGACTGGGAGATTATTCTGAGTATCTGGTGGTACTAGAACAAGAGGTGTGGCTGAGATATTCAAGAAACCTCAGAATAAATCTGTTACTTAGCAGTTTCTTTGGTGTTTTCCTTAAACAGCCTCCCAAGAGTGGGTGTGATCTTTCTGCTGTTTAAGGGGACTTTGGTGGGAAAGTCTGGGAGCCCTGGACTGAGGAAAAAGCTTCATGCATCCAGAGACCACATGGCCTAGTGCAGAGAGGCCAGAGTGCTGAGGATCAGACGTCTTGGATCTTGATCAGGCCCTGTTTTGCCCGTTCTCTGAATGAGGCAACCTTCTCCAAGAGGCCCAGGAGCTTTCTGAGGCAGTGAGTTTGTCCTGGAATCAGGCTCAGAATCCAGTCCTTTTCTTGGATTTGATCAGGCGCTCACCACCTCCATGACCTCTGGTGATGTCCTAAAGCTAACATTTGCTGCCTGAGAAGATACTTTCCCCAAGGAATTCATCTGCAGGCTAGGGTTGGGAAAGACGAGAAATCAAGAGTCCCCAAGGCAGGGCTGGGGTGCAGCAGTTGTTTCAAACTTGTGTGCAAAAGAACGTGCCACTGTGCTCGAGGTTGCATTGAAGACTGTTGCACACGTGTGACGGTATGTGAGTATGTTTTGCCTGTAGCTGGGTGTGAGATTGTGCTTGGGGCTTGTGTTACTGAGAGAGACTGTGTGTGTGGTGGCTTGAGAGTATGGTGGTTTGCCAGCATGTGAATGTAGCTGTGCTTGTGTGTCTGTGACATTCTCAGTGGGGTTCTGTGTGACCATTTGTGAAGGCTGCTGCACTCTGAAACTCAGGAGTTGAGGTATGAGTACCCCAACCTTATTCTTCTGTTTCTCTCTCTCTCTTTTTTTTTTTTTTGAGACAGGATCTCACTCTGTTGCCCAGGCTAGAGTGCAGTGGCTGCAGCCTCAAACTCCTGGCCTCAAGTGTTCCTCCCTCCTCAGCCTCCCAAATGGCTAGGATTACAGGTGTGAACCACTGCCTTATTTCTCCATTTCTAGAGTTGATGTTGGGGCTGAGTTTGTCGAAGAAGAGTCCCATGTGCTTTGTGTCTACCTCAGAATTCTGTGAGTTGTGTTTGGTTTTATAGCAGTGTTCTCTCATACTATGATTTGCCACTAAGAAGATATATGAGATTTATAGATCCTGTTGCAATTACTCAACTCTGCTTTTGCCTCAAAGCAGCCACAGAAAATATGTAAACACGGCCGGGCGCGGTGGCTCACGCCTGTAATCCTAGTTCTCTGGGAGGCCGAGGCGGGCAGATTGTTTGAGCTCAGGAGTTCGAAACCAGCCTGAGCAAGAGCGAGACCCCGTCTCTACTGAAAATAGAAAGAAATTAATTGGACAACTAAAAATATATAGAAAAAACTAGCCGGGCATGGTGGCACATGCCTGTAGTCCCAGCTACTCGGGAGGCTGAGGCAGGAGGATCGCTTGAGCCCAGGAGTTTGAGGTTGCTGTGAGCTAAGATGACGCCACGGCACTCTAGCCCAGGCAACACAGTAAGACTCTGTCTCAAAAAAAAAGAAAAAGAAAAAATATGTAAACACATGAACATGGCTGTGTTCCAATAAAACATTATTTATGAAAATAGGTGGTGGAACACATTTGGCCCAGGACCTTGCACTAAGATATCCTAGATTTTCTAGACCTTAGTCATTTGAAGGAAATATTCCCATCTCCTTCCTGGGTACTCAGTTGAGTGAATGAAGACTCATTAATAAAATGATGGAGTAGGAAGGGAATAACTACCATGTACTCAGTATTTTCCTTATTGCCTTATAAAATTACTGCAACTGCCCTGTGAGGTAAGTACACTTAGCTTCATTTTACAGATGACAAAACTGAGGTTCTGAAAGATTCAGTGATCCTAAACTATCTCCTATCCTGGGGCTTTGTTTGGAGAAAAGACTTCCTTAAACAATGGTCATTGCTTGGTCCTCAGAGAGGCCACAAGGTCTAGACCAGTGGGTGTTGGCCCTGGCTCCCCCTGGGGAGCTTATGAAAATAGTGATGCCTGGGCCTCACCCCTGGAGATTCTGATTCAGTTGTTCTGGGCGTGGCACCTGGAAATAGGTGTTTTTTAAAATCTCCCAAGTGATTCTATGTGCAGCCGGAATTGGGAACAGTGGTCAAGACCTGTATTGTCCGATATGGCAGTTACTAACAACACATGGCTTTTTAATTAATTAAAATGAAATAAAATGAAAAATTCAGCCCCTTATTCAGACTAGTCCACATTTGAAGTGCTCAATAGCCACATGTGGTTAGTGGCTACCATATTAAGCGGGGCAGATAGAGAACCACGGAAGGTTCTTTGGATGGTGTGCTGATCTAGGAGAAAGAACCCAGCATTAGAGAGTTCAGGTAAACTGGATTCTAGGTCAGGTCCCGTATCTTCTTCATTTCTGTTTGTGGAGACCCAGGCTTTGAGAGAATGCCTATGTCTCTGTTCCCCTTTTAAGGGACAAACTGGAAATTGAAGGTCCAATAGACTCATACAAAAAAAAAAAAAAAGCCCAGAAACAAAACAAACAAATAAACCGTTGGTCTTATATCAAAAGATTGGCAAATGAGTGTACATTTACATGTTTAAAAACAAAATGATTAAAGTATTTTTAATTACCCATTGGATCCACTTTTTTTAAGAACCAACCATTGGTTCTGACCATGATAATAAGAGGGCTTATCTGTAAATATCCCCATTTTACAGATAAAAAAATAAGGCATTAAGAAACAATAACTTGCCCGAGGCTGTACCTCCAGTAAGGGGATTCGTACCTAGAAAGCCTCAAGAGAC
>NW_012150008.1:81627-103732 GCF_000956105.1 Propithecus coquereli | reverse complement strand
TGAAGCCCTGGGACCCTTTAGGGACTCCACAAAGGTTTGCTTTGATTCTCATTTCAAAAACGAAACTGTTTTTTAAAGGCTGTGATTAAAATATAGCACATGCACTAAAATTTTTTATTTATTGGACACCTCTATCAGCCTGATGCGTGTTTTTCACGTACACCTCGGAAGACTCTATTAACTGAAGGCAAGCTGTTAGATACTGTTACCATTTGCAACAGCTTATCTCTGTGGGGTAAGGTTTTGCTCCTTATAGGAAAAGCAAAAGAAAACACTGAAAGAAAGGGGGTAATATGGACTGATACAAGACAGCAAAGGCCACCTGTAATCTCTGCTTGCACATCTCATTGCTGGCTTCGTAATAAGTAAATGTCACACAGTTAATCTTATTACAAGTTTTTTTTTTCTTCTTTTGAGACAGCATCTCGCTCTGTTGCCCAGGCTAGAGTGCAGTGGCATTATCTTAGCTCATTGCAGCATCAGACTTCTGGGCTCAAGCGATCCTCCTGCCTCAGCCTCCAGCGTATCTTGGACTACAAGAGTGCACCACCACACCTGGCTAAATTTTTCTACTTTTTTGTAGAGACGGGGTCTTGCCATGTTGTGCAGGCTGATCTTGAACTCCTGGGCTTGATCGATCCTCCCATCTTGGCCTCCCAAAGTGCTAGGATTACAGGTGTGAGCCACTGCACCCAGCCTTGAGAAGTATTTTTGGTAATAAAAAGCGACTTTGAATCCTATATATTGGGATTCCATGTAAGATTTCATTAGAAAAGTGTTGTGGTTTTATTTTCTTTAAAAGTTTAGAAACCACTGATACAGCTGATGAGGTTCCACTGCTGGGATTTATGCTGGACTCATGGGGGTGGGGAGTGTCACATAATTGAATTTGCATTTCTTAAAAAGAGCACTCCGGCTGGTGGGGAGAGGACGAAGGACGGAAGGTGGGCAGTGCAAGAGAGGCCAGGGAGGAGGCTGTTTGTAGCCATCCGGGGAAGAGAAATCTCACACCTGTCTACTTACTTTAGCCTCGTCCAAGCTACAGTCATCTCATGGAAACTGAGTAGCTCCTTAACTAACCTCTGCACTTTACTCCAAATCACTAGAACCTGTCCCTTGCCCGCTGACAACCTTTCAGTGGCTTCCCAGGGCTTTTAGGATTGGGTCCAAAATGCTTGCATGGTTGTTCAGGTCCGAGGGGTCTGCTTGTACACACCATCCAACCCCCTCCTTCTTCTCCAGCCTCCATCCTTCTTTCCCACTCCAGGCATGTCTAGGCCACTTTCCACCCCAGGGCCTTTGCACAAGCCAGTACCTTCACCTGGAGTCTCTTGTACCCGTTTTCTGTCTGTCCGACTACCTCTCATTCTCAGATCCGTGTTGCTTTTCCAAAGAGGCTTTCCTTGACCACCCAACAATCCACAGTAGGGTTCTTCTGTTTTCTTTCTCACAACATCCTGCGCTTTTCCTCTGTAGCTCTAAGTATCACCTGTAATCATCCATTTATTTGTTTTGTATCTGTCTGCCCCATTCACCGCTGAATCCAGGATCCGTCGATGACTAGCTGCTCCATAAAAATTTACTGAGTGAGTTCCTCAATAAGTTAAACCTGGAATTGTCACATGACCCAGCAATTCCACGTCTAGGTATATACCCAAAAGAAGGTAAAACCGATGTTCAAACAAAAACTCATACAGGAACGTTCGTGGCAGCACCATTCACAGTAGCCAAAATGTGGAGAGAACCCAATGCCCTTCAGCTGATGAATGGATAGACAAAATGGGGTAAGCGATGGGCTATTTTTCATCCGTAAAAAGGAACGAAGTACTGATATGTGCTACAACATGGGTGAACCTTGGAAATATGCTGGACACACCACCACCAGGCACGGAGGGCTGCATGATTCCTTTGTATGAAGAGCCCAGAATGGGCAAGTCTGCAGGGACAGAGTGGATTAGTGGTTCCCGGGGGCTGGGGGGAGACTACTCCATATTTAATGGATACAGAGTTTCCTCTCGGGATGACAAGTTTCTGGGAATAGATAGCAGCTATGGTTGGACAATATTGTGAGCGTTCTTACTATCACTAACGGTAAATTTTACGTTGTACATATTTTGCCACAATTTCTAAAAACCCAAAAGAAAATTCATCAAGGGGATTCATAAACGAATTCCTCCAGGTCTGCATGACCCCTTGTGTGCAGTGTGCTCCATGGGCTGTGTCAGGCAGCGGCTTGAAATTCAACTTGGGACTTTTCGTGCAATTCCGCAGTTCTGTGATCGCAGCTTCCAAGCCCAGCTGGGTCCCCTACCTCCAGCGCTGGGTGATCGGGATGAAGCCTTCCCCACCCCGGCCCGCCACGCCCTGCCGCAGCATACCTGATGTCCAGGTCTGGGTTACAGTAGCGGCAGTAGCACTTGGGAGGTGGCCAAGGGAGCAAACCGGGAAAAAGAGAAACAGCAGGGGTGAGGCGAGCAAGCTCCCTTTCTCCACACTCTCCCTCCTCTTCCTTCCTGCCCTCCTCCTCCACCCCTTCCGTCCTGTTGACATCCCATCCTCTTGCTGGTCTGTTCCGCCTCCCCCTCACAGCTCCCGCCCTCCTCCTCATCCCCAGAGCTGGGGTTTCTCAACCCCAGCACTTCCGGCACTGTGACCTGCGCTGTTCTTGGTCGTGCTCAGCTTTCCTGGGCAATGCAGGGTGTTGAGTAGCATTGCTGGACTCGAGCCCCTGGGTGCCGGCATCACTTCCTCCTGGTGTGACAGCCAAACCAGGCTTCGGACCCTGCTGAGGGTCCCTGGGGTGGCAAAGTCACCCCTGTTTGAGAACCACCAGTCTACCAAGGGCTCAAGTCGGAGTCTGGGGCCCATCTCCTCTGTCTGTTTCCTCTGTCCCTCCCTCCCGATCCATCCGCAGTTCTGCTGTAGAACCGCTCACTGCACCACTCGTCCCTGCCAGCCACCCAGCCTCCCACCCTGGCCAGGTGGACCCCCTCGCAGTCCCCTGCTTCCGCCCACTCCCCACGCAGCACCCGGAGCGACCCTCTCGCAACTCCAGTTGGAGGTCGCTGAGGCTCCGTCAAACTTGGAATAACAGCGTCCTGTTGCTGTGGTCTGCAGGAGCCCCGCGTGACTGGACTCTAGATCGCACTGATTCTCTGGGGTCCCCGAGGGTGCGAGCTGTTCCTGCCTCAGGGCCTGCCATGCTCGTTTGCTTTGCTTCTGGCTGCGGTTGTCCCCAGGCAGGACCCTCCTACTCCCTCCTCTCTCCATCCAAACATGCGCGCCCAGGGAAAGCTGCCGGCGGCCGCGTGCTCTGTCATGTCACCCTGCGTTCATTTTGTGGAGCCTGCTGCTCGTGTCCTGGTCCCCCTGTACTTACTGTGTGTGCCCTGTGGGCTCAGGGGCCCTGTGGTTTTGTCCTCTGCATCCCCAGCATCTAGCACAGGGCTGCTACCCCACGGGAATGGTTGGAGAGTGGATGAATGAATGGGCGGTAACTTGCCAGGTCCGGCACCTTGCCCTGCCGTCATCTCTGCAGCCCTTTGCAGGTGGTGTCCCTCCTCCTCGAAGGCTTCCCCCGCCCCCTTCAGCTGGCCAAGTCCATCCATCCTTAAGACACAGGGGAGCTGCCTCCTTCAGGAAGCTCAGCCTTCCCTGGAGAGCCCACCTCCTGCCAGCGCACTGCCAGAGGGGCCTGTGAAACACCACCCTGGCCTCGCAGCCCGGCCCTCTCCTGCCCGTCTCCCTAACGGGATGAGGACCTGCTTGAAACCAGCTCAGCCATCGCAGTCCCCAGCAATCACTAGACGACTTGGTCCTTATGAACCTCCCTTATCGGGGGTGAGGGGTGCACAGACAGAACGGATGAGCGGAATCCTTTATAGGAAACTCAAGCTCTGTTAGTACGGAAGGGAGTGGCTTTTCTCCCAGCCTGGGGGTGGCGGAGGGAAGGAGGAAGGGAGGGAGGAAGGGAGAGGGGAGAGAGGTTGTTTGGAAGGGGTCTCCTGCCTTTCGTATGTGGCACTTCCCAGGCCCCCTCCTTCCCTCTCTCTCCTCCTCCTCCCCTTCTAATCCGCCCCACCCCTCCCTCTGCAGCGCACAGACTCCCTGGCGCTGGCTCCTCCTTACCCAGTCCCCCTTGTTGTAGGACACGAACAGGAAGGTCATCACCATGTAGGCACATTTCAAAAAGTTCCATCCGTTCTTCCTCTTGGGAAGCAGTTTCTTGGGCGGGCTGGTGGCCAGGGCGGGCTTAACTGCAGAGGACAGGGTGGTGACTCAGGCAGGCGGCCCTCCCTCCTCCCCAAGAAGTTCCTGCTGTTTCTGAATCTCCGTTCTGAGCTCCAAACCCACATCTGCACCTGCTCCCTGGCTGAAATCTTGGTCCACATCTGCGGTTGCTGGGGCTTCCTCATGTGGTTTCCACCCAGTGTCCCGGACAAACAGTTGGGACTCTGTCCTGCTCTCCCACACCTCGCGTGCGAAACATCACGAGTCTGCCTAGATTTCTCACCAGAAATCTAGGTGAGATTGGTGCCCGGCTGGCGGCTCTCCTGATGACTGCGTCAGCCTCCGTGTCAGGCTTCCTCTTTCTCCACCGATCTTCCACATGGCTACTAGAAGGATCTTTCCAGCACCCAGATCAGACCACTTAACTTTCTTACTTTCAATCCTTATGTGATGTGCAAAGGTTGTTTTTACTTACTCAACACTTTTCCCTCGTCTTTTTGTTTTAAAAGTATTACATTCCAGAAAATTCACATTTTTACAAGTAAACATACCTATCTAAACAGGTCCCAAATCCAAAAATGAAACATTACCCGTGTAAAGGTAAATACAAGTGGAAAAAGAAAAAAAATATTTCTTCCTGTTGAAAATTCAGGAAGAGACGATTCCTTGTCCTTTGTTCTTAGAGGATTTATTTTAGAAAATGTGTTATTGTTAAGTCTCTGTTTCTTTGAAGTGTATGCAAATCTTTTTAAAAGCTAAATAAGCCTCCGGCTAATTTTATGACCTGGGATGATTTTTCTCAAGGACCTTGGAGCCATCTCATGGAAATGCAAACATCGAGGAAGACAGCCCCCTTTTCCCACTCATACCTCAGGATGTTGGCAACCATGAGCAGCACGGAAGGGACAGGTGGCTTGAAGGCTTTGGATGCCCTCAGCAAGACAGGTTCCCCCGCGCCGAAGCCCCCAGCCTTGACTCCCTGAAATCTTCTTTTCACAAGGCTCCGTTATGACCCAGGCAGAAGGCACTCACTGTCCTCTAGACAGGGAAAGGCATGACCCCATGCACTCACCTTCTTCCTTGCAACCATTTGTTTGTTCTAAAAAGGAAGAAGAGGAGAAAGTGGAGAAGGAGAAGCAGGAGGAGGAGGAATGAAAGGATGAAAGAAAGAAAAGAAGAAAAGAAAGCATCACTGAGTTTTGGAATGGATGGAGACTAAGCTGTAAACAGTCCTTCTGGGTGCTTCGAATGAGGAGAGAAGGGAACGCAATCGGCCTCCTTGGCATCCCTCTGTCCAGGCACTCCCCTGCCCCAGGGCCTTTGCACATGCTATTCCCGTTGCCTGGAATGCCCTTCCCCCCAGGTGTACACACATTCCACTCCCTCACCTGCTTCAAGTCTTTGCTCAAATATGACCTTCCCGGATCGCCCTTTAAAAACTCACCCACCTCTCCCACACCAGTCTCCGTCTCCCTCACTCTAGTGTCTTCATGGGACAGAACAACATCCAGCAGACTTGGAACCTCCTTCCCCAGTGATTTCTTCCCTTTCTCCTCTCATTGGAGGGCAAGTTCCACTTGGGCACAGATTTCTGTCTGTTATTCCCTGCTGTATCTCCATCACCGAGGGTAAGACTTAGCACGGAGTAGCCACATTAATTCATATTTGCTGGATGGATAAAGGCGTGTTAAACGTTTGTGATGGTGATGGTGATAGAAGAGTATGAGGTTTGATGGTATCTAAAGGCTCTTCCTGCATTAAAAAGAAGCTAATACCTCTATCTCCGCGCACAGGAGTGAAGGCAGACTCACCGTTCAACACCTGCAGGCTCAGCAAACCTGAGGAAGACAAGGACACGCAGATCGAATCACCAAAGGCAGTCTGATAAAGACTCCCAGACAGGCAGGTTCAACGAGAGCCCCCCAATCTACTCCCCTGAGAAGCCCGGCTGTGTCCCCTGGCGTCTGCTCTCTGCCCTGTCCCTGCTGCCCCTGCCTCGGGATGTGGTGCATGTTGTAATTTAACTGTTACTTGTCATTCTCCCCCATCGGGCGACGTGTGGGTGTGGAGGATCGAGCACGTCAGATTCATCCCTCAGGTCTGCACCGCCTGCAGGGCCCTGGCGCAGACAAGCCTCCCACAAACCCGGGGCTGCGCGCAGTGGGGCGTTTACCGAGGATCTCTGATGTTGTCCACCCAGGGGGAAGTGGGCGTCCAGGAGGCAAGACGGAGGTTGGGGAGCAGGCAGCGTCCAGAGTGTGGAGTCCGAGGGGCCAGGAAAGATGAGGCCGCATGTAGGGGAAGCATCGCAGCGTCAGAAGAGGAAGTAAAGGGAGTAAAGGACGAGCCCCCGGGGTCATGGCAAACAGTCAGGACTTGACGGGGGCGGACCCTCGAGGGCCCCGTCGTGTGGGTCAGAGGGAACCTGACCCCTGGGAGGACCCGCCTAGGGGTGATCTCGGGCTGGGAAGGACCCTCTCCCCAGCCCTTCCTTCCCTTGTCTTCGACGTCACTGTGGCGTGAGCACCTGGCATACTTCACAGGGTGGCAGGTTACGTCCCACCACCTGTTTTCTTCTGAACTTATCTTTTATAGCAACTTGATTGAAATACAATTCACATAATTTACAATTCACCCATCAAACGCGTACAAGACAGTATTTTTTAGTACATTCAGAGTTGTGCAACCATCGTCACGGTCGGTTTTAGGACGTTTTCATCACCCCCAAAGAAACCCCGTACCTGTTAGCCGTCTCCTCCAACCCGTACCCGTGAGCAGTCACCCCCACGTCCTCCCGCGTGCCTCTCTCACCTATGATCCTAGGCAACCACTAGGCCACTTTCTCTGTCTACGGATTTGTCTATTCTGGACACATCCTGTAAATAGAACCACTCCCTGTGTGGCTTTTGTGTCTGGCTTCTTTAACTGAGCATCATGTTTTCAAGGTTCGTCCACGGCGTAGCCTGTATCAGTGCTTCATTTCTTCTTCCTTATGGCTGACTACCGTCGTACCGTATGGGCCGGGCACGGTGCCTTACTCCTGCAATGCCAGTGCTTTGGGAGGCCGAGGCAGGAGCACAACTTGAGGCCAGGAGTTTGAGACCAGCCTGGGCAACACAGTGAGACCCATTTCTACAAAACTAGAAAAATCAGCCAGGTGCGGTGGTGCATACCTCTAGTTCCAGCTGAGGTGGGAGGATGGTTTGAGGCCAGGAGTTAGAGGTTGTGGTGAGCTATGATTGTGCCGCTGCACTCCAGCCTGGGTGACAGAGTGGGACACTATCCAAAAAAAAAAAAAAAAAAAAACCTACTGTATGGATAGCCCACTTTTCATTCACCCATTCATCCGGGGACAGACATTTGGGTTGTCCTGATGCCTGCTTGTATAAATAAAGCTCTATTGGAACACAGGCCTGCCACTCACTATGCATTATCTATGGCTGTTTTCATGCTACAAGGGCAGTGTTGAGTAGTTTGGGCCTAGACCATCTGTCCCTCAAAGCCTGAGCTATTTACTACTTGGCCCTTTACTAAAAGAAGTGTGCCAATTGATCCCTGCTTGATAAAACTGGATCCCCAAACAAAAAGATTATCATCACCACTAATCAGGTAGGGAAATAGAATCTAAGGGTGTTTGGGTGAGTGAAATCCAAATTACAGGTGGTGGGAGTGAAGTTCCAGCCCAGGTCTGTTTGCCGCAAAACTCACGTTCTCTCTGAAAGGTGCTCTTACTAATGACCTAGCGGAGAAGAATAAACTGTCAAACAGAAGGTGAGAGGAATACACTCACGGCACATAACTGCCCCTTCGAAGAGAAAAACTCGTAACACGCCTGCCGCTTTGCTTGATTAGACACCTGGGACTCAGCTCGTCTTCTAGCCTAACTCACTATCTCTAAGCTTCGTTTCACGCCTTGAGGAGCCCTAGACAGTCAGTAGGTGTGAGCACCCCTCAGCTCCTGCCAGGACTGCATTTCAAGGACTCGGAGAAAGCCGGCCTCACGGAGAAATGGAAAAAATGGAAAAGCAAACACAGCCACTCCGCAGCCGCTTGTGTTATCAGTCTGCAGCAAAGGAAAAAAGTCATTTTTACCCTTTAAAAACACCAAGCTGCTTTTCCTCAGCTCCAGGCATTTCCCCCACCTTCCTAGTGCCGTGCCATCTTCCTTCTCTCTCTCTGTCTCTGTCTCTCAAGAAAGTAAAATAAACTTCTTACTACTTTGTATCCTAATCTTTGTGCGAGAAATCTTTCTCCACCCGCACTGGGAACTCCTCATGAGTCAGTGCCCTAACGCTGTCCAGCGAGCCACATGTCCCCTGGGTTGCCGTCAAGAAAGAACCCGCCTGTGGAACCCGCATGGGTGTCCTTGGTTTAGTGTCTGGATTTGTGTTCTGGTTTGTGTTTGTCTCCCTGTCGTTGCAGCAGGGCAGGCCCTGCTTTCTCTTCGAGAGGCGCTGCAGGAGTGAGGCCGAGGGAGGGGAACAGAGACTGGACGGTCCCTGAGTTGTGCAACCAAAAATGTCTCCGGCTGTTGCCAGATGTCCCCCGAGGGGCGAATCTCCTAGGTTGCACGATGGGTAATTCCTCTATCTCTGTGAGGCGGACCTGTGATCTGCATCCTACGGAGGAGGAAGCAGAGCCCTTCAGGGGAAAGGTCGCAAGGCCACAGGGGTCAGGACTGACCCTACACTCTTTGTCAGTTCTGATTCCCGCTCTGAGCTTAATTTTTACCTTCCTTAAAAATAGGGTAATGATAATACTTCCGGTGAAGGAGCAAGGCAGGGACCTCACTATTCTGCGCTGCTTCCGGCTTTATCGAGTCCCGGTTAAGAGCGCCATTGGTATCCAGACTGCCTGGGTTCAAGCTCTTCCCTGCACCTTACCGGCTCTGTGACCTGGAGCGAGTTACTCTCCCTCTCTGTGCCACAGTCGCCTCACTTGTAACACCAGAATGACAACTTGGGGGCAGTTATACGTCATCACGTAGGACCATGCCTGGGCCGTGGAACGTGCCCTTGAGGTTCGGCGTATGATTTTCCATACCAGGATCTCTCGGGTTTGACCCAGGCTCAGCCTGCGTGAAGGCCGGGTTTGGAGTGGGCAGGAGGCGTGGACCGGACGGTGTGTTAGAGCTGGGTTTCAGATGGCTTTGAGTGTGGGCCAGAGGAGTGTGGTCACAGCCAAAAGGTGGAAGCAACCCAAAGGTCTACCCATGGATGAGCAGACAAAAACAAACACGTCTATCCATACAGTAGAGTGTCACCGAGCCGCAAGAAGGAACGAAGCTCTGACACCCGCCACACCGTGGACGAACCCTGAGGACAGATGCTGACACAGCAGACCGCACGGCGTAGGACTGCACTTCCCTGAGGTACCGGAGTCGTCAGACTCAGCACACGGAGTACAGTGACGCTTGCCGGGGGCTGTTAGTGTTTAATGGGTGCAGAGCTTCCGTCTGGGGAGGACTGAAAGGTTCGGAGATGGATGGGGTGACGGTTGCACAACATTATGAAGGTACCAAGTGCCACTAAATCGCACACTTTAAAGTGGTTAAAATAGTAAAGTTTATGTTTTGTGCATTACATCACAATTTTTAAAAAAATTACGTGACCTCTCCCTAGCAAACGGTGCCTTTTCCAGGGAACAGCATCATGAAATAGTCAGAGCTGGTTTTCGGGGAAACGAGTGATCGTACCCAGGCTTTGATGGACACACAGCACAGCGACATGGTTAAGCTGCAGAGTCAGATGGGCGGGGACCCATCAGCCACCACTGCGCTGTGCAGCCTGCATCTGGTTACTTAACCTTCCTGTGCCTCGGAAAAGTGCGGATGAAAATGTCTGCCTTGTGGAGAAGTCTCGGGGACTAAAGAAACGTGATACATTAAAAGTACCGTTCTGGTGCCTGGTACCTGGGAAGCTCTCAGGGAATTCTGGCCACTGTCATCACCATCATCATCAGCACGCAGCAGGTGCCCCTGACTTGGGGAGGGATTGGCTTCTACGAGACACCCCACCTTTTTGAAGGTGAAGGTAATATAGCTATTTTTTTCCAGTCCCTGGGTTTAAAAAGATGGTCAGAAGCTGAGAGGTGGTTCGCGGCTAAGAGTTGACCTCCCTTGGCAGAGATGGGAATGAGAACAAAAGAAGGTAAAAAAAAAAAAAAAAGTGAAACAAGAGACTTACGTTTCAATACTGTTGAGATTCAAGCGGCAAAGAGGAGAAAAGCCAGCCGGGGTCAGTGGGCACCGACGGAGACACAGGGAGGAGAGGGAAAGAGCAGTGTTAGTGACGCCTCCTTCCTGGCTCACCCCACCCCGCTGGTGCTCGCAGGAGACGCCCCCCGCCAGGAAGAGAAGCGGAAGTCTCCTCCGGATTCCGGATTCGTGCAAAAGGGCGGAGGCCGCTACGACGCTCCACCACTCTAGACACACATCTATCCCAGAGGCTAGAATGCCCCGGCGTCTGCTTCCATGGGATTCGCCCTCCAGAGACTGTCAGAAGGACACGCCCTGACTCTCCACTGTTCCCCTCCTTCCTCTTTTGGGGGTCAGGACAGAGAGAGCTTGAGGAAGAAGCAAGTAGCCGCCTTTTGGCTTTCCCGGGTCATTCGGTAGCCCTCCCAACGACACACATCTCGACACGATCTCGTGTTCCGGGCCAGGGGTCCTCAGTCCCCGAGCGCCCGGCGGAGGCGGGGGGCCTGGCGGGCTGAGAGCTCGCGCACCCGGCCCCGCGCAGCCCGGCCCCGCGGGACCTGCCCCGGAGGCCCCCGAGACGGGCCGGCAGCGCGAGGGTTTCTCTCCACCCGAGTCCGAGCCGGGAGACCTATCAGAGATCCCCCTCTCTCTCTCGTCTCCGCTTCTCCCCAGCACCGGAAGCACCCACGGCGCCCGCGGGACGGAACGACAACTTACTCTTCACTGGCGCGTGCGGCGGAAGCGGCGGTCGGCGAGTCGGCGTGGGAGAAAGCGAGCGAGAGAGTGGGGTCAGCACTGTGCCCCACTCAGTTATTCCTCCACCAGATATCGAAAACGCGTTTTAAGCTTTTCATGGTGACTTTGAAATGAAGTGAACCCAGATGGAGGCCAGGCCGGAAGTGAGTTGGGCCCCCGCGGTGACCCCGGCCCTGCTTGATTTGCAAACACAAGCGAAACTTGACTGGAGGTATTTCATGGAAATGCCCACATCAAAGAAAAACGGAATTGAAGCCCAGCCAGTCAGAAGCGGCCCCAAACTCGGGCAGCGGGGCCTGCGCAGTGGGGCAGCGGCCCTTCGCTCCGCCTCCGCCTTTGTCCTGCAGAAGGCGTCCGCCTTGCGTCCCCTGGGGGAGACGTTGGGGCTGCCTGACTTACGAATCGTTCTTTGCTCAAATAAACTCTTTAAAGTTTTACCGTGCCTCAGCTGAAACACTACTAATTATACACTCACACACGTTGGAAAAAGGTAAACCGGCGAATTGCCACTGGCACAACAGTCGTCTGGGCCGTGGACCTTGCTTAGATGTCACCAGCTCGCGCACACGCGCGATTTTGGCACTTGATCAAATACGTATCTATCTCGCAGTCACAGGGAGGCTATCTGAAACTACCACAGGAGAGACGGACGTTCACAGAGAAGAGGAGAGTGTTTAAGTCTAGAAGGTTCGAGCAAGGACCCAGAGCAGGTGGTTCAACACCACTCAGTCACCTTCTCTCTGTCCCCAGGGCAGGGCGGAAGCAGAACGGAGACTACAGGTGGGGGCTGGGGCAGCACCGCTCCCTTCCCTGTGCGCACACCCCAGGGAGCCACGCTGGGACCCGCACGCTCGATCCGTACTGAGTTCAATTCAGTGGGTCCACGTGGGCAAGTAGACTACGTAAAAGAATTATTAGGTGGGAAACATGGCCGGGCGCGGTGGCTCACGCCTGAAATCCTAGCACTCTGCGAGGCCGAGACAGGAGGATCGTTTCAGCTCAGGAGTTGGAGACCAGCCTGAGCAGGAGAAAGACCCCGTCTCTACTAAAAAATAGAAAGAAATTATCAGGACAACTAAAAATATACAGAAAAAAATTAGCCGAGCATGGTGGCATGTGCCTGTAGTCCCAGCTACTCGGGAGGCTGAGACAGGAGGATCGCTTGAGCCCAGGAGTTTGAGGTTGCTGTGAGCTAGGCTGACGCCACGGCCCTCTAGCCTGGGCAACAGAGTAAGGCTCTGTCTCAAAAAAAAAAAAAAAAAGAAAGAACTATTAAGTGGGAAACGTGTTACATACATAATTTCAGGCTTCACATAGAAGTCCTCCTTCCTTAGATTTGGGGTGGGGTCTAGATCGTCATTTTAAACAAAGACCCTGAGAAGCACTGCTCTAGCTCAGAGGTGACAAACATTTTCTGTAAAGGGATGGACAGTAACTAGCGCAGGCTTTGTGGGACACGTGATCCCAGTCACCACTGCTTACTCCGCCTAGCAGGGCGAAAGCCGCCACGGGCAATGCGTAAATAAATGGGTGCGGCTGGGCGTCAATAAAACTGTATTCGCAAAACCAGGCAGAGGGCCGGACTGCAGTTTGCTAAATCCTGCTTCATGTTGGTGGTTCCCAACCCACCTGAGCCAAACTGTCAGAAGCACCTGAGAAACCTTTTGAAAGAACAGATCCCTAGATCCCACCCTTGGCATTCTCATGCAGGAGGTCCAGGTGGAACGCGGAAATCTGTCCTTTAAAAAGAGCTTTCGATGATCAGCCAATTTGGGGAAACCACCTTTCCTAACTTGGGCTCCATCCGACTTGCAGGGCTGTTACGAGAATTCAGTGATGTCATAGAAGTAGGTTCTCCAATAATAGTTTTCCTCACCTCCTTCCAACAAGCAAAACTAACACAGATTAGTGGTAGCAGGGGCACCCTTTTCCTTCAAGAAACATTTGTGTAGTCCAGCTGTGTGCCAGACATTCCCGTAGGCCGTGGCCATAAAGGAAGGACAAGTCCTTGGCCCCGAGGAGCAGCACAGACAGGGGGGAGGGCTGGAGCTCGTTCTGTCTCCAAAACCCCCGCCTCCTTTGGGAAGGATGAATGGGGTAAGGGCCTTCTCACTGGAACAGTTTACACACCAGATGAGGAAGACATAACTTAGACTTAGTGAGGTGCTGGCTTAGAACAGATTAGGAAAATTCCAGGAATTGTACAAGGCAGCTGTTGAGCCAGTAGCAGCTTGAAATCCGCCATGGTTAGAGTATTCACACCATGGAAAATGGCAGTCACTACGAAGCAGGGCTCCCTTCCCCACCCCCATGCCCATGGGGATGGCTGCTAGACTCCATCCGCACACGCGGCTTAGTTCCTCAGCGGAGTCTGTTTCAGCTGATGACACTTCTGCAGCCAGACCAATAGCTAAACGCCAGGGCCCAGACAAACCCATCCCAGAACGTTTTTAAAGGAATTCCAAGGCCTAGAGGGGGTTATGAGAATCTAACGCTAGGGACACAAACTGTCACAGTACTTACTTTCTTCTTCTGTTCTATCTGGAGGCCAGGTTGCAGGCAGCCGGTGGAGGTGCAGAGTAGAGAGAGAAATCGGCATTAAGACTTGAATCTTAGACTTCCCCAAATAAGCAGTTAGAGGACAGTGGAGGTGGAAATGCCACCAGAGATAAGACATTGCAACTCACTCATTTTACAGGTGAAGACACAGACTCAGTCATGCTCCTTCTAACAAATATTTACGGAACATCTAGTATGTGCTGGGTGTTAAGCAAGGTATGGAGGATACAGTGGAAGGTGGGCAAGACCCACCCGCTTGGGGAGCTCACACTCTCGTGAGAGAAGCAGACCAGAAAGGTGTCACACGTCGGGGTGTAGGCAGGAGGAGTGTTCTGGGTAAACCTGCAGGGTTCAGTGGGCACGTCTAAGGGGGCAATGGTTGCTGACGTTATGGGGGCACCAGGGAGGCATCTTGGAGGAAGTGATTTGTCTGAGACCTGAAAGATGAGCAGGGTTAGCCGGGGGAAGAGATTTGGAAGAGGAGGGAGAAAAGCATCCCAGACAGAGGGAATGGCGTGGGCGTGGCCCTGTGTGAAGGACTCTGGAGCCTTGGAAGGACTGAGATAGGCCCACTGCCGGGGCAGCACAGTGGAAGATGACCACAGCACGGGATATGGGAGAGTCCCAGGAGCTGGGTGGGGCAGAGCCAGGCAGGTCATCTTAAGGACCTCAGACTCTATCCTAAGAACAATGGAGCATCACTGAGCAATTTGGACCTGTGTTCTGAGCCTGGCTCTGTGACCTTCGGTAACTTACTATACCTTTTTGGACTTCAGTCTCCTCACCATGTAAGTGAAACCACAATGGGGAGACCAAGCACCCTGGTTTGCCCGGGACTGAAGGGTTCCCAGGATGCGAGAGTTTCAGTGCTAAAACTGGAAATGCCCTGGGGAAACCAGGACAGGTTGGTCATTCTGGATTATAATGGTGTCTGCCCTCTTAGGGAGCTTGTGAAAATTAAAAGAAACGATGCCAACGAAGAATTGACAATTTGTTGGCTCATCTGAGGTGGTTAATGGATTGTCTGTTAGTGGTCACATTGCCTCTGATGCTCTGCTTCTTCCCAGGCCTCAGTTTCCCCGTCCGTATACTGAGTCTACGACTCCTACCTCACCCACCCTGCATGCCAAGCTGTTATTACTCCTAAAGATGGACTGCTACGTTAGGTTTATCTTGGGCTTCGTGGTGGACACTTCACAGGTGGAGTAAGAAGAACATTTTGCTTTTTAAATAAAGTCCACTGCCTTCCAAGGAGGAAGGTTCTGGAACACAGAGGGCTGGCTTTTATGGGGTAGGTGGATTATTTGTTGGGGCTGGGGTTGGGGACAGCTGAATTGTTCAGCTTGTTAGAAGGAGAAGGATGTGGATCTCCACAGCAGTGTGGGAGGGAGGAGGGGAGAGAAGAGAAGGAAAGGAGAGGTGAGCAGAGTTGCTGACACAGGGGTGGAAACCATCTGCTCAGAGGTGGACTGTTTCTCGTACTCTAATCTTCATTAAAACTCCATAATTGTAGGTAGGAACAGATTTCTTTGTGGGAACCAACAGAGGAGAGTGCTACTTCCAGGCTGATGGGAAAACAGAGAGAGAGCACAGCTGTTCAGACAACCAGGGTGGGGAGAACTGAGGAATTGCCATCTTGGGGGTAGCAGAAACCAGCCCATGATACAGTGGGGGTCGGGGGAGTCGAACTGACTTTAATCAGCTCCTCAATACCTGAGCCTTTCATACATTTTATCATAATCTCAACCATCCTGTGTAGTGTGTGTTCCTAACCCTGCTTCACAGGGAAGAAAACAGACTTGTCCTTGGTCACATAAGCTGGTGAATAGCGGACCTGGGTTGAAACTCTGGAAGCCCATTTGGCCTTTGCTCTGCCAGGTGCATCTAGCAGTGGGATATGAACTCTTGGTGACGAGCGAGAAGACCTCAGGTGGACACAGATTCAGCTTTAACTCCTTGGGTGCTGCGTGGTGGGAAAGCTTTTCCCTTCCAATTCTTTCAACCAGAGAGAAAGTCTCAAAATGGTGCCAGCTCATCTTTAACAGCTCTCTGACCCGTGCTGACCTTCCTTTCCACCAAAGAGAGAACAGCCTCCAGACATGTAATAGTGTTTGGCTTCACTATATTTATCTTCACAGTTGTCTTCTTAGGACAAGTAATTCTGGCTTAGCACTAACTCAAGTGACGTAAAGTTTCCTTTTCAAGTTTATCTATTTAAGAAAAAAAAGCTGTGAGCCCATTCAAAGAAAAATAGAAATGGTAATACTGGTAGTGCATGGATGACAGTAACTCCTGCTGGGGTCTGGTCTGTCTGTGAAAAATATGGAAGCCAATTTTTTTCAGCCGCCACATTATCAAAAATTAAAAAGTTAGATAATATCCAGTGTTTTTGAAGGTGTGGGAAAATAGGCAGTCTCATGGGCTGTTTAAATTTGTTAGAGAGTTTAAATTTGTTAAAACTTTGTCCAAATTTAAAATGCAAATATCCTTTGACCCAGCCAGTTCCCTTTTGGGAATTTATCTTAACAGATATGTATTTGCAAAAAAAGGATTGTATAAGGATGTCCATTGGAGCATTGTTTGTAATAACATCAAAACAAACCAAAACAAAACTTAAATCAAAATGTTTTAGGGAAGAAACTAAATGTCCACGCAGGGAAACTCATTAAATTATGTGTGAATGAAGTATTGTTCAGGTATTTGAAATAAATAGATAAAGTTATATTGCTAAAAGACATACTACTTTTAACTCAAAAAGTTAAGGGTAGACATATATATGTACGAATGGTTCTCGTGAAAATACACAGGAGACCAGCAATGGTGCTTGCTTCTGCAGAGTAGAACTGGGGACGTGATGAAGAAGATGACTTTGATTTTCATTTTATGTTCCCTCAATTTTTTCCCGTGTGCATACACTATTTTTAAAACTTAAAAACCCACAGCTTGGTAATTATTAGGTAAAATTCTAGTTGTAACCTTATATAGTAATAAAGATTTTCATTACATCAAAACTCAAATAAATAAAACATGATTGGATAATATCTGAAAAGTTCTTTAGACTAAACAAAAGTACAAATGACTCAACAAGTCTGCATTACTTTGTAGACAGGAGAAAAGAAAGACCAGACCCAAAGGGCTGTAATGCTGACACTTACCATCTGGTGACAGTCTGCTCATCAGACCTGAGTGAGAAGACATAACAAATGACTTGCAAATGCAATAGAAAGAAATAGTCCTAATTACTGGATTTCTCCCAGTTCAATAGATTTAACAGACTTCTTCAGGAAGTGTGGCTATGATGCCTTGGGCATGATTTAGTTTCCTCAATATTTCCACCCAATCCCTTTTTCTAGCTCCGTCCTAGAAGGGCAGCACTTGTCTCTAATCTAATTTAATTTCTGTTTATTTGTCTCTGTTTCCCACCAGATTTTGTTTCTAAAGAGTAAGCATATTGGACCCATCTTTGGGCTTCCATCACCCAGGCACGAGTCCAGGCACATACTAGCTGCTCAGAAATTCTTGCTCAGTGTTGCCCACCAAAGTTCACAGTTCAAAGGCATCGTGAAGTGGCAAGGTATTTACCTACAATCCCTGATAGCAGCCCAGCCAGGAGAGTTGATGTCGTGGCCAAGGTTACAGACGTGGCGCAGGATGACGCGCCCAGCGGGGTCATGAAGAGGAAGCCATAATTAGAAAACCAAAAACAAGGTCAGATGCTGGGGGCTGGGAACAGATTGGGAAGCAGAATCCACAGTGGGTCGTGGTGAGCAGTTAGGGACCGAGACCCAGAACCCTGGGAGACTATCGAGAGCCCCTTTGCATTTGATGCAGGTGAGAGCTTAAATGAGCCGAGAAAGAGGTTGGGAGGCAATTATGCACTGTTTCTCAGTCAAGCTAGGGAGAGAAGACCATCCTTTATTGACTCTAGAAAGAGGTGCCAAGCTGCTTACTTCGGTCTGCTTCACACCGACCCTCTGAGATCAGATACTGTCCCCACGTTGCCGATCAGGGTGGGTGAAACTTCAAGGCCTTATGTGGTTTGTAAAGACCTACGCAGCTGACGAGTGAAAGAGCAGGAATCCAAACCCAGCTCTCTCCGACCTGCTCTGTAAACCTCCATTTCCTCATCCACATGGAAACGTTAGTTGGAGTAAGGCTTCCTAGATACTGAGGAATCCCACTGCATTTATTGATGGAAAGTGCTGTATTTATGCAGCTCCCCGAGCCCTTCTCCCAATTGCTTAAATTCACGTGGCAGTCAGTGCTTAACGTCGTCGGGAATACTGGTGTGGGGGATGAATGGCTGCTGTCCAAGCTGTGCATTGCACTAACCAGACGGGCTTGCGCTGATCACTGAACTCTCTGTGCCTTTCAAAACGGAGATGTTATCTCCATTGGAGCTGTGTCAACAGTGAAGGAAGATAATGAATACTGGGCACTTGGCCTAGCTGCCGGCCCACGGTATCATTCAGTAAATGTTAGAAATAGTGACATGAGGGAAGTGATAATAACGATGATAGTGATTATAGCAATTGCATTATTACGCAGGGATGTGTGTGTGGCGGGAGAGGGGTACAGAATCAGGAAGAGCCACTGAACCCTGGATTTCTTGGGTTGAGACTATTTCACATCTGTGACTGCGTTTGACCTTGTGAATTAGGTCCAGAGAGGTGAAGTGGCTTCTCCAAGGTTGCCCGCCTTGGAAGGGGCAGAATTGGGCTCTGGATTTGGAGGTTCCTGATCCTGGACCTTCAGCCCTTTCTGCAAGTCATCATCTCACTTCCTGCCTCCCCAACCTGTAAACTCAATCACAAAGCCATGGTCTCGGTTCACCGGACTTGCCCCAGATTGCCATATATAGGAATAATGAAATAGATAGTGATGGTGGCGGCTTTTTCCACCTGACCTCAGAAAGCAGAGATGGAAATCAGTGTGTCTGACCCGATCTTAGATCTCAGGTAGACCTGAGTTTAGCTCTCGCACCCAGTGGCTTTCCTTGAGCCGTATGTGGCATCCTGAAGCCCGGACCGCCACAAAGTGCTCAATTTCCAGGCAACTGGTTTGTGCGGGGAGAATACTGAGAGGGAATTTGTTTTACATCAGAGGAGAATTCCAGTATTTTATTTTTCTAGTTCTTAAATTAGAAGCTGGACAGCCGAGACAAGAAAGACAGGCTGAAGGTAAACAGAAATGGTCTCTTTTGGACAAAGTCAATCAGAATCAAGAGGGAAAGAGATGGAATGAGAATCTTACCTTTTAACACTGTCAGCATGAAACAGCAGGAAGGAGAGGACCAGCGGCATCCAGTGGAATCATTTCGCCAATGAATTTAGAAAGAATATATAATATGAAGTGAGTGAAGTCATCTTTGGAACCTCATTGCTCCCTGTAGGTCCTGAGCTAGGACAGGGAGCTGGACTGGGGAGCTGCAGCCTATTCTAAGGGTGCTGGACCCCTTTGGAGACACATCTATCCTGGAAGTCAGAAACCCCAGGAGTACCAGTGGCCTGGGGAATCCAAACCTGTCCACACCTGAAATTCAGGAGGTTAGCAGAAGAGTCTCCACGACAACCCATCATTATCTCTGCTTCTCAACTGGAGAACAAGATGGTTGATTCTTGGAAAGGGGGAAGTGTTATCCACCTGAACCATATTTTTCTCATCTAATGCCACCAATGAATATGCACAATCCAATAGAGTTGTACATTCTAGAGCAGAGGTTCCTGACTTGTGTTAGGTCATTGATCCCACTGAAAATCTGATCAAAGCTATAGTCCCAGAAAACTACAGAGTTGCTTGTTCTCTTTCTCTCTCACACACCCAATTTTACACATAATTACAGAGGCTCACGGGCCTCCTCAAAGTCCACCCAGTGGCATCTCCTCCTGACCCCGTCCCCATGCTCTGCAGATCTGGATTGAGAGCATCTCTCTGAGTCTGCCCCGGGTTGAAGGTGATGGTCCGTGGTTCTGCCGCTCCCTCTCCCTCCCCTCCTCCTCTGGGTTGAAGGGCCCCCCATCTAGGTAGGGAGGAGAGATGACTCACGGCTGACTGGAAGGGGCAGCAGAACCAGGAGTTAGTGAATCAACATGGAAAACAAAAGCAAGGAAGAGAGTAGAATTAATATTGACATGGCCCATCACAATTAATTTCCACGTGCATTTCTTCATTCCTTCATGGAACATTTACTTGTCTACTGTAAGGGGAAGGATTTTCATGAAGAGACTATTTCTATGTAGTTTGTCACATATAAATGAACTAAGATTGATACAGTGATAAGACTGTGTTGGCACAGGTGTTGGGTGTTGGGAACCTTTCTTTTAGCCTTGTAGTTTCAGAAGTTAATCTTACAGATATATATATATATATGTTTAACTAAATACATACCTACATATGTGTGTATATACATACACTCACACACACACAGAGTTGACCCTTGAACAACATGGGTTTGGACTGCATGGTCCACCTATATGCAGATTTTCTTTTGCCTCTGCCACCCCTGAGACGACAAGACCAATTCCTCCTCTTCTTCCTCCTCCTCAGCCTACTCAATGTGAAGACAATGAGGATGAAGACCTTTATGATGATCTACTTCCAGTTAAACAATAGTAAGTATATTCTCTCTTCTTTATGATTTTCTTAATAACATTTTCATTTATCTAGCTTACTATATTGTAAGAGTACAGTATTAATACATATAACACACAAAGAATGTGTTAATTGACCATTTATATTATTAGTTGGTAAGGCTTCTAATCAATGGTAGCCTATTAGTAGTTAGGTTTTGGGGAGTCAAAAGTTATATACAGATTTTCAACTGCATGGGAGGTCAGCACCCCAAGCTCCTATGTTATTTAAGGGTCAACTGTATATATAGGCAGTTGGTTCAAATGTGTCCCTCAAAAACAAAGTGTTGAAAACTTAATCCCCAATGTAACAGTGTTGGGATGTGGGGTCTGATGGGAGGTGTTTAGATTGTGAGGACTGTACCCTCATAAATGGATTAACACTGATTATGAATGGGCTTGAGGCCTTTTGTGTTCTCTCTCTCTGTCTCTCTCTCTCTCTCTCTGTCTCTCTCTCTCTCTCTCTCTGTCTCTCTCTCTCTCTCTCTCTCTCTCTCTCCCTGCCTCTCTTTGCCCTTCCATCACGGGATGATGCAGCAAGAAGGCTCTCACCAGATGCCAACTCTCCGATCTTGGACTTCCCAGCCTCCAGACCATGACCCAGTAAATTTTTGTCCATTACAAATTATCTAGTCTCAGCTATTCTGTTATAACAGCACAAATGGACTAAGACACTAGGTATATCTAGACATATGTGTCTCTATATAGGTATATAGATAAATAAATATATATCTCTCTATATATAATTTTACATTTTACAATTTATATACATGTATAATCCTACAGATATAGATGCATATTGATAGATGTATCTCCCACATGTCTGATTTCATATAAGATGATTTTTTTTCTTTGAAGCGTTGTTCAAAACAGCAAACTATTGGAAACAACCTAGGTGCCTATCAGTAGGTGACTGATTAAATAAATTACAGACTTTTATACAAGAAATATTATGCAGCCAAAAATATATAAGTAAAGATTGAGGATTCTCTTTGTGGACTGACACAGAGTAATCTTCAGGATGTACTGTTAGGTGAAAAACTCGAGGTGCATGCAGAACAGTGTGCATAATATGCTGTCTTTTGTGTAAAAACAGAAACAAGAAGGGTTTGAATATTTAAATACACATTTGCTTCTACCAGCATAAACTATCTCTGGAAGGAGCCATAAGAAATAGGTAATATTGGATCCTTTTTGGAAGAGGAACTGGGTGAATAGGTTAGGAAGGAAATTCTTTCCAGTACAACCTTGAGAACTTTTTGAATTCTGAACCTTGAAGATCTTATTAAAGACATGAAAATACAATATTTTAAATTAAAACAACATAATGTTTTTAAATCAAATATTTAATTATTAATTTAAATACTATTAAAGTTGATATAAATGGTATTTTAAATTGTTAATTTAAATAGTAATAAAATAATAATTTAACAAAATATTTTTAATTAAAACAGCATGCTACTTTAATTTGAAACAAAAGTAAAGTGTGATTCATGAGATATTTGTATTTATTTAGGTTTAAAGGTTCAGGTTTTGTAAACAGGAAGGAACTAGCTTTTTAGGAATAAAGAATCCATGGGGTTTTTTTTTGTTTGTTTTTTTTTTGAGACAGAGTCTCACTCTGTTGCCTGGGCTAGAGTTCCGTGGCATCAGCCTAGCTCACAGCAACCTCAAACTCCTGGGCTCAAGCAATCCTCCTGCCTCAGCCTCCCGAGTAGCTGGGACTACAGGC
>NW_012150008.1:76207-77102 GCF_000956105.1 Propithecus coquereli | reverse complement strand
CCATCCATCTATCCACCTATATTCATCCATTCTCCATCCAACCAACATTCACTTGGTAAATCCTGTGGGCACTGGCCTATGTTTGGTGCTAGAGACACAGACGAGTTGGACTCAAGCCCTGCTCTGCAGGCCTTGCAAGGCTGGTTGGGAATGGAGGTGCAGTACAGAAGTAAACAAGACGTTCCAAACCCTGTTCTCATGGAACTTTCAACCTATGGGTGTCTCAAACATCTTACAGGCACTTCAAACTTAGCCTGTCCAAAAAAGAATTTGTGGTCATCACCCTCCTATCCATCAAAAAGTAATCTGTTAGAACAATAAATATCTCTGAGTTCTCACTGATATAAATAAATACAATACTTGAATAAATAAATGAGGAAGGAGAGTCATCTCTTCCTTACAAAGGAATTTCAATTAATATATTTAGAAGGAACAAGGAGAGTAGAAAATCCGCTTTGGAGAAACACTATAATTCTTTCTTCAAGCACGATCCACAGATGGATGCTAAAATCAGTGGACAAACGCTATAGGAGAAATAGGATATTTACATAGTCTCAAACTATCTCCCTCAGAATATTTATTAATTACAGAGGGAAAATAGTGACTTGGTGAAGGAACCTAGAAGACACCCCCTTAACGAAGTGACCAAAGCTCTCACATCACGGGTGATAAGACGCATCAGCATCCTGGGATCCCTGATGCCGTTGGCTGCGGAGGGCTGATCACTGCTTGTGTCTATTCCGGCCCCCCAGGCACAACCTCAGTCTAGTCCTGAGAAGCCTCCACACGAACCCAGACCGAGGGACGTTCTGCAGAACAATTGATCAGAACTCTTCAAACGTTCCAAGTCATGAAAGACCAAGAGAAAGATCGACCAACCAGAATCACCAGGTCT
>NW_012150008.1:62476-75962 GCF_000956105.1 Propithecus coquereli | reverse complement strand
GCCAGAATCCATGGTTTTATCTGAGGGCATTTTTATTTGCCAGGTCTGGCATGGGGATGAAATATTTTAAATTCCCAAGTGACTCTGATTATGAATGGTCCAATGTGAACATTCAGGGTCTTGGCAACCTTAGACCCCATATGGGACATTCAATTTTGAAAATTGAATTGCGTGACATGTTTTAAATGCTCAGGATATGCTAGGTGCTTAATTTATATTGGCTTCTTTCATCTCCTTTTAATCTGAAATAGTAACATTAACCTATGTTTGCACAGGGCTTTCCATTTTGCAAAGCCCCTTCCATTTATTTAGTCCTACTGAGTGCTAGGAATTTTCTAGACTATTGGAATAAACGGATGAGTGAAATAGAGTCCCTTTAGGAACTTACAGTCTGGAAGTCTGGCAGGGATGGGGAAGAGAGAGAACCTTTTTCCTACCATATGACATGGAGCCGCGATTCTTAAAGTATCATCCAAGAACCACTGCGGGGTCCCTGAGACCCTTTCAGGGGGTGTGATGATTGGCTTTGGGTGTCAATGTAATAAGTCCATTCTTTTTCTCTTGAAAGGGAACCCCAGGGGGTTTGGCATTTGATGGGAATAATTGCCCCAGGTGTGTCTATGAGGGTGTTTCTGGAGGAGATTGGGGTGTGGGTTGGTGCGCTGAGTGGGGAAAACCCGCTCAAAGTGTGGGCTACACCGTCCAATTGCCTGGGGTCCCAGATGGAGCAAAGAGGCAGAGGAAGGGTAAATTCTTGCTCTCTCTTCTGCAGCGGGGGCGCCCTTCTTCTCCTGGCCTTGGATGTCAGAACTGCAGGTTCTCCAGCCTTTGGGACTCTGTGACTCACACCAGCCACCCCAGTCTCTTGGGCCTTTGGCCCTGGACTGGGAGTGACGCCATCGGCTTCCCTAGTTCTGAGGCCTTTGGGCTTGGACTGAGACATGCTACGGGCTTCCCTGGTTCTCTAGCTTGCAGATTCCATAATCGAGGGAGCCAATTCCCCCACTAAATCCCTTCTCGTATGTCAACAGTATCTATAGCTGTACCTACATCCTCTTGGCTCTGTCTCTCTGGAGAACCCTACCTAGAACAGACGATCTGCATGATCTTCCCTTTTCCACATCTCTGTCTGTGTGAGATTGGACTTTCATTTCCTTCAACCAAAATAACACATCACAACAGACTGAATGCAGAAGCAGAAATGAGAATCCAGCTGTTTTTTATTAAGCCAGACATTGGAGAGATTTGCAAAAATATAAAACAGTACCTCTCTTCTCACTATTCTGGTCATTTCATCAAAATATTTTACCCATGTTAATGTGTTGTGTGTTTGTTATCCTTGTTTTTTTAAGGAGTAAATCTTTTAATAATAACTTGATTGAGATGTAATTTATACACCATACAATTCACCCATTTCGATGGTTTTTAGAATATTCAGACTTGTGTAACCATCACCACACCAATTTTAGAGCATTTAGTCACTCCCAAAATAAACTCTATGCCCCTTAGCCATTGCCCCCCAATTCTCCCAACCCTCAGTCCCTGGCAACAACTAATATATATTCTGTCTCTATGGGTTTGCCTATTCTGGATGTTTCATATATGGTAAATGGAATCAGATAATATGTAGTCCTTTATGATTGGCATCTCTCATTCAACATTATATTTTCAGGGTTCATACGTGTTAACTGCATGTATCAGTACTTCATTCCTTTTTATGGCTGAATAATATGCCATTGTATGCATAGACCACAACTTGTAGTAAGTTTTTGTGTGGACTTATGTTTTCATTTATTCTGGGAAAATACCTAGGAGTGGAATTGCTGAGTAACTCGGTGTTTAACATCTTGAGGAACTGCCAGGCTATTTTCCAAAGCAGCTGTCCCATTTTACATTTTCACCAACAGTATATGAGGGTTCTAATTAATCCACATCCTGGCCAACACTTGTTACATGTGTCTTTCTGAATATAATCATCCTAGTGGGTGTGAAGTGTTTTCTCATTGTGGTTTTGACTGCATCTTCCTAATGGCTAATGATGTTGGGCATCTTTTTGTGTGCTTATTGGTCATCAGTATAAATACATGTTTTAAAATTTAAAAATGTAGAATTTATAATAAGGTAAATATTAATAGAGATAACCCACACTGATGTGAAAAATAGCTCTTTAAGGTCTTCAATAATTTTTAAAAGTATTCAGAGGCCCTGAGACCATAACGTTTATGAACGGCCAGCCAGCGTGAGGCGGGTCGAGGTGTCATTCTAGTGTTGATCTCCCACCATCTTTCTTCCCTGATAAGGACTCTCCATCCTCCCATTGAGCCTCCTTCCCCAGATAAAAGGATGAAGGAGGGCAGCTCTTTTTGTTGTGAGCCTTCACTTAAGATAAGAGAGCAGCCAGCAAAATACCTAAGTCCCACCCTGCCCCAGAATTCCCAGAGGTGTCTCAAGATCCAAAGGAATCTGAGACGGACTAGTTATGGGAATACAAACTTGGGGTTTCCATAGTTCTTACTTTTTTCTTCAGTTGCGACTGGGGGCAAAAGCATCAGCCATTCGGATCACAACAGCATCAGGGAGCAGGGAGTAAGGAGTAGGGAGAGAATTCAGCATTAGATTCAGATCACTGCAATAACCAAGAAGACCAGAGATGGATATGTCCCTGGAGACCGGCTAATCCACCGATTGCCTGAATCAATAAAGCTACTCCATCCATCTATCTACCCTCCCTCCATCCATCCATCCACCCATCCATCTATCTACCCTCCCTCCATCCATCCATCCACCCATCCATCTATCTACCCTCCCTCCATCCATCCATCCACGTACTCAGCCATCCATCCATTCACGTACTCAGCCATCCATCCATCCACGTACTCAGCCATCCATCCATCCATATACATGTGAACTAAAATAAAATTTTAAGGCTCACCACCGCCCCTCACCACCGGCTGACTAAATGGACCTCATCGTGGCCAAAGGAATATCCTAAAACTAAACTGCCTGCCAGGAGGAAGGAGGTCAGACATGCCTTATCATGCCCCCCTCTCTTCTTGGGGACATCATTTGTAACCCATTAACAGGCCTAAGGGTATGCAAGACAAACCTACAGGTCCTTGATTTACATAACAAATATATGTCTGGTGGCTTATCTCTGATAAACAGTTCCTATGTTAAAATATTCCAAGCCTTTAAATAAAGCTTCATGTCTTTACCCATTTCCAGGCCAAGGATTCCCCTTTTTGTTTTTTGCTTTTTTTTTTACCCCTTGTTTCCTTGAATTTTTTAAAACCAACTTTTACCCCACCTCTGGGAGTTCACTTGCTCAAGGCTTCTTGGGTGTGGCTCCAGGTCATGGTCCTCAAATTTGGCTCAGAGTAAATCTCTTTAAAATTATTTTACAGAGTTTGGCTTTTTTTTCCATTGACATATACACACATACATCTACCCATCCATCCACCCATCCATCTATCCATCCACCCACCCATCCATCCATCCATCTACTCATCTATCCATCCATCCATCTACCCACCTATATTCATCCATTCATCCATCCACCCAACATTCACTTGGTAAATCCTGTGGGCACTGGCCTATGTTTGGTGCTAGAGACACAGACGAGTTGGACTCAAGCCCTGCTCTGCAGGCCTTGCAAGGCTGGTTGGGAATGGAGGTGCAGTACAGGAGTAAACAAGACGTTCCAAACCCTGTTCTCATGGAACTTTCAACCTATGGGTGTCTCAAACATCTTACAGGCACTTCAAACTTAGCCTGTCCAAAAAAGAATTTGTGGTCATCACCCTCCTATCCATCAAAAAGTAATCTGTTAGAACAATAAATATCTCTGAGTTCTCACTGATATAAATAAATATAATACTTGAATAAATAAATGAGGAAGGAGGGTCATCTCTTCCTTACAGAGGAATTTCAATTAATATATTTAGAAGGAACAAGGAGAGTAGAAAATCCGCTTTGGAGAAACACTATAATAATTCTTTCTTCAAGCACGATCCACAGATGGATGCTAAAATCAGTGGGCAAACGCTAGAGGAGAAATAGGATATTTACATAGTCTCAAACTATCTCCCTCAGAATATTTATTAATTACAGAGGGAAAATAGTGACTTGGTGAAGAAACCTAGAAGACACCCCCTTAACGAAGTGACCAAAGCTCTCACATCACGGGTGATAAGACGCATCAGCATCCTGGGATCCCTGATGCCGTTGGCTGCGGAGGGCTGATCACTGCTTGTGTCTATTCCGGCCCCCCAGGCACAACCTCAGTCTAGTCCTGAGAAGCCTCCACACGAACCCAGACCAAGGGACGTTCTGCAGAACAATTGATCAGAACTCTTCAAACGTTCCAAGTCATGAAAGACCAAGAGAAAGATCGACCAACCAGAATCACCAGGTCTGAGGACAAGGCACAGGACCGAGGGAGGGGGTGGCAGGGTGCAGCGTGGGACCCTGCAGTGCATCCTTGGATGGGGTCGTTAGTGAAATTTGGACGAGGTCTCTGATTTCTTCAGCTGTTTTGTCCTGGCGTTAGGTCCTGGTTTTGATCACTGTGCTACGGTTAGGTAAGATGCTAACATTGGAGGAGATTGGGCGAAGAATATTCAGAAACCCTATTTTTGTGATTTTTCTGTAAGTCTAAAATGATTTCAAAATAAAGTTTTTGTAAAAAAATCTGTTGCTCCACAGAGCTTTCCCATCTCAGTTAAGGGCGGCCTCAATCGCCCAATTGCAAATTACGTATAAATTTTCTTCACTTCTGTGCATCCCTCATCCCAGCACCTGATCCATCACTCGGTCCCATAAACTCTTGCTTCTCAATGTCCCATAACCTTCCGTTTGTGCCCGTCTCACCTCGATGACCGGAACATTGTCCTAACTTGTGTCTTTCCTTCTGCTCTGATGCCCACCTAATCCATTCTTTCCCCAGGGCCAACGCTGGTTGTTTAAATACACACACGTACACACACACACACACACACACACACACACGCACGCACACACACACACACACACGCACATAAACATGACACTCCCTGGCTGAAAACCCTTTGACGGCTTCCCTTGGCCTTAGGATAACATCTGAATCCTTCATATGACCCACAAGACCCTGTATTTTCTGGCTCCTGCCGCCTCCCTGTTCTTATTCATGACAATCCCCACCGACCACACCCTCCCGCTGCCCACCATGTTCCAGACACACTGGCTTCTCTCAGATCCTCGAAGGGACTCAGCGCCTTCCGCCCCAGGACCTTTGTATGTGCAATTCTCTCTGCCGGGCACAGTCTCCCCTAACCATTTAGCTGGCTGGCTCCTAATCCTTGCCGAGGTCTTGCCTCAAATGTCACTTTTCCTGAGAGGCCTTCTCTGAATCTCCACACTAGAATGTGTTTATTTGTTTCCATCAAGCACAGGGAAGGAGCCAGGAACAAATATTTGTGGATCAGACCAGGAAAGAGGAACTCAGCATTGTGACAAGACTCCAGTCCTCTTCCCAATATACCCGTTGCTGTCTTTGTACTGCGATGGTCTGACGTCTCCCTGGAACTCTCTAACCACAGCAACGTTAACCTGACCTCAGCCTCACCGATGACACACAACAGTCCCACGAATTGGGGATTCTCGTGACTCCCGTTAGGCAGGGACAGCGAAGCTCGGAGAGGCGATGTCTCCCCCAGGTCACAAAGGGTCAGTGGGAAAAACCAGGATGCAGACGCCAGTCGTCTGTCTCCAAGGGCAGGGGCTACCGACCAGGTACTCCTCCACCCCACTGTCTCCACCGAGGGAAAAGAGGACGTCTAAACCCGAAGCAAGAAGGAGTCTGGTTAGACTTCAGGAGGCCCAATCTGAATCCAGCCCACGGAGCCCCCATCGTGAGAAGGAACACAGGGGGGCAAGGCGCGGGGCAGCATTACCCTCCTGAGGAATGCACGCTTCCGCCAAGCCCAGGAAAAGCAGCGTCCACAGGGACATCTTCAGAAACAGCTCCGATCCGCGCATGGTGAGGCTGGGGTTCGGGCTGGACGACGTCCTCCTGGGAGAAGCAGAGCCCTGGCCGCTCAGCGCCTGCCCGGCTCCAAGGGCAAAACCCGCTGCCCACACACGCCCTGCGGCCTGCCTGGAGGCTGGCAGGTGTCCAGACCTGCGCCCACACTGCCCTCGCCAACAAGGAGCTGCTGCTCCTCACGTCACCTGCTGATTTATCTTAAAGCGACACTTCAGGACAAGTTCGTGCTGAGCGTGGTGCTTGGCATGCCATGATCTGCGGCCCGAATCCTGCTTTCATAGGGCCCAGGAGCTGCGAGTGATTTTTACATTTTTTAATGGTTGGGAAAAAAAGACAAAAAATATTTTATGACATGAAAAGTATACAGAATGTGAATAAATAAGTTTTTTTGGCACACGGACATGCCATTCATTTATGTATTGTCTACAGCTGCTTTCAGGCGACAAGGCAAAGGAGCAGTAATGACTGCTAGGGCGGCCTTGAATCTCCCAATTTTCTAATAACAGCTAAAAATCAATTCTGAGCTCTCCCTTCTCTTTGCTGTCTCCCTCCCAAACTAGCAGGCAGCCTGCTGGGGCTGTATTTTCACAAACACCTAAAGGAGCCCAGAAAAGAAATGTAAATATTTCTCTTTACATTTCCCCAGCTCACAGCTTTCAGAATTTGTTTTACAGCCTCAAGGTAAGCTCCGGACAGACCCCAGCGGCTGAACTCCAGGCCTTTGTTCCTGCCCAAAACCAAATCTCAGGGGCAAAGATCACATCCCCAGCAGCGGGCCTGACTGCATTTTCACAGACGACCAGATCTCCAGGAACGGAAAAAACAAAAAGTCAGAAAGACAACACGCCCACTTCCCAATCTTTCTAATTTTTAATTTCTACCTTTTTCCCATACCTTACCCTTCCTTTTGTTATGTGTATATAATAAAGGGTGGAATGTTCGGTTTGTTCCAGGTGGACAGAATGGGGTTAATGCAAAACTTGGGCTTGTGAAACAACAGCCGCAGGAGTCTGGAGAGTCCCGCGCTTTGTAAATCTAACCGTCAGCGGCAGCCAGCATTCCTCCCTCCCTCCCTGACAGAGACGAGGTTTATCCCTCCCCGCTCTCCTGATCGGCACGGCGCCAGAGCAGGATGGATGTGACCCTAGCAGGGGTCCTAGGAGTTAGTTGGTTCTTTGAAGAAGAATTTATTACAAGCGGCTGTTCCGGCCACTTCCTCCCCCCGAAAAAAACCCTCTATAAAGCTCAAGGCTCTCCCCTTTTCTCTCAGGGATGCTTTTTCACCTCCACCCATCTGCACCCAGATGCTCAAAATGAACAGCATTTTACTACACATGAGGCTTCGTGTCTTTCTCTCAGCTCCGGACCTGACAATGACAGAGATTGTCTGGCTCCCAAAGCCTGAAATGGTTACTGTCTGGCCCTTTACAGAAAAAGTTTGTGGGCCCCTGTCCTAGAAAAATTAAAAATTGCAGGGAAACAGCCAAGCAAGCAGGCAAACGACAGCACCTATCACACCTGTACTCAGAGAAAAGTATTATTTTCACGGTCTCGTGTGTATTCCCTTCCAAGATGTCTGCATGTGTCCCTGTCCCGGCGCTGACTAGCAAGTGCCCCGAGCAAGTCGCGTAACCACTGTGCAACTCAGTTTCCTCGTCTATATGGCGGGGTAATGGTATTTCCAACCTCATAGGGCTGTTGAAAAATTAATTGTATTTTATCTGTAAAGCACATAGAACAACACACATATTCTCCGTGTATGCACATTAAGAATACAATATACATACAGTATGCGTGTATCGCATATGTACATTCATTTAATATATGTGTATATGGCACCTAACATACACATGCTTATCTTAAGACATGATTACTTCACGGATCAAGTATTTAAACTGCCTTATTATTTATGTACAATGCGTGCTGAACATTTCCCCAGGGATTCAGATATTCATTGACTGCAAAGTTTTGTAAGCACAAGTTTTATATTTTTTTATCATAAAAGTGAAGTTTATTATAATGAGGTGGGGCATGGGGGTTTTTAGGGCAGTGGAAACTCTTCTGTATGGTACGATAGCGGTGGATACATGACATTACATAGTTGTCAAAATCCACAGACCTGTGCAGCGCTGAGTGAACCCTCGTGCAAACTATGAACTTTGGTTAATAATAACGTATTAACATTTGTTCACCAGTTGTAACAAACGTTCCCACTAATGCAAGACGTTAACAGTAGGGAGGCTGTGTGTGGGAAGGAATATGGGAACGCCGCACTCTCTGCTCGATTTTTCTGGGAACATAAAACTGCTCTAAAAAAGGAAGCTGTTAATTTTTAAAAAGCAAAGCATATTTTTTGCAGAAAACTGAGGGCACAGAGAAGACGACTGATATCGGCACGCCAACGAACCAGGGACAACTGTTGCTACGGTTGCGAAATCTTTCCTTCTAGTCTTTTATATGTTTATATTTTTATTACAAAATGTTTACAAATAAGGGATGTATCAGAGATATTATTTTGTACTCATTACTTCGTGCACTATACCATTAAGGATGAACATGATTTTGTGTCCTCAGATGTTCTTCCGCATCACGTTTTCCATGGCGGCATGGCATTGCATCGCCCGGATGAGGCGATAAGAACGACCAGCATTTATTTAGCACTTGCTGTAGGCCAAGCACAGTTCTAAGTACTTCACTGTGAATTAGCTCGTTTTCCCCTCACCACAATCTAATGAGGTAGGTACTACTCTACTCCCCAATTTACAGATGAACTAACTGAGGCACAGAAGGATAAAGTAGCATGTTCAAGCTTGTATGACTATTAAGAGCGAGAGCTGGGCTTCACATTCTTGAAGCTGGGCTTCTAAGCCTGTTTGCAACCACATCACTAGAGGTTCGGGGGCACATTACATCACAGTTCATCTTACTACTGACCCCTATTGCTAATCTTAACATTTCCTGCCCAGGCGCGGTGGCTCACGCCTGTAATCCTAGCACTCTGGGAGGCCAAGGTGGGAGGATCACTTGAGCTCAGGAGTTGGAAACCAGCCTGCACAAGCCGTCTCTACTAAAAACAGAAAACATTAGGACTGTAGTAATGAGGAGAAGAAACAATGTGGAAAGTGAATTGGGATTTCTCAGGTCGGTCCTAAATTTCCATCCTCCATTCTCTAACAACCTCATTGTCAGCACACCTGTTTCTTTGCTTTATGATGTTCCTCACGGCTCTCAGAATCCAACTCAACTCGGAATGGAATCTGAGACCTTTGACAAACTATCTTGGTTGAAGCACGATTTTTTTTTTTTTTTTTTTTTTGAGACAGAGTCTTGCTCTGTTGTCCGGGCTAGAGTGTCATGGCATCAGCCTCGCTCACAGCAACCTCAAACTCCTGGGCTCAAGCGATCCCCCTGCCTCAGCCTCCCAAGTAGCTGGGATTACAGGCATGCACCACCATGCCCAGCTAATTTTTTCTATATATATTTTTAGTTGTCCAGCTAATTTCTTTCTATTTTTTTAGTAGAGACGGGGTCTCGCTCTTGGTCAGGCTGGTCTCGAACTCCTGAGTTCAAACGATCCTCCTGCCTTGGCCTCCCAGAGTGCTGGGATTACAGACATGAGCCACCACACCCAACCAAAGCACAAATTTTGAGGATGAGCTCTCTTAACCATGAGAGATCTAAAGCAGCAAACATTAGCACGGCTGAAATTTCAAAGGACGTTTAAATCATAAGGATTTTGGAATTTATCCTGAGGGCATACATAAGTCACTGAAGAGGGTGGTGGTGGCCATTATTATTTTAACCAAAAAGTTTTTGTTTCTGTTTTACTCATATCACTCCCTGAGATAGGGTGGGCTTTGGAGCTGGTGCAACCCAGGAGTTCATGCCACCACCAAAGCTTTGATCTGGTTTCTCTGGGATTCCATCAGTGCCTCCTTTGTGGACAGGATTTACCTTCTGGCTGGTCTCCTTCCTGGGATCCATATGGCTATGGGAAGTTTCTCAGTCTACCCAATTTCCTAATCACATCCACATCTGGGGAAAATGAACTTCCCTTCCTCCATTTTAGCCATTAAACTGTAGACCTGAGCTTCACTCTGATTGGACTAGCTTAGATCATGTGCCCACCCCTTGACCAGTAACTTTCGTTAGAGGGATGGCCTGACTCTGATTGACGTGGATCTCCAACTTGAAGCGTAGAGTCAGTCCTTCGACGGACCTGGCTTGGACACAATGAGAGAGGGATGATGGAGTGTCTGCTGGATGTGACCACAGAATCCACGACACAGGGGTTATGAAAAAATACGAAGAAATGAAGTCATCCTAACTCACATAGTAGAACCATATCCCAAATGAATCTCTGAGGCATCTTAATGTAGAGACTGTCACAGGCCAGTGCCACCTTAGAGCCATCCACATTCGAATCCAGGCTTTGTCATTTGCCTTTCATATGACTTTGCACAAATGAATCTACATGTGCCTCAGTTTTTCTCACGTGCACAGTGAAGATGAGTGAGTCAATACATGTAAGGTACTTAGAACCTTGGCTAGTAATAACTGCTCAGCAACAGTGAAAACCTCACTGGGCAGTGCCAACCACACAATAAGAAATGCACCATACTAGAAAGCAGCGTAAGCATCACGGTAAACTATCCACTGGAGGTGAAAGGAGAGAAGATGGGGAGGCAGAATTGAGATGTTAAGAGCTGATGGGTCTGAGGCATCCAAGTGCCTTTTTCCACATAGATGGTGAGCTCAGGGCTTCTCTTCCAGGTGAGCTGGGCGCCACACCTGCAGACAGGCCCCTGAGTTCCTACGCTTCATCCCTGGCTGGTTCCTGGGACAGCCCGTCCTCAACCCCTCCTATCTTCTTCCTAGCTCCTGAGAGCCTGTCTTGCCCTCCCACTCCCCTCAGCCAGGACATCAGATCTGCTTCTTATTTCGTGTGACTTTGCCCACCCCTTGGAACTTCTCTTTCTTGGAGATCTCTAGACAGAGAAGTTCTCTGCCCAGTGGGGTCTGGCAGATGAGAGACACAAAGTCCCAGGCTTTAGAGAAAGATGGACCTGAGTTCAAGCTCCAGATCCGCTATTTCATAACTATGTCATCTTAAGCTATTTAACTATGAGTACGAGTGTCACAAATTTGGATCGAAGCTGACACATGCCAAGCCAGAATTTCCAAATAGATGTTATTTCTATGGAGGTTAACGGGTATTTTGTGAGAGAAGGAAAAATGTGCAGGGTGACCACATCGTTTCAGGAAATACGAGGTTCAAGAAAACTCAACATCTCAGAGCCTTTCATACCTAAAAGATACTGTAAATATCCAAGGAGGAGGCATAATATGGACCATTTTCCAAAGACTATTTGATTGTAGAACTTTTTCTCCTGAAAATGATAATACATTCAAAATAACGTTTGTCAGGAATGAGGAATCATAACAAGAGCTTCACATGCTTTCGTCCAACAACCGGCGTCCCCCAAAGGCTCTGACTGTGACACAGTGGGCAGCTCTCTGTGTCCACATTTCAGTACAGTCGCTAATATCCACCCAGCGTGACCTCCCTCTCACCTGTAGCAACACACACTCAGCATGGAAGTTTTAACCATTCGGGCTCAGGGGGGTGCTGGAAGAATTCGATTCCACACAGTTGCAGGGCTGAGTTTCCTGTTTCCTTTCTGGCTGCCGGAAGGGAGTCATTCTCGACTTCCAGGGGCCCCACATTCCCTGGCTCGTGGCCCCCTTCCTCCATCCTCAAAGCCATCGACAGCAGGTGGAGTCCTTCTCATGCTAAATTTTTCTGAATAACTCTTCCGCCTTCCTCTTCCACTTTTAAAGGCTCAAGTGATTACGCTGGGCCTCCCTGAAAAACCCAGGATAAACTCTCTATTTTAAAGTCAATTGATTAGCACCCTTAATTGCATCTGTGAAGTCTCTTTTCCCATATAGGGTGACATAGCCACTGGAGAAACAACAGGGGGCAAAGATCATGGAGACCAAAATTCTTCCCACCACAATTAGGAAGCGATGAGTTTTTAGAACTTATTACTTTTCTATCTATCTATCTATCTATCTATCTATCTATCTATCTATTTATTTATTAGAGATGGGGTCTCACTATGTTGCCCAGGCTGGCCTCAAACTCTTGGGCTTAAGCAATCCTCCTACCTCAGCCTCCGAAGTAGCTGGGACTACAGGTGTGCACTACCACACCCAGCCTTAAATTTTTTTATGAATGGCATTCTACTGAATCTTTCTTTCACAAATTGCTTTGGTTTTACTCAACATTATATTTAGGTGACCCATTCCTGTCTATGTGGCACAGAGAGGTGGCGCCGGGCCTGGAGGAGGCCAAAAACCTGGTGGTTGTCCTGACATATGCTGGGGTCAGTCCGACACGGATGGGAATCCCTGCCTCACCGCGATACAGCTGGCCTGAGTTTCTTCTTGCTGCTTTCTCCATCTTCAAAGCCAGCAGCGTAGCATCTTCAAGTCTGTCTCTGACCCTCTTCCATTTTCAAAGCCAGCGACAGCTGGTCAAGTCTTTCCCATGGTGCCTTGCTCTACCTTCATCTCTGCGTCTCCGTCCCCTTCTCTCCTGCTCTCCTCTGTCATTCATAACATTGTGATTACACTGGGCCACCTGGATGATCCAAGCTACTCTCTCCCCTCAAGGTCAGCTGAGCAACAACCTCAATTTTATCCTATCTGCAAAGTCCCTTTGCCATACAAGGTACCACATTCACAGGTCCCAGGGACTAGGACATGGACATCTTTGGGGACTGTTATTCTGCCTCCCATACAGCTGCATGAACTTGGTCAATTGACTATCTGTCGGAGCCTCCGTTTCCTCTTAATAATGAAAATAATAATTATTATTATAATCATGTCATATTGTTTTGAATTAAACACATACTGAGAGGATGTAGAGAAATTGAAATCCTTATACGTTGCTGGTGAGACCATCAACTGGTGCGGCCATTGCGGAAAATGGTTTGGTGGCTCCTCGAGAAGTTAAATGCAGAGTTGGCGTATGACCCAGCAATTCCACTCCCAGGTATGTGCCCCAAAGAACTGGAAAGAGGTATTCACACAAGTACTTGCACATGCATGTTCAGAGCAGCACTGTTTGCAATAGCCAGAAGATGGAAGCAACCCGGATGTCTGTCAAGAGAGGAATGGATAAACAAAATGTGGTCTATCCACGTAACAGGGTATCATTCAACTATAAAAAGAAATGAAGTGCTGACATGTGCTATAACGTGGGTGAACCTTGGAAACATCATGCTAAGTGGAAGCACTCAGACCCAAAGGACCACGTGCTGTATGGTTCCGTTTACATGCAACATCCAGAATAGATAAATCCTTAGAGGCAGAAAGTAGATCAGCGGAGGCCAGGGGCTAGGGGCAGAGAGAGAAAGAGGAATTACTGCTTAATGAGAGTAGGGGGTGATGAAAAGG
>NW_012150008.1:47122-48201 GCF_000956105.1 Propithecus coquereli | reverse complement strand
GGCCGGCCTCGCCTCTGCTCCGGGCCCCGCGCGGCTGCCACTGACCACCCCTGCGCGTCCCGCGCTCCCCTCCTGCCCCGTCTCGGTTCTGGACCTGCCCGTCTGCTCCTCCGAGGCGGGTCGCGACGCCGAACGCGGGACGTGCCGTTCGCGGTCCCCGCCGCGCAGACCAGGGCAGCGCTTGGAGGCAAAACGCGTCGCCTGGCAAGTTGTTCTCACGACTTTTGTCATAGCACTAATGTGTGGATAATAAATTTTCCAGAATGCTCTACTGTCTGTTAGAAATTTAAAATTTCTCAGTTGAGGGATTATCTTAACAAGGGTATCCTATTTTTTTATACATAGCCACGTACCTATATTGATTTAAAAGTATGTTCATTTGAACTTATTCTTTATTTTTCTGCTTCAGTTCTTGGAATTCATCAGTAATGATTAACGTGGGGGCAGAAGACTGATTGAGAACATTCCTGTTCCGTACTGTTGTATCTGCACCGTGTTCTGCTGAAACTAGTAGCTCCAAAATATTTTCCTCTTTAGCATTTCACCTATTTTTTTGAACAACTTATTCGATCATCAGGCTAATTTTTTTTCCATTTTAATTTCTATTGCCTTTCTGGTTTCTTTTTCTGAGTCTTTCAAAAATTCTTGACATTTAGAGAGATGATATAATAATGTCAGTGGTTTACCATAGAATTTGTTATAATTAAAATTTAAAAATATGTAAAACAATGATAATTTTGGTCTCATAAAATTGCATAATAAATAAAACAGACTATAATCTAATTGATCATTATATAGTAATCACTGTTTCTCTCTATGTAATACTTTAGGGTTAATAATAATGATTTGTGTAAATAATAAAATACTTTATGATAAAATTTAAATATATAAAACATTCTAGTAAAGTAAAAGAAGAAATGTCAGATGGTGTGAACTAGCATATAAAGCACCAAATTTAGCCTCACATTACCAACAGAAAGGTTTTTTTTCTTTTTAAAGATGCTCACTCATTGGCTCATTGGTCTTTGAGTGAGAAAAACACTTCCTTGCTTGAAGCATTGATTTTTTTTTTTTTTTTT
>NW_012150008.1:30667-47072 GCF_000956105.1 Propithecus coquereli | reverse complement strand
GCATACAACTACATACACACCTGCACACACCTACATATATACTTGTATACACACACCTACATATACACCTGCACTCACCTACATATATACCTGTAGACACATGCCTACATAGGCACCTGCACACACCTACATATACGCCTGCACACACACACACACCTGCACGCACCTACATACACACCTGCAAACACACACCCCTACATATACACCTGCACACTCACACACACCTGCACACACCTACATATACACCTGCACACACACACACCTACATACACACCTGCATACCCGGGGTCCCCTGGTCTGAGCCCCCTGCGGACTTCGGTCTTCGCGCGTGGCCGGTGTCCCTCCTCCGTTGTCCCAGGATGCCCGGTAGTCGTGAGGTGCCGCAGGCCGCCGGGATTTAGGAGCCTAGTCGTCGCCTTTCTACGAAGTTACGTCACACACCGAGCATTGTGCACATGTCATTTGCCTGTCACCTACTTGCTCATGCAACAGCGGCGGAAAATCGTTAGAAAGAACAACCGGTTATTCGGGTTTCAGGTTTAGCAAATGTGGCCAGAGCCCTCAGGGGAGGGGCCCTGCCGTGCGCACGCGCCTCCGCCTCGACTTCCCTCCTGGCGCGCACCGTCCTCCGCGGCCGTGAGAACGTGGGAAGACGCTCGTGGGGACAGTGAGCCCGGTGTCCTTCAGGGCGTTTACAGACACCCAGACGGGAAGACGTGCGACCAGGGGCACAGGCGTCACCCCTGCCCCTTCCCTGTATTTTGTGGTCAGAAACAAATTAATTACTTTAAAAGAAAAAAAAACCCCACAGTGTGTTATTTGAACAAGGACACTAATTAGATCAAAAGAACAGGACAGTCTAAAAACACACCTGCGTATACAGGCGGATTCTGTGCAAAACGAAAAGTCATGTTTTACAGCCCAAATGCGCATTATCAAATAAAGAGATAAACGGTGTGTCGTATCTATACAGTTGAATAAAACTCAGCAAGAACATGAAAGAATTATTGAAACGGGACGATAGGAAAGAATCTCAAAATCACAAGCCTCAGTGAAAGAGACCACACCAATAGAGCGCATACTGACTGTACGATTCCATTTATTTAAAATTGTATAACCACAGAAGGCAGATCCATGCCACCTGGGCACGAGGAAGGGAGGGACTGCATAGATTCCCATGGAAACTTCTGGGAGGGATGGGAATTGTTACCTTGACTGCATAATGGTTCCATAGGCCTATGCAGATGTCAAACCACATTAAATCATAAACTGATTATATGTGCAGTTTACTGTACCTCGATTATACCTAAATAAAATTACAAGAAAAATTTATTTTTTAAAACACCACAGTTTTGCACCAAAGGACACAATCAACAGTGCGAAAAGACAACCTATGGAATGGAAGAAAATATTTGCAAATCATGTACATGATAAGGGGTTAATATCCAGAATATATAAAGAACTCCCGCAATTCAACAACAACAACAAAAACTTGATTTAAAAATGGGCAAAGGGCTTACACAGACATTTCTCAAAAGAAGATATACAAATGGCCAACATGCACACACACATCACTGGTCATTAGGGAAACGCAAATCAGAATCACATCAACACTATAGAAAAAACCCAGAAGATAACAAATGTTGGCAAAGATGTGCAGAAATTGGGACCCATGTGCACTGTTAGTGCACAAGGAAAGCAGTACGCCAGTTCCTCAAAAAATAGAATTACCATATGGCCCAGCAATCCCATTTCTGAGTATACACTGTAGTAAAAAGAAATAAAAGCAGGGACTCGAGCAGACACTCACACACCCGTGTTCATAGCAGCGTTATTCACAATAGCTAAAAAGTAGAAACCACCCAAGTGTCCATCAAAGGATGGATGGATGAACAAAATGTGGTCTATACATGCAATGGAACAGTATTCAGCCTTAAACAGGAAGGAAATTCTGACACTTGCTACAGCATGGTTGATTCTTGGGGACATCAAGTGAAATAAGCCAGTCACGAATAGTGCACGATTCCACTTAATATGAGGTATCTGGAATAGTCAAACTCATAGAAAGTAGAATGGTGGTTGCCAGGGTCCGGCGGGGTTGCGGGGAGGAGTGGGGAACGGGGAGTTAGTGTTTACTGGGTGCAGAGTTCAGTTTGGCGAGATTAAAAGAGTTCAAGAGATGGATGGTGGTGATGGATGCACGACAAAGTGAGTGTATTTAATGCTGCTGAGCTGTACACGTAAAAATAGCTAAGGCCAGGCATGGTGGCTCATGCCTATAATCCCAGCACTTTGGCAGGCAGAGGTGAGAGGATCACTTGAGCCCAGGAGTTTGAGACCAGACTGGACAACATAGCAAGACCCCATCTCTACAAGAAATAGAAAAATTAGCCAGGCATGGTGGCACATGCCTGCAGTTCCAGGTACTTGGCGAGCCAAGACGGGAGGATCGCTTGAGACCAGGAGTTGGAGTTTGCAGTGAGCTTTGATTGTGCCCTTGTACTCTGGCCTGGGCAACTGAGTGAGACCCTGTCTCAAAAAAAAAAAGAACAAATGGAAGAAAATGTTTAAGATAGATGGTACATGTTATATATGTATTTTACCTTAATTTAAAAATTAAAAAAAGTTTAAAGTCACATCTTAGATAATTGGGGATTGTAAGGGCCAGTGGATGAATTTTCTGAGTAACTGGTCATTGCTTGGGCACCTCCCAAGCAACACCCCCGTTGTTTCTCCTCCATCAGAAAATGACTCCTCGGAATAAATGGAAAAAGAAAATGTCTCGTACCGATGCACCATGGAATACTGTCAGCCACAGAGAGGATGCAGTCCCCTTCGCTGCACCGCGCACGGAACTGGAGGTCGTTATCTAAGGTGGAATAAGCCAGACACACAGAGAAAATTGTCGCACGCTCTCGCTTACCTGGGGGAGCTGAAGTCGTGGAGCGCGCAGGGAATGGCGGGTAGCGGAGAGGGAAGACCGCGCGGGCCGTGCAGAGGCGGCGGAGCGGCCCTACGCGCAGGCGCAGGAGGGAGTTGGGCGCTCGACCGCAGAGCGGGTGCCTGCGGCGACCTCCGCGCGGACCCCGCTGCCCGCCAGATGCTGCACCCGCACGCGCGCGCGCACGCAGTTTCGCGGGCACCCGCAAACCTGTGCGGATAACGAATAATGCAACGAGTGACTCCTCCGAGAAGTACGTGGGGCACCGCCGTCCGCGGGCGTCCCTCCGCCCGCTGCGTCCTCGCGCCAGCTCTCGGGCCGGCGTCCGGGCGGGGTGTCGCCGGTGATTCCCGCCACCTGGCCGACCCTTCGGCGACACAGCGCCGCCACCGCACCGCTTTCCCGGCGAGGACGCCGCGGCGTGGGGGCCGGAGAGCCCGGCCGTGCGGCCCTGCCACCCGCGTGGACGCGGCCCCGTCCTGCGTGGACGCGGCTCGGGCCCCGCGCGCTCCAGGCCCCGCGTCGGGGCGTCCAGGGCCGGCCTCGCCTCTGCTCCGGGCCCCGCGCGGCTGCCACTGACCACCCCTGCGCGTCCCGCGCTCCCCTCCTGCCCCGTCTCGGTTCTGGACCCTCCTCCGAGGCGGGTCGCGACGCCGAACGCGGGACGTGCCGTTCGCGGTCCCCGCCGCGCAGACCAGGGCAGCGCTTGGAGGCAAAACGCGTCGCCTGGCAAGTTGTTCTCACGACTTTTGTCATAGCACTAATGTGTGGATAATAAATTTTCCAGAATGCTCTACTGTCTGTTAGAAATTTAAAATTTCTCAGTTGAGGGATTATTTTAACAAGGGTATCCTATTTTTTTATACATAGCCACGTACCTATATTGATTTAAAAGTATGTTCATTTGAACTTATTCTTTATTTTTCTGCTTCAGTTCTTGGAATTCATCAGTAATGATTAACGTGGGGGCAGAAGACTGATTGAGAACATTCCTGTTCCGTACTGTTGTATCTGCACCGTGTTCTGCTGAAACTAGTAGCTCCAAAATATTTTCCTCTTTAGCATTTCACCTATTTTTTTGAACAACTTATTCGATCATCAGGCTAATTTTTTTTCCATTTTAATTTCTATTGCCTTTCTGGTTTCTTTTTCTGAGTCTTTCAAAAATTCTTGACATTTAGAGAGATGATATAATAATGTCAGTGGTTTACCATAGAATTTGTTATAATTAAAATTTAAAAATATGTAAAACAATGATAATTTTGGTCTCATAAAATTGCATAATAAATAAAACAGACTATAATCTAATTGATCATTATATAGTAATCACTGTTTCTCTCTATGTAATACTTTAGGGTTAATAATAATGATTTGTGTAAATAATAAAATACTTTATGATAAAATTTAAATATATAAAACATTCTAGTAAAGTAAAAGAAGAAATGTCAGATGGTGTGAACTAGCATATAAAGCACCAAATTTAGCCTCACATTACCAACAGAAAGGTTTTTTTTCTTTTTAAAGATGCTCACTCATTGGCTCATTGGTCTTTGAGTGAGAAAAACACTTCCTTGCTTGAAGCATTGATTTTTTTTTTTTTTTTTTGAGACTGAGTCTCACTCTGTTGCCCAGGCTAGAGTGCCGTGGCATCAGCCTAGCTCACAGCAACCTCAAACTCCTGGGCTCAAGCAATCCTCCTGCCTCAGCCTCGCGAGTAGCTGAGACTACAGGAATGTGCCACCATGCCCGGCTAATTTTTTCTATATATTTTCAGTCATCCAGCTAATTTCTTTCTATTTTTTTAGTAGAGACCGGGGTCTTGCTCATTGTTCAGGCTGGTCTCGAACTCCTGAGCTCAAACATCCACCCTCCTCGGCCTCCCAGAGTGCTAGGATTACAGACGTGAGCCACCGCACCTGGCCAGCCCTGAGTGTTTTAAACGTTGGTAGGTGACATGAAGCAGAACCACCTGGCGTATCAGCCAGCACATGACCTTTGCTGCCATCTGCTGGACACCTGTCATAATAGCTATACAAATTAGCTCTAAACTCAATTTAGGATTTTAAAATTTAAAATTTTCCAAATATGCAAGATGCGTATGATGCTAGTGGCAGCAGCGTAGCCATAGCCACCTTGTGCAATGTAGTAGTAACTGACAAAAATGCTGCTTCCCTGATTTCTCCAGTTCTGATTCACACCTTAGAACTTAAACCTCTCATTGTAAGAAAAAAGCTTTTTTAAATTGAATGTCTAGATCACAAGATTAGTTCTCCCCATGAGATCTTACTCTGGTGACCTCCCAACATTTAAACTTTTAACCTCAGTTCTCTTTACTATCGCAGCCCCCACCCCAAACAGTTTGTGTCCTGCAAACATACCCAGGGGGGCAACTTGCTCGCGGTCACCGTTGTACACAGATGCCACCAAGATGTTCAGATTTCTGGAGTTTTCCTGCTGGTTCCTGCCTTATTTGGTGCACAGGGCCCTTTTGTGAGTTCTCCTGCGATCTCGTGAGCATGGAAGCACCATGGCCCCTTTTCTATCTGGGGGCCTTCCAGTCTTCCTGGGTGAGCTGTGTTCTCGAGACTCACAAACTTCTCTCTCGGTATCTTTTTCTCCACCCTCCCGCTCTGTTCCTTTCTCTTCTTGTGTCCTCCCCTCACTGTGCGGAGGACTCTCTTATGTGGGGCATAGGAAGTCTTGCTCCTGCATTTCCGTGACATCTTGGGTATGTTTTCTATTACCTAAGTTGATCGAATTTTGAAGCCAAATGTGAACAGGACTTGCAAAACTTTTCTTTCCACTTGCCACGAGCCTCCCCCGAGGCAGTGAGCACACGATGACATCGGCTGGTGGGGAGGATTCAGATTTATAGATTAATGTCTGAAAAGTCTACCTCACTATACTATGCATAGTGTGACCCTGTTTTTGTAAAAGAAAATGAGAGAGACAAAGAATAACGAGGAGGGAGGGAGGAAGGGGGGAGAGAGAGAATAGAGAGAAGAGAAAATAGAATAACAAATAAATGGGCAACAGCACAAATATCCACCAATAAGAGGATGCCTATATTGCAGTATATTCATAGCTGTGGACCGAATACAGTGCAATAATGAAAACAAACTACAGTTATCCTTAAAAATGTAGATGAATTTGAGTAACAAAGTTGAATGAAAAAAAGCAAGCCCAAGAAGACTACCTTCGGCATGTTACTCTTTTGTTTAATAGACAGAATTATACACAACACACACACAAAGTGTGTAAAACTCATGGAATCTCCATCTTCACAAGGTAGGTGGATTGTACAACGTCAGCTTCCTGGTTTGATGTTTACTACAGTCACGTAAGATGTGGTCTTTGGGGGAAACTGGGAGAAGGGTACGTGGGACCTCTCTGTACTATTTTTTCAGCTTCCTGAGCATTTATAACTACCTCAAAATAAAAACAAAACAAAGCAAAACAAAAATCCTGCCCGGGTGACTCCACGTGTAAGAGCCAACGGTGGAGGAGTCAGGGACCCCAGTGGGCCTGTGGCTGGGGTCAGCTTTGCAGTGAGAAGCTTGGTGGCTTTGGGAAGTGGCCATTGCCACGATGGCCCAGGGGGCTGGTGGCCAAGCGAGGCCAGAGCGGCAGGTGAGCCACTGAGGTAAGCAGGCCTGGAGGAGACAGCAGGGGCCATAGTGACCCGGGGAGTGGCCAGGGACACCTGCAGTACCCAGTTGGTTACTTGGGCGAGGGCCTGGTACCAGTGCGCGAGAGACAGAAGGACCCTGGGGGGGAGCAGCTGCGGGGTCATTGCCTTGGGTCCCTCAGGTTCCCGGGGCCTTTTCGTCATGTACAAGGCAGGCGTTACGGTGACGATGGTGTCTGTGACGGCCTGGTGACCTCTTCAGCCACTTCAGGCCATTTCAGCCAACTTCAAGGTGCTTGAAAGTTAAAGCCAGAAGTTTCTTCCGGGTTTGGTCTATCTTCTTGGGAACCCGATGGGTTTGGCATTGCTGTTTACAAGTGCCAGCCCGCGGGTGTTTTGTGTGGTTCGTATAAGGCGATTATCAAAGCATGATTTCCCGATCACGTGGCTTATTGCCACGCAATTTGGAGCCCAGCAGTCGAGGTTAATAATTCCCATACAGGGTCTGACAGGGTGTGACGTCACATTCTCCCAGGGAGGGCGGAGTCCGCTCCAAGTTCTCATCACAGCGAAACGCACAGCACTCACGTAGAGACGGTGTAGGCAGAGCCATGCAAAGCCGCGTCGCCCGTGCGTCATAGCGGGCGGCCTGTGCCGAGCCCCTAGGACAGTGGCGCTCAGGGCTGGGGATTGCTTTGTGAACCGAGGAAGAACTTGTATATCTGGGTTTCATTCATGTCCTTCCCGAAGCCCGGTGCCTCTCAGCGTACCCTTACAATTGTCACTCCTGCTGAAAAGAACCAAAAAATCTCTCTTCTCCATGGTGAGGAGACAGATCATAGAAGGACAATGTTCATGATACACACTTCTGTACGAACACAAAGGAGTGTAGCACGACCCCTGACTGGGACAACAGAGAACTTCATTTTTCTGCTATAGGGTAAAACAACAAGTAAGACGCTAACTCCATGTAAACCAAAGAATGGTTGCTATTAAATTAGGAAGCATAGCAGCACCTCCTTTCAATAAATTAAATGGTTGAAAACAATGCCTTTTAGAAAAGTTGGCTAAGTGTCCGTCGAGGGATGAATGGATAGAGAAAATGTGGTATCTGCACGCAAAGGAATGCTATTCAGCCATAAAGAGTCGTCCGCGTGGGCATTATGTTAAGTGAAATAAACCAGGCACAGAAAGACAAATATCACATGATCTCACTCATAGGAAGGAGTTAAAAACAGTTGATCTCATCGAAGCAGAGACTAGAATGGTGGTTCCAGGGGCTGGGGAAGGGGCGAGGATTGGGGAGATGCTGGTCAAAGAATACACGATTTCATTTCGACAGAGGGAATGAGTTCAAGGGCTCTGTAGTGCGGCACGGCCACCACAGTTAATGACAACATATTGTATTCTTGAAAAATGCAGAGAGAGTGGATATTAAGTGTTTTCACCACAAAAATAACTCTGTGACGTAATACATATTTTATTGGTAACTAGCCAGATTCAACCATTCCACTGTGTGTGTGTGTGTGTGTGTGTGTGTGTGTACTTCAAAGCATTAGACTGTCAAAAACCCCCAAAACATTAGATTGTCCATGATAAATACAATTTATATGTAAATTTTTAAATAATAAATTTGAAAATAAAAGTTGCACAAGTTTCCCTTAAATTTATTTTCTTTCCTGTTTCACTTCTATGTAAACCCAGCTGGTACGTAAACACTCTGTCCGAGACACAGGCAGAAGGCGGATTCAGGTCACAGAGGACGACTGTCGCGTGTAAAGGAAGGAAACCAGGCGGCGAGCACACGGTGCAGAGCTCGCGCTGGGACGCGCGGCCCTCTCTGAGCTGTCTGTCTTCTTTAGACGGGGCTGGAGGTGAGTGATCACGCCGCGAAAATGGACTCGCTGATTTCCACGGGAGGACAGGACCCTGGAGTGACCAGCCACGCAAGTTACTGCAGCTACTACCACGGGCAACCAGGAAACTGGCCTGTCACATTCAGCCACACGTCAGAATCACCGGGGGGACTTTTTAGACTCGCAACACAGGGGCCCCGCCCCATACCAATCACGGTGCTCTTTCCGGCTGTGGACCCCAGGTGTTGCCGGTTTGCTTTTTGTTTTTTTTAGGAGCCCATGTGGGGCTACAGCCCTGCGCACATGGGATAGCAGGGCTCATCTTCTTAATTTTCTTTTGGGTACTTAATAGTTGCATGTCTTTATAGGATACATGTGAGCTTTGATACAGACATACCATGTGAATTGATCAAATCGGGGTAACTGGGGTATCCATCACCTCAGGGACTTATCATTTCTTTGTGTTAGGGACATTCTAATGCCACGATTTTAATTAAAGGTATACCCTAAATTATTGTTGATTATAGTCACTTTGTTGTGCTATCAAATCTTGTTCTTTCCATCTATCTATCTACCTATATTTATGTGCCCCTGAGCCATCCCCGCTTTATGCCCCATCCCTGCTACCCTCTCAGCCTCTGGTAACCATCATTCTACTCTCTGTCTCCATGAGATTAATTGTTTTTAATATTTAGCTCCCACATATGACTGAGAACATATGATATTTGTCTTTCTGCATTTGCCTTATTTCACTTAAAATAATGTTCTCCAGTTCCATTCATGTTGTTACAAATGGCAGGATTTCATTCTTTTTGTGGTTATATAATATTCCATTGTGTATTTTTACTGCAATTTCTTTATCCATTCATCCGTTGATGGACATTTAGGTTGATTCCGTATCTTGGCTGTTGTGAATAGTGCTGCAATAAACATGGGAGTCTAGATACCTTTTTGATATACTGAATTCCCCTCCTTTGGATATATACCGAGAAGTGGGATTGCTGGGTCATATGATGGTTCTATTTTCAGTTTTTTGAGGAAACACCATAGTGTTTTCCATAGTGGTTGCACTAATTTACATTCCCATGAATGGTGTACGAGAGTTTCTCCTTTCTCCACATCCTTACCAGCATTCGTTATTGCCTGTCTTTTTGATAAAAGCCATTTTAACTGGGGTGAGATGATATCTCATTGTAATTTGTATTTGCATTTCCTTGATGACTAATGATGTTGAGCATTTTTTCATATACCTGTTGGCCATTTGCATGTCTTCTTTTGAGAAATGTCTATTCAGATCCTTTGCCCATTTTTAATAGGATTATTTGATTTTTTTTTCCTATTGAGTTGTTAAAGCTCCTTATGTATTCTAGTTACTAATCTCTTGTCAATTGAGGAGTTTTCAAATATTTTGTTCCATTCTGTGGGTTGTCTCTTCACTTTGCTAGTTGTTTCCTTTGCTGTGCAGAAGCTGTTTAGCTTGATGTGATCCCATTTGGCCAATATACTTTTGGTTTCCTGTGCTTTTGGGGTACTACTCAAGAAGTCCTAGTCAAGACCAATGTCCTAAAATGTTTCCCCAAAGTTTTCTTTTAGTAGTTTCATGGTTTCAGGTCTTAGATTTAAGCCTTTAATCCATTTCGATTTGATTTTTGTGTATGGTGAGAGATAAGGGTCTAGTTTCATTTTTCTTCATATGCATATCCAGTTTTCTCAGCACCATTTATTGAAGAGACTATCCTTTCCCCACTGTATGTTCTTGGCACCTTTGTCAGAGATAAATTCACTATGGATGTGTGGATTTATTTCTGGATTCTCTGTTTTGTTCCATTTGTCTATGTACCTGTTTTTATCCCAGTACCATGCTATTTGGTTGCTACAGCTCTGTAGTATAATTTGAAGTCAGGTGATGTGATTCTTCCAGTTTTCTTATTTTTGCTCAGGATGGCTTTGGTTGTTTTGGGCCTTTTGTGGTTCCATATAAATTTTAGGATTATTTTTTCTGTTTCTGTGAAGAATGTCACTGGTATTTTGATGAGGATTGCATTGAAACTGTAGATTGCTTTGAGTAGTTTGGATGTTTCAGCAAAATTGATTCTTCCAGTCCATAAGCATGAAGTATCTTTCCCTTTTTTGTGTCCTCTTCAACTTCTTTCATCAATGTTTTATATTTTTCATTGTAGAGATCTTTCACTTCTCTAGCTTATCCCTAGGTATTTTAATTTATTTGTAGCTACTATAAATGGAATTAGTTTCTTGGTTACTTTTTCAGATTGTTTACTGTTAGCATATAGAAGTGCTATTAATTTTTGTATATTGATCTTGTATTCTACAACTTTACCAAATTTGTTTATCAGCTCTAATAGTTTTTTTGTGGAGTCTTTAGGTATCTCTAGATATAAGATAATATCATTTGCAAATAAGGATAATTTGACTTTTTCCTTTCCAATTTTGATGGCCTTTATTTCTTTCTCTTCTCTGATTGCTCTATTATAGACTTTGCAGTACTATTTTGAATAACAATGCTGAAAGGGGCATCCTTATCTTGTTACAGATTTTAGAGGAATGGCTTTCAGTTTATCCCCATTCAGCAAGATACTAGCTATGGGTCTGTCATATATGGCTTTTATTATGTTGAGGCATGTTCCTTCAACATCTAATTTTTTGAGAATTTTTATCATGAAGGGATGTTGAATTTTATTGAATCCTTTTTTCACCATCAATTGAAATGATTATATGGTTTTTGTCCTTCCTTCTGTTGATGTGATGTATCACATTGATTGATTTGCATATGTTGAGCCATCCTTGCATCCTGGAATGAATCCCACTTGATCATGATGAATAATCTTTTCAATGTGCTGTTGAATTCAGTTTGCGAGTATTTTGTTGAGAATTTATGCACCTATTTCATCAGAGATATTGGCCTGCAGGTTTCTTTTGTCGCTGTGTCTTTGTCAAGTTTTGGTATCAGAGTGATACAAACCTTGTAGAATGAGTTCGGGAGTATTCCCTTCTCCTCGATTTTTTGAAATAGATTAAGTAGTATTGGTATTAATTCTTTTCTTTGAATGCTTGGTAGAATTCAGCAGTGAAGCCATTGGGTCCCGGGCTTTTCCTCGATGGGAGAGTTTTTATTACTGCTTCTATTTTGTTGCTTGTTATTAGTTTATTCTGGTTTAGGCTTAATCTTAGTAGGTTGTACGTGTCTAGGAATTTATCCATTTCTTCTAGGTCTTCCAATTTATTGGCATAGAGTTGCTCATAGTAGTCTCTAATGATCCTTTGGATTTCTTCCATATCAGTTGTAATTTCTCCTTTTCTGTCTCTGATTTTATTAATTTGGGTCTTCTCTATTTTTTCTTAGTCTGGCTAAAGGTGGGTCAATTTTATTTATTTTAAAAAAAAACACAACTTTTTGTTTCCTTGATCTTTTGTAGTGTTTTTTTGTTTCAATTTCATTTATTTTTGCTATGATCTTTATTATTTCCTTTCTTTTCTAAATTCCATGTGTTTGTATATTTTCCAATGTTCCTCTCATTTTTGATTTCTAGTTTTATTCCATTGTGGTCAGAAAATATACTTCATATCATTTCAATTTTTTTGAATTCTGTAAGACTTATTTCGTGGTTTAACGTACGGTTTAACCTTGAGAATGGTCCAGGAGCGGAGGAGAAAAGTGTGAATTCTGCAGCTGTAGGACGAAACATTCTGTAAATATGGATTAGGTCCATTTGGTCTATTGTCCTTGTGCAGATTTGTGCAGATTATGGATTAGGTCCATTTTGTCCATGTCCCTGTCTCAGGAAATCCTTCTTGGTAAAACACATCCCCAGCTGACAGATAAAATGGACTCCCCGTGGCTACGTGAATGTACCAGAAACCGAACCTGGCACCCCCAGCAGGAGAGGGGCTACCTAATGCTAGCTGTCCCAAGGTGTTTCCCATAATTGAACAGAAACTAGCCCATAATAAGCAGTGTCGAGATGCCTACAACTGGCAGTTTCCCAGCTGCCCCTGGTGGGCCACTGTCACCAACTGACCGGACTCCCTGAGCCCCACCTTGGGGTCCTGCTGGCAACTCCACTGGCCAGGACACCGAAGGGCCAACGTTCTTCCCCAATGCACAGCACAACACGAGACGGCTGGGCAGCTCCCAGGGACTGCGCACACACTGTCACTAACCCTACAGTTCTCCCTTGGACGTAAAGAACCACCCTCTACCTCATGCTAACGTTCAAATGCCAGCCTGAGATGAACATGGAATGTTTATGCCCTTGGCTTCCCTCATGAATATTCATAGGCTTTCCCCAAACCTGCTAAATATAAACCTAAGACAGACCCTGACAGACGTAAGTGCTGGCTTCCCTGTCCCCTCTGCAGAGCGTGCTTCTGCTCCACGCCTGAGGCTGTGTCTTCCCAATCTATTGACTGTTTTTTTTTAATAGACAAAAAGCTCTCCCTTTTTCCTTGACAGATCTCATGGTGTTTTGTCAACATCCCAAAGGGGCCCGAAGGGTGTTCTGCCCGTGAATTAAACCAGGCGCCATAAACCGTCCTCCCAAGACCAGGGTCAGCATCACCTGGGAGCTCCCTAACAATGCAGATGCTCAGCCTATCCCAAATAAGCAAAGTCTGAGGACTTGTAACCACTCTGGGGAGGCTGAGAAGGCGCATGGCATCCAGGAAGGGGAGGCTCTCGATAAAGTGTGGCCCTCAGTTCACACGGAAATATGAAATTAGCTCATTGCTCGTGGCAAATGCATTGTACTGAGTACAGTGTTCACACCGGGGGAGACGGTGGGCAACGTTAGGGAGCTCTACGGGCTTTAGAAAACGACTCTGAAGCAAAGTTTATTTGTAAATGCACATTCTCAGGCCCAGGCCCAGACCCACTACATCGCAAGCTCTGCGCGAGAGGCCCGGCGACCTGTGGTCTAACAAAGCCTTCGGGGAATGGAGACGTTGCTCAGATCAGCTAATCATCGGGACGCTGAAACCCTCTGTAGTCCAGCAGTCAGAGTGGGAGTGTATGGGCTGTCAAACGTAGCCCTCAAAAATACAGGGTGTGGGGAAGGAGAGATCAATCCGCAGAGCACAGAGGACATTTAGGGCAGTGAAAATATTCTGCGTGATACTTCAACAGTGGATACACACCCATACGCATTTGTCCAAGCCCACAGGGCGAACTCCCACCGACAGTGGACCCTGACACACACTGTGCCCCTAGGGTGAGGACGATGTGTCCCTGCAGGCTCATTGGCTGTGACAAGCATCCCCTCTGGCGGGGGTGTCCAGAGCGGGGCAGGCTGTGCCTGTGCGGAGCAGAGGATGTGTAGGGTGCTCTGCACTTCCTGCTCCATTTTGCTGTGAACCTAAAACTGCTCTAAAAAATAAAGTTGATTTAAAATACAGGATACCACATCTTCGCACTTGTGAACTGTTTGAAGTGAGGTATCACAAGGATGGAAAAACATGCACCACATGTACTCGCCATCAAATTGGTACTAACTCACCAACGCTAAGGTGCTCACACGGTGGTAACACTCACCGGCTGCCGGTCACGTGGCGGGTGCCGGAGGGTGTGGGGTAAACCCACAACTAATGGAAACGAAGCGCACTGTATTGGGGAGGGACACGCTTGTAGCCCTGGCTAGGACAAGGCAAATGCATTACATGTAACCAAAATGTTTGTGCCCCCATAATATCCTGAATAAAAAAAACACAGGATACCAAATGAATGCTGAATTTCAGATAAAGAAGAAATACTTTAGAATACACCGATAGTAAAAAAAAAAATTGTTCATCTGAAATCCCAATATCACCAGGCGCTGTGTATTTAACTGGCCGTCCTACCTGGACGGTCCCACTTTAAACTGAAGTAATGGAAGACGAGGAAAACCAGGAAAATCAGCAGCCTCAGTTTTTCGTTACAAAATAATAAAAACTAAGGAGACCTCGAGTTCATCGGAAGAACAGCAACAGACGTTTTCATGAAACCTATAAGGAAGAAAACAACAAACACAATGAAACAGGAAACAAGAACCAGTGAGGAGGAAAAGGATTTATTCTGAGATCCTGGTGTCTAACATCTACAGAACTCCTTGTGCGGGGAGCCCCGAAGTGCTCCTTACGTCTTAACTCATTTATAGCACAGCTTACACTCCTCATCACTCGCTTGTTCTTGGGGCCAAAGACTGATCTGAGTATGGAATCATCGGGAGGCGGTTTTCGAATGTGTTTTCAGGTGGCGTTTGAAAGTGCCCAGCTGACGGAAGGTGCGGGTACACTCCGGACATTCGAAGGGCTTCAGTTCCAAGTGGATGCGCTGGTGCACGGTGAGGTTCCCCCTGTGGCTGAAACTTTTCTCGCAGAATCCACACTGGTATGGCCTCTCTTTGCTGTGGATCCTCTCGTGCCCGTGCAAGGTGGACTGGTGGGCGAACCTCTTGTGGCAGATGTCACACTCGTAGGGCCTCTCGCCCGTGTGGATTCGCCGGTGCACGCGGAGGTCCGAGCGCTGCAGGAAGCCCTTCCCGCAGAGGCACTGGAAGGGCCTCTCTCCCGTGTGTGTCCTCCGGTGGACGAGGAACTGAGACGCGTAATGGAACCTTTTCTCGCACACCCCGCATTCAAAGCGTGGCCGGCTCGAAGCTTCTCCGCCAGCACGATGAATGGCGGGCTCCGTGGTGCCTGGTGAGTGAGCCAAACTCAACCTGTCCTGTCCTGGGGATTGTCTGCTGGCCCCCTGGGTGGCCCCGGCTTGAGGCCCTTCCTGGGCGGTGGAGGTGGTGTCCAGCTTTCTCCTCTGGGAACGTCTCAGACTCTGAGAATGTCCTCTGTTCCCGCTCTCAGTCGACTCTTCTCTCCCTAAAGCTCGGGGGGAACGCGTGTCAGCATCCACATTTTTCATGCAGATTCCTCCCTGGGGCTCCTTCCCGTCCTTTGCCCTCACAGAATATGCTAGAAAAAGAAATTCCACGCACAGCATTTAACGAAGAGCATTTTGAGTCACATCGAACTGTTTTCAAGCAAACACTGGTGTTGCCTGCGAAGGTCCCACCAAGCTCCAAGCCTGAGCGTGGCCTGCGGGCCTCTGCACAGGCAGTGACAGAGGAGCTCTGGCAAGGGGACGAGCTCCCCGTGAGGGGACGTGGCTGCAGGCCCAGCCCTGACCCAGGAAGGAAGAGGCCACACTCCCTTGGGTGCCAAGTCTCCAACTCACCAGGACCCTGCGGACGCCCAGGCTCTGGACATTCAACTACTGTTTGCTCTTCTCTGTCTTCCTCCAGGTCCTCCTCGGAGGTCAGCGCGGGTCCCACACCCTCGGGGTCACTTTCTCCAGACATGGTCTCTGGCAGCAGGACGTCCTCTCCCTGACAATGGGCAGCCACGGGGAATTACTGCCACGGCCACGCTGGGTGGAGCGTGGACATCCCTGTCTCCTGCTGACCTGATACCCCAACTGTTCTAACAACACAGTTTGCGGATGTGTCCAGACGTCCTAGGGACCCCCATCACCCCAAATGAACGTCGCCCCTCATTTCTGAGACTCTCCCTGATCTGTGCTCACTGCACCTCTAAAGCAATTCCCGTATGTTTTTACCCTTCCAGTTCCCTGAGCAAACGTCTCCCTGTCATTCCAACTTCTCCCTGCTGCTGACGCTAGAAGCAAAATGACCCTAAGACAGGGTCTCTCAGCCTTGCCCCTGTTGCCATGTGGGCTGGATAACTCCTCCTGGTGGGGCCCTCCCCTGCGGCGTAGACTGTGCAGCCCCATCCCCGGCCTCTACCCACCGGCTGCTGTCAACACCCCCCCAACCACCAGGAAGGACAGTCAACGTCTCCAAATTGCCAAGAGTCTCCTGGCACCACCTCCACTGGGAAACATTCCTTTGTTTGGGAATTGACAATTTTCTGGCAGTGGGCTCTTTTTCAGTTATTTCATCAGTTGTCTTTGTGGAAATGAGCTTCGAGGGAATTAGC
>NW_012150008.1:30261-30617 GCF_000956105.1 Propithecus coquereli | reverse complement strand
TTCTTTTTTTGAAAGAGAACCTTACTCTGTCACCCAGGCTGGAGTGCAGTGGCGTCACCATAGCTCACAGCAACCTCAGACTCCGAGACTCAAGCCTTCCTCCTGCCTCATCATCGCGAGTAGTTGGGACTACAGGCGCTGCCAGCACGATGGCTCCTTTTGTTTTTTATGTAGAGACAGGGTCTCGCTATGCTGTGCAGGCTGGTCTGGAACTCCTGGGCTCCAGTAATCCTCCAGCCTCGGCTTCCCAAAGTGCTGGGGTCACAGGCGAGAGTCACTGCACCCAGCGGAGATGTCCTCTGTGAAACATAAGGCCCAGGGTCGCACCCAGCGCTCCAATCTGGGTGACAGAGTGA
>NW_012150008.1:26866-30211 GCF_000956105.1 Propithecus coquereli | reverse complement strand
GAGCAGTGGAATCTTCTGAAGTTCCTGTGCCAGATCTCAGAGTCGCAGCCGAGATTTCTCAGCTGGGTTCCTCGGGATGGCACCGACTGTGGCGGCTGGGACCCGAGGCTGTTGCGGGGGTTTTCCCGACCCCATGGAGAGGTCTGGTCCGCAGACATTTCTCCTGGAGAATCTCCCACTTCTTCTCCGAGCCAGCTGTTCGAGAAGCCGGTGTCCAACTGAGACCCCTCCGAACAGGTCTATTCGGGTTTTCCTCAGTAATAGAGTCACTGTTTGTTCAGACGTCTGGGGGGAAATAGAAACGAGCCAGATGAGTTTAACTCCTTGTTCCACCTCTGCCTCTCTTCCAAACCCTCATCCTGTCGCAGACACCAGCCCCCTGCCTCCGTTTCTAACGCGGTGGGATTCATCCTGAGTATTTTCCTTCGATGTCCACGTGTCACTGCGAGGACTTGTGTAAACGTCTAGATGGTCCTCCGGATTGTGCCCCTGAAATGTGCAGAGGTGGGATCGATTTTCCCATCTGTAAATTGGGGAAATGTTCTTTTCCAAAAGATATTGTTTTCTTTATTTAAAAAATTTTTTAATTTCATTTTTTTAATTTTTTGTTTGGTTTTTGATTTTTTACCAATGTCTCTCATATGGAATGGCAATATTGGTGTTGCACGAGGTTCTGCAAACATCACCACTGCCTAGTTCCAGAATTTCATCACCCCAAAAGGGACACTTACGCTCATTAGACAGTCACTTCCCACCCCCACCCGCCCCAGCCCCTGGCAACCACTAAGCTGCTTTCTGTCTGTATGGATTTACCTATTTTTAATCTCATTCCAGAAAATGGATTTAAAATCCAACGCTCTTTTAAACTTTTCAGAAGTGGGAATTTGGGACTTTTTTTGGCGGTCCTAAACCACCTTCAATAGGCAAGAGCCACTCCCCAGACACGCACTGAAATGCAAGTGCGCCGGCTGTGAGAGCGCGATCTGCCTCCCCAGCCACAGGGCTGGGCCAGCCTGAAGGTCTGCAGGGGAGACAGCTGGCAGGAGGGTCTTGGGAAAGGGCCCTGCAAGCCTGGACATGGAGACCCTGAGCTGTCAGTTGGACGGAAGAAAGACATTCAAGAGGTCAACTGTGCAACGTGGTGACTGCAGTTAATAACAACGTCATCTATACTTCGACATTGCCAAGAAAATAGATTTTCAGTGTTCTGAGGACAAAGAAAGCTGAGTACGTGAGGTAGCAGATATGCTAATTAGCTCATTAGCCATTCACAACATCTATACACTTCCAAAATCATGCTGTACATTATAAATACATGGAATTTTTAATTTCCAACATTATAAATGTCAATTGCTATTTTAAAAGCATAGGGATACGAGAGAGAAGAGTCTGCCTGAAATTCTGGGAAGTCAAAGTGCTTTCGCAGAGGGGCTGGAGGGCGCCGGCGCTGGGTGCTGTTCGCAGCTCTGATGGGCGGACGGCGGGAGCCGGGAATCTGAGGCCAGCCTGGGAACACATTGAGACTCTTTCTCCGACTTTTTTTTTCTTTTTTTGAAAGAGAACCTTACTCTGTCACCCAGGCTGGAGTGCAGTGGCGTCACCATAGCTCACAGCAACCTCAGACTCTGAGACTCAAGCCTTCCTCCTGCCTCATCATCTCGAGTAGTTGGGACTACAGGCACTGCCAGCACGATGGCTCCTTTTGTTTTTTATGTAGAGACAGGGTCTCGCTATGCTGTGCAGGCTGGTCTGGAACTCCTGGGCTCCAGTGATCCTCCAGCCTCGGCTTCCCAAAGTGCTGGGATCACAGGTGAGAGTCACTGCACCCAGCCGAGACGCCCTCTGTGAAACATAAAATCCATGGTCGCACCCAGCGCTCCAATCTGGGTGACAGAGCGAGACCCCGTCCCCAGAAAAACAAACAAAATTAAATAAACAGAAAAAGAAACTGAAATATACCCCACGAGTACGTTAACGTTATTCCCATTTTACAGAAGGGTTTAACGGTGACTCAAGTCGAGCTAATAATGAGGTACAGAGAGATCCATCGCTTTCACGGGATCTCAGAGCTCGTGTGTGGGGAATATGAACCCAAATCCGTCTGGAGCCAGCTTCCACCTCCCTGGTCCCTACTCACCCACAGATGCATCCGCATAGCCGTGCCCATGGGAACTCACCTCCGTCCTGTCTTCCAGCCTCAGCCTCCTCGGTCTGGATCTGCGCTCAGAGTGGTCTCTATTTGTAAGAACCCAAGGGCTCCAGACCTCCCTTAGCTCCGCCCCACAGTGACTGGTTTAAGGCCACATAATCCATTTTAGGTAATCCCTGTTGATTAGGTTTCCCAAAGAAACCTGACAAAGATGAAATTAATTTCTTAAACTCGCCTACTTTGGAAATGCCGTTGGTTTTCCTGGTCATTCTGTTTCGGTCTTTAGACTGAATGATTTGTCACAGGTCTGAGGTGTTTGAAGTGGTCAGCTTACATAGACCTGCAAGCTTTAACCAGTTCGGGTCCCCTTGTGCCAAACACAGCAATTTTCTAACAAGTAAAGAATGTGCTGAGAGTTGGTTGACTAATATGAAATCAATGATTTACTCTAGTTTGAGCAAAGCTTTTGCATATTAATTCCATGATATTGGAAAATGGACTGTCATTAGTGATAACTGGTGAATATTAGTCATAATTGTTTAATTTTCTTTCTCAAAATCCTGAAATATTGTTGATATTTACATATGTATACGTTATGGAACAATTAAATCAACCTTGTTAACATATGGCTCCCCTCACCTAGTTCGGGAATGGGACAAAGCATCCTCCTATTTTGTGTGAGAACATTTACAATCTAATCTTTCAGTGATTTTGAAATGTGCAACGCATTTTTATTGATACATAATAATTGTTTTTGTTGTTGTTGTTGTTTTTTAATTTCAGGGTGTCGTGAGGGTACAAACATTATGGTTATACTTTATGTCTTTGCCTCACCCAAGTGCGGGTTAAAGGCATGACCTTCACCCCCTACAGTGCTCCCGGTGTCCTTTAGTTGCAGATACATCATAATTGTAAGTATTTATGGGATACATGTGGTATTTTGATACACACATGCAATAGGTAATGATCAAATTAATCAAATGAATTCACATATCAATTACCGCAAACACTTATCATTTCTTTGTCTTGGGATTGTTCCAAATCTTCTCTTCTAGCTATTTTGCAATATGGGACACATACAGATAAATACAGTCGCCCTACTGCTCCACTGAACCCTAGAACTTAGTTCTTCTATCTAAGTATATTTTTGTACCCACTACCCGACCTCTCCTCATTCTACTTCCCCATGACCCTCC
>NW_012150008.1:21564-23231 GCF_000956105.1 Propithecus coquereli | reverse complement strand
AAAGAAACTGAAATATACCCCACGAGTACGTTAACGTTATTCCCATTTTACAGAAGGGTTAAACGGTGACTCAAGTCGAGCTAATAATGAGGTACGGAGAGATTCATCGCTTTCACGGGACCTCAGAGCTCGTGTGTGGGGAACATGAACCCAAATCCGTCTGGAGCCAGCCTCCACCTGCCTGGTCCCTACTCACCCACAGACGCATCCGCATAGCCGTGCCCACGAGAACTCCCCTCCGTCCTGTCTTCCAGCCTCAGCCTCCTGGGTCTGGGATCTGCGCTCAGAGTGGTCTCTATTTGTAAGAACCCAAGGTCTCCAGACCTCCCTTAGCTCCGCCCCACAGTGACTGGTTTAAGGCCACACAATCCATTTTAGGTAATCCCTGTTGATTAGGTTTCCCAAAGAAACCTGACAAAGACGAAATTAACTTCTTAAACTCGCCTACTTTGGAAATGACATTGGTTTCCCGGTCATCCTGTTTTGGTCTTTAGACTGAATGATTTGTCACAGGTCTGAGGTGTTTGAGGTGGTCAGCTTACATAGACCTGCAAGCTTTAACCAGTTCGGGTCCCCTTGTGCCAAACACAGCAATTTTCTAACAAGTAAAGAATGTGCTGAGAGTTGGTTGACTAATATGAAATCAATGATTTACTCTAGTTTGAGCAAAGCTTTTACATATTAATTCCATGATATTGGAAAATGGACTGTCATTAGTGATAACTGATGAATATTAGTGATAATTGCTTAATTTTCTTTTTCAAAATCTTGAAATATTATTAATATTTACATATGTATACGTTATGGAACAATTAAATCAACCTTGTTAACATATTGCTCCCCTCACCTACTTCGGGAATGGGCCAAAGCATCCCTCTATTTTGTGTGAGAACATTTACAATCTAATCTTTCAGCGATTTTGAAATGTGTAATGCATTTTTATTGATACATAATAATTGTTTTTGTTGTTGTTGTTGTTGTTTTTTAATTTCAGGGTGTCGTGAGGGTACAAACATTATGGTTATACTTTATGTCTTTGCCTCACCCAAGTGCGGGTTAAAGGCATGACCTTCACCCCCTACAGTGCTCCCGGTGTCTTTTAGTTGCAGATACATAATAATTGTAAGTATTTATGGGATACATGTGGTATTTTGATACACACATGCAATAGGTAATGATCAAATTAATCAAATGAATTCACATATCCATTACCGCAAACACTTATCATTTCTTTGTCTTGGGATTGTTCCAAATCTTCTCTTCTAGCTATTTTGCAATATGGGATACATACAGATAAATACAGTCGCCCTACTGCTCCACTGAACCCTAGAACTTAGTTCTTCTATCTAAGTATATTTTTGTACCCACTACCCGACCTCTCCTCATTCTACTTCCCCATGACCTTCCCGACCTCTGGAAACCACCGTTCTACTCTCGACCTATAGGAGATCAGCTTTGTTCTAGCTCCCACAAATGAGTGGCAACATATGGTTTTTTTATCTTTTTTTCCCCTGCCTTATTTCAGTTAACATAATGCCCTCCAGTTCCATCCATGCTGCTGAAAATGACAGGATTTATTCTTTGTAACGGCTGAACAATATCCCGTTGTGTATATACACCACGTGTTCTTTGTCCATCATCCACTGATGGACACTGAGGTGGATTCC
>NW_012150008.1:18994-19336 GCF_000956105.1 Propithecus coquereli | reverse complement strand
GGCCATCTACTTTGATTCTTTTGACCAGTTTCTCTGCCCCATTCACTGAGGAAGTTGGGTGTGAGCTCACAGACTTCCTCTCCTCCACAGACTCAAATCTCATTTGTAAGGTCGACATCCAGACATGAAATCTCTCACACCCCAGACCACTGGGGTCTTTGATACGTATGATCATTGATACATATGATAATTAGCTTGATTTAGTCATTGCACAATGGATACATAGAGGGCAACATCAGGCTGTGCATCATACATGTACACAACATGGATTTGTCAAGTTAAAAAATCAATCATAATAACAAGAAATATTCTATAAGAATCTGATTCCAACCACAATCCTTT
>NW_012150008.1:18263-18944 GCF_000956105.1 Propithecus coquereli | reverse complement strand
ACATACCTGTTGGCCATTCGTATGTCTTCTTTTGAGAGATGTCTATTCAGCTCATCTGCCCATTTTTATGTCTTGTTTTTTGACATTGGGGTGTGGCTATATTGTCCACGCTGGTCTTGAACTCCTGAACTCAAGTGATCCTCCGACCACATCTTCCCAACTCGCTGGGACTACAGGCTTGCACCACCTCGATTGCTTGTTTTTATTAAGTAATTTTATAGTCTCAAGTCTTATATTTATGTCTTTAATTCATTTTGAGTTACCTTTGCATATGGTAAGAGATAGGGGTCTAGTTTTTCTTTTCTATGCATGAATATCCACATTTTCCAGCACCATTTGTTGAAGAGACTGTCCTTTCCCTGCTGAATGTTCTGTGTACCTTTGTCAAAAATGAATTAATGGTCTGTAAGTCAGTTGACTTCTTTTGGGGTTCTCTATTCTATTCCACTGGTTGTCTGTTTTTATGCCAGTACCATGCTGTTTGGGTTACTATAGCTCTGTAGCATAATTTGAAGTCGGATAATGTGAAGCCTCCAACTTCGTTCTTTTTGTTCAGGATTTCTTTGGCTATTAAAGGTCTTCTGCAGTTTTGTATGAGTTTCAGGGTTGCTTTTCTATTAATATTTCTTTGAAGAATATGGTATTCTGATAGGGATTGCATTGACTCCATAGATTGCTTTG
>NW_012150008.1:12746-14998 GCF_000956105.1 Propithecus coquereli | reverse complement strand
GCTAGGATTACAGGCGTGAGCCACCGCGCCCGGCCATCTACTTTGATTCTTTTGACCAGTTTCTCTGCCCCGTTCACTGAGGAAGTTGGGTGTGAGCTCACAGACTTCCTCTCCTCCACAGACTCAAATCTCATTTGTAAGGTCGACATCCAGACGTGAAATCTCTCACACCCCAGACCACTGGGGTCTTTGATACATATGATCATTGATACAAATGATAATTAGCTTGATCTAGCCATTGCACAATGAATACATACAGGGCAATATCGGGCTCTGCACCATACATGTACACAACATGGATTTGTTGAGTTTAAAAATCAATCATAATAACAAGAAATATTCTATAAGAATCTGATTCCAACCACAATCCTTTCCTCCTCTGCGGTTGGAGTTTCCTCTTGATCTGTGCACTAGGACGTCTCTCAGACATCCCAATCTCTACCAACCCAAAGTGCCGCTTCTTTCCCTGTCACAGTTCAGGGTGGCTCCACCTCCCAGATGTTCAGTCCAAATCACATTTAGAATTATCCTTGATTTCTCTTTTCTCTCACACGCCACTTTCTGTCTGTCAGAACAAGTAACTTTACTGTTATTATTTATCTTGTAAATTGTCAACAAATCCTGTACCTTAACTAATTTATTCAATATCTTTAGGTGAAATTCACGCAACACAAAATTAACCTTTTTCTCTGTATGATTCAGTGGCATTTAGCTCAGTCACAGAGTTGTGCAGTAACCACCTTCTCACCCCAGTGCCTGCCGCTCGAAGTGGAGTCCGGGTTTTGACGCCTGTGGGTGCACATGGAATCTCCACCATGATCGCGTCTGTGCGCACATTCACTCCCCCCACGGTACCCTCACACCGTCCGGCATCGCTTCCTCTCCCCAATCCCATTCCAGGCAACACCGATGTTCTCTATCCCTACTGATCACTCACAGAATTTTCTAGAATGTTGTATGAATAGAATCACACAGCATGCATTCCTTCTTTATCTGCCCTCTCCACCTTCATCATCATTCTGAGATTCATCCATGTTCCTGTGTGTGATCAAGGGTCCCTTTTCATAGCTTAGTAATATTCCACATTTTATTAAAATTCTGCCCCTTGGATACGTGTCATTTATGGTATATCAACTATACCTCTAAAAGTGTAAGAAAAAGAAAAGGCTACTCTCGAAAAACCTGAAGAGAAATCAAAATCTGATGGTTCCCCTCTGTGAGCTACCAGCACTCCCGGGTCAGCCCCAGTCGACTCTCTCCTGGATGGTCCGAGTGTCGTCCTCACTGAGCTCCCTGTTTCCCCTTCCCCTCCACAGGCGATTGTCAAGGCACCATCCCAACTACATGTGGAACAGAACCAGGAGGCTACCCGCTGAGGGCAGGGCATGTGTCTGAGCTGCCCCTGATGTCCCCACAATGTGTAGGTCTGTGTCAGGAGTGGGCAGTGTCAACCCGATTCCCGGACACTGACTGAGAGAGTGTCCCCTCCACCTGCTAGTGCAGTGGGTCACAGGTTCACAGGTCACTGTGCTCACAGGATGGGTCCTGATGGGTTTGCGTTTGGGTTTGTGTTTCTTTCCATTGAGCTTTAGGCCCCTGAGCAAATCAAGTCACTGTATCTCTTTATCCTGAACAGCTAATGTCTGTATAGACAGGATCCACTTTTTGTCCTTCAGATGCCCACCAGACATCATTGTTGTGCTGGGAATGAAATACGGGACATGCTTGGCAGGTGGAGATTATTTGCTCCTTGTACCTGTGCACACTACAGGTGAGATATTCCATGTTTTGGTGAGGCTGCCCCTGAAGTTAATGGATCAGCTGCTTCTTAACAGATGGGGATGCCGATGCAGCTCTGGCGCTGAACCAGCTGCAGCCGACCTGCCCCTCCTCATTCCTACAACAACTGTGATCTTGAGCATCACAGTTTCAGCAGTTCCGTGAGTTCTTCTAGTCAATTATCGAACCTGAAGGTGATGTGGGGAATCCGTGAACTTGCACTTCGAGTCAACTGAGTTTGGTCTTGTGCGACTGTGTTCTCTGCAGCTTCTCAGTTGCCCTAAAACCTCGTAAAGCAGAAGGGACCCTGGACCTAAGGCAAATTGTGGATTCAGATGTGTGAAATCCAAATTTTTATTACAATATTTTAAATTACCATGTTTCTTAGGTAACTGATGGGTGATCCTTACTGGAAATTCAACAAAACTAAATTGGAAAATCCATTAACTACCTAGAGGTGGTTAATTGAGAAA
>NW_012150008.1:10192-11374 GCF_000956105.1 Propithecus coquereli | reverse complement strand
GTAGAAACGGGGTCTCGCTCTTGCTCAGGCTGATTTTGAACTTCTCAGCTCAAACAATCCACCCGTCTCAGCCTCCCAGAGTGCTAGGATTACAGGCGTGAGCCACCGCGCCCGGTCTGTTTTGGGATTTTTTGATAGAGGCCAATCTCACTGGGGTTCGGTGATATCTCATTGCGGTTTTGATTTCCATTTCTCTAATGATTAGAGATGTTGAGCATTTTTTTATATGTTTGCTGGCCATTATTCTGTCTTGTTTTGAAAAGTATCTGTTCATTTCCTTTGCTCATTTGTTTAAGGGGTTGAAGAAAATTTCAGAAAAGCAGCAAATCAGGAAGAAACACATGGTTCTCTGCTAGTTCCTTACACAACAAACCTCAATCAGGGATCACGAAAAAGTAAGAGCCTCGTCCACACTGCACAGTCTCTTTGGAGACACTCACAAGAAGTTGTAATTGCCTTTGGTAATTAGCAAGTGAGAAAAAGTTCTCCAGAAAAGTTATCGAATCCCCATGTCCGCACTGTCATTGCTGCTACAGGTGAGATGATAATTGCAGTTCTGGGGGGAGGGAACCGGAGATCACAGAATCACAAACCTTTATCTCAGGGTCCGGCTGCCTCAGTGCCACCCAATGCCGGCTGCTGTGACCTGCACACTCAGCCATCCTGCTGGTGGGAAAGGTCAGGTGAGTGCCGGGTGTTTCAGCCGCCTCAGAGGCAGAGTCTACAGGGGAAGAAAACCTGAGTAAGTGCTTATGTCTGGCAGTGGGATTCCTGTGTGGTAGAGACAGACCAGTGGCAAAGCTAGAGCAGGGGGAGGAATGATTCCTTAGTTATAAATAGAGCCAATAAAGAGATTTGAGGGTCCTGGACCTCACGCCAATCTCTGATGATTCCTAACGAAGTTTAATGAAATCCTCACTGAGGGTGATTTTGGGGAATAATCCCTATGATAATTATGGAAGATACAGGTGTTTAATGACTGTGGCAGTAAATATCTGTTATTCACATAAGCTAACATACATTGTAGACTAAATTCGCTGTATTCTTAGCTGTAGACCTATAATGCCTTCTCGCTTATAGAATAATAAAAAGTACTACAAAACTGTGAGAAATACCTCAGAAGGTGCAAAATCCATGTATCTGAAATCGTTTGTGGGATAAAAAATATGTGTTTAATAATGT
>NW_012150008.1:8638-10142 GCF_000956105.1 Propithecus coquereli | reverse complement strand
CCGCCTCGGCCTCCCAGAGTGCTAGGATTACAGGCGTGAGCCACCGTGCCCGGCCGGTGTCCTGTTCAATTTCTTGCATCAGTGTTTTATAATTTTCCTTGTAGAGATCTTTCACCTTTTTGGTGAAATTTATTCCTAGGATTTTACCTTATTTTTTGTAGTTACTGTAAATGGGCTTGCCTTCTTGATTTTTTCTGTGCTAGTTCATTGTTGGTGTGTAAAAATGGTACTAATTTTTTTTTTCCAAGACAGAGTCTCACTCTGTTGCCCCGGCTAGAGTGCCGTTGGCATCAGCCTAGCTCACAGCAACCTCAAACTCCTGGGCTCAAGTGATTCTCCTGCTTCAGCCTCCTGAGTAGCTGGGACTACAGGTATGCGCCACCATGTCTGGCTAATTTTTTAATATATATTTTTTTAATTGTCCAGCTAATTTCTTTCTATTTTTTTTAGTAGAGACGGGGTCTCACTCTTGCTCAGGTTGGTCTCGAACTCCTGAGCTCCAACAATCTGCCCACCTCGGCCTCCCAGAGTGCTAGGATTACAGGCGTCAGCCACCACGCCCAACCAATGGTACTAATTTTTGTATGTTAATTTTGTACCTGCAACTTTACTGAATTCTTTTATCAATTCTGAGCGTACTTTGGTGGAGCTTTTAGATATTTTTTCTATGTAAAATAATGCTGTCTGCAAAGAGAGTATTTGACTTTCCCCTTTCTGACTTGATTTCCTGCTCTGGCTTTCTCAATACATTACTAACAAATAAGGTCACCACACAGATGCTCTGATGTACTCACAAACTGTGAAATAGTCACCACAATCAAGCTAATTATCATATCCCTCACCTTATATGTTAATAGTTACCACATTTTTCCTTTACTTTTTCTTCCTTTTTCTTTTATTTATGTATTTGTTTCTTGGTATGTGGTGAGAAACCTTCAGATCTACCATGTTAGCAAATTTCAACTATGCAATACAGTAAGATGCTTCTTGACTTACAATGGGGTTAAATCCCGATAAACTCATTGCAAGTTAAAAATACAGGAATTCAAAATGCATTCAATATTACATAACCTAGCTGACTTCATGGCTTAGCCTAGCCCACCTTAAATGCGTTAACACTTACATTAGCCCATAGTTGGGCAAAATCATCTAACAAGAAGACTATTTTATAATAAAGTGTTGACTATCTCATGTCATCTTTTGAATACTGTATGGATAATGAAAAGCAGAATGGTTGCATGGGTACTTATCATTAACGTGCACAGCTGAAACACCATCACAAACGCAAAAAATCATAACGAGAACCATCCTAATTTGGGGACCACCTGTATTAATTAACTATGGTCACCGTGCTCTACATCATCTCTGGAACGTATTCATCCTGCATCCGATCCAACCCCTGGCCAAGTCTCCCCATTTCCCCACCCACTCTGTGGAACAAGAGGACCTGGGGAAAGGGGAGACCATTCTTCTCTCTACTTTGATTCTTTTTTTTTTTTTTTTT
>NW_012150008.1:2188-3534 GCF_000956105.1 Propithecus coquereli | reverse complement strand
GCTGTGAGGTTTCTGCGTTGGTCGAGGGCAGGACCTACGTGGGCACAGTGAGCGTCAATGAGCAGCAAGGCTGGACTGGGATGCGCAGTATTCTGTACACACTTGTCTCAACCACACGTTGCTGGAAGGAAAGCGAATGTATTCGGTTCCATCTCCTGCACCTGAAAAATCCGACTGTTGTACTAAATGCTGAACTCATGCAAAAATCCAGTCCTGCCAACTAGGAGCAAGTTCTTTGAAAAGCTCAACTCTAAAGGAGAGTGAGACGTATGTACCAGTTACTTCACCTCAGCAAGTGAAGAAATAACTGGAAATTCCTTTGCAAAACAGGCAAATGAGTGTTCCCCTCTGACAAAGTCCAAATCCACTTAAAGTCAGAGTCTCCTGAGAGTCTGACACGCAGGAGAATGAGACCATCATTGGCCCAGTCCCAGGGAAGACACAGGCTTGGGCGTGTCCCGTGGACATGGAGCAGCCACCTGAGGGAGAGCTCCACTCCCAGACAGGCCCTGGGGACACTCCTGAGACTGCAGGGCGCCCCCCACCTGGAGCGCAGGACAGGGGCCCTCCTGCACCAGCAGGTAAAGGGCCTCTGACAGCCAGAGCTTCCTTCTCTGTAGGTCGTCCCTCCTCCTGTCGTGTCAACCCAGGACTTCACTGGGGACCTGCCACTGCACAGACCCGTCTAGGGACAGAGATTCAGGAAAGACATGAAGAAGTGAAGGAGTTTTTAAAAAGAGAAAGATGTTCCGAAGGCTTGAGCTCCCTCATGCCAAGCACAGCAATTTTCTATCAAGTAAAGAATGTGGTTTCCCATCCAAGTACTAAGCAGGCTCCAAAGTGAGGTATCGCAAGAATGGAAGAATAAGCACCACACGTACTCGCCATCAAATTGCACTAACTCATCAACACTAAGGCGCTCACACCGGTAGTAATATTCACTGGGTGTTGGGGGGGTGTGGGTAGGTAAACTCACAACTAATGGACGTGGTGAGCATTGTATGGGGGAAATCCTGGCTTGGGGGAGGCCAAATCATAACATGTAACCAAAATGTTTGTACCTCCATAATATCCTGAAATAAAAAAAAAAGAATGTGGTAGGAGTTGGTTGGCCAACGCACAACGAGGGATTGAATCTAGTTTGAACAAGCCTTTTACATATTAATTCCTTGCTACTGAAAAAATGTCCAGTCATTATTGATAACTAATGAATATCAGTGATAATTTTTTATTCCCTTTTCAAGATTGTGGAATTAATATATTAAAACTTTGCTCAAACTAGATTAAATCCTTGGTTTGGGAGGCAACCTACCCTTGTATGGAAAACAATGGGAACCGGAGAAGAT
>NW_012150008.1:1719-2138 GCF_000956105.1 Propithecus coquereli | reverse complement strand
GGCTTCACTACTAACAGTTTTACTTAACTGGTAATTAACATATTGATGAGTCACCAATCAGAAATTAGTAACAATTCAGTTTGTATCCTGCGCTATTTTGTTACATGTTAACAGTGTTCATGCCTCACTGTTTAAGGGCACAGAAATATTGTTCGATAATTTCTATCATAGGAACCGTGGTGTGTTTCCCCCTATTGTGTCAGCCAATGAGTCTTTCTACCACCACGATAATATCGAGCCAATCTTGCACTCAGGAAATCCGATCCGTGTATGATACCCATTCCTTTAGGGTTGTCCTGAGGTTAGTGCATCTACACCTTATTAGGATCTGGAAGGCTTTATTCATAGTTGATATTGATCCATACAGCAAATAGTTACACATAAATGAAAACTTGTTTTGCTAAAAATTGTAAAATAAA
>NW_012150008.1:0-420 GCF_000956105.1 Propithecus coquereli | reverse complement strand
TTTTAAAAATTAATTCATTTACAATTTAATTCACAGATAATATATATTTTTTGAGACAGTTTCTTGCTTTGTGGCCCAGGCTGGAGTGTATCATATCTCACTGCAGCCTCGAACTCCTGGGCTCAAGTGATCCTCCTGCCTCAGCCTCCCAAGTAGCTGGGACTACAGGCGTGTGCCACCATGCCCGGCTAATTTATATATGTCTTTTATAGAGATGGGGTTTCCCTTTGTGGCCCAGGCTGAATAATTATATATATTTATGAGACACAATGTAATGTTTACATATGTTTACACTCTGAAATAATTAAATCAAGCAAATTAACACATCCATCATCTGACTCATCATTTTTTTGTGTGTGGTGACAACATTTAGAATCTGCTCTTCTACCAATTTCAAAATTAGCAACACATTGTTTTTTA
>NW_012150007.1:6908-7409 GCF_000956105.1 Propithecus coquereli | reverse complement strand
TGGGGACATTGTTTTGCTTTTTTAAAAAGAAGCTGCCTGTTTACCTCTGGGTGGAGAGACAGATGAGTGTGCTAGTGACCCAGTCACTCAATTTTTCACCGTTTATCATTTAGCTGAACACCAGCTGCTCAGACGGTTTGGGACTGTTACCCAGTTCTTACTGCTTTTTTTGTTCCTGGTCATATCTTTATTCCCATAGTAACCCATGGGATAAGTCAGTATTTCCTACACTTTGCTGCACATCGTAGTTACTTGGGGGAGCTTCAAAACATACTAGTGCCAGGCTCCCAGCCCCAGGGCATTATGGTCTAGGGTGTGGCCTGAGTATCGGCATTTTTAAAAATTTCCGACTCATACGTAGCCACAGTTTGGGAACTACTGAGTTAAACACAGGGAAGCATTGAGAACCACGATACTAAAATGCAGTAACTTAATAATGAACACAAAAAATAATTTTGTAAATTTGTTCCTCAAGACTGTCAGATCTTATGAATATTAAAC
>NW_012150007.1:3938-5533 GCF_000956105.1 Propithecus coquereli | reverse complement strand
CTTCCCTTGAGGACAGCATCTAATGAAATGACTGACATATAGGCTATCAATTAATGATTTTAAATGAATGAATGAAGTCAAGGTTTTAAAAAAATGCTTTCCTACATGATTTTAATAGCAACTCACGTGTTTAATATAGAAGCTTGCTTAACTATATTATAGCGTATATTCACGATGATATAATCATTAAAGATGTAAAAAGTTTAAAAATCACGCATACTTTTTATAGCCTATTTTTTTCATTCAGCATAACATTGTAATTATTTCCATGTCAGTATTCTAGATTCAATTCTACAGAACGTTAGATGTGTGAGTTCGGACATGTTGTTCAGTCTCTGTGAGCTCTCAGGGTTATTGTGACGATCAAATGAGATGAGGAGTCAGAAAATCCTAGCACAGAGCACAGCCTGTAAAAGAAGCAACTTTCATTGAAAGGATATTACTATTAGCAAATTATTTAATGTGTGCTGGCCCTAGTACAATGAGGGAGACAAAGTAGATCACGTATTGTAAACTGGTAGCCTGTATGCCCTATTTAACCCATAGATTATGTGTTTTGTTTTGCCAGAATGGTAATGGCCCACAAGATTTTTTTAAAATATTTTTCATTGATTATCTACATTGAAAATTAGATTTCGTTAAAAACATGCACATTTTTCAGCATCTGACAACATTAGGTCCTCATTCCCGTATGATAACAATGGCTTAGTGCCTTTCTTACCCTCTCATTTGCCGATGTCCCCACCACTCCCTGTGGTCTGCACAGCACTGTCATCTGTCAGTATTGATGCCCATTTGTTATTGTTTCTCTCATAGGAGAACTAAGAGGAAAGCAAAATAGTTTTGTTGCTATCAAATGTAAAATCGTGAAAAATTGATGAGGATTCACTTTAAAGAAAAATTCTTCTCACCCTGGTCTTCATTCGTAAATTACCTGCCTATCCCCATAGGCATGTGTACAGAACCTGTAAGCTCTCACAGAATTTTAGAGCTATAAAGAACTAGCACTTCAGACCCATTAATCATACCTTCCCTGGTATAGATGAGTAAGTTAAGACCCAGGAGAGATTGTGATTTGCTTGACCAAGGTCTTAGTTAGAAACAGAGTTTCAAATCTAGATGTAGAGTGTTGACTTTTATATTTATTAGGCTTTTAGAAATTTTGTTTTTTGTCTTAATTTTTATTTTTAGTTATTTCAGACAGGTTCTCACTCTGTTATCTGGGCTAGAGTGCAGGGGCATCTTCATAGCTCACTGCAACCGCAGACTCTGGGGTTAAAGTAATCCTTTTGCCTCAGCCTCCTAAGTAGCTGGGACTATAGGTGCACTCCACTACACCTGGCTAATTTTTTTTACTTTTTGTAGAGATGGGGTCTTGCTATGTTGCCCAGGCTGGTCTGGAACCCCTGGCCTCAAGCGATGCTCCTGCTGCAGCTTCCCAAAGTGCTAGGATTACAGGCACAAGGCACCAAACCTGACCTTGTCTCAATTTTTAAATACTAAAAACTAGCATAAATTCATTCTCTTTAGAGTAAACAAACCCTCCAATGCCTCTTGCCTCTACAAAACACATATGTAATTCATGGCTTTCTAAA
>NW_012150007.1:2901-3888 GCF_000956105.1 Propithecus coquereli | reverse complement strand
AGAGTGAAGCTTTTTATCGGCTGAATTTATGCACAGGAGTTTTCTTTTTCTTCTTCTTCTTTTTTATTTTTAGTTATTTCAGACAGGTTCTCACTCTGTTATCTGGGCTAGAGTGCAGGGGCATCTTCATCGGTCACTGCAACCGCAGACTCTGGGGTTAAAGCAATCCTTTTGCCTCAGCCTCCTAAGTAGCTGGGACTATAGGTGCACTCCACTACGCCTGGCTAATTTTTTTTACTTTTTGTAGAGATGGGGTCTTGCTATGTTGCCCAGGCTGGTCTGGAACCCCTGGCCTCAAGCGACGCTCCTGCTGCAGCTTCCCAAAGTGCTAGGATTACAGGCACAAGCCACCAAACCTGACCTTGTCTCAATTTTTAAATAATAAAAACTAGCATAAATTCATTCTCTTTAGAGTAAACAAACCCTCCAATGCCTCTTGCCTCTACAAAACACATATGTAATTCATGGCTTTCTAAAAGTACATTTTTACCACTTTCTGACAATTCCAAGAAACTTTTTAGCTTAATAAGCTTTAATTTTGCCACGGTATTTGTAGCAAATTTAACGAGACCATTTGAGAAATATTGAATTTTTTATGACTGGCTTTCCCTTTTTCAGGAATGGAGAACCTTGGTAGAACTTGTCCATTGAAAGCCGTGCAACCTTGAAACACACATCTGAAGGTTGTTGTAGGTTGTAAATTTGGTTTGATATCAGGAAAAGACTTTCAGTGGCTCTTGATTGGCTGTGGAACTGGAAGAACCCAGGAATAACAGATTCACTTTTATATAAAATTTCAATCCTCTCCAAAACTTTACTTAATGCAAATAACAAACGACTGAATTAAATCATTTTATTTTTGTGTTCTTTTTCTTCCCTTCTCCAGTCTCTGGAAAGAGAAACAGCCCAAAAGGAGTTGGAAAGCAGATGACATGAGTAATTCACAATTGGATCTATGCTAAATAAATGAGGCTTTATTAGTATGTA
>NW_012150007.1:0-1231 GCF_000956105.1 Propithecus coquereli | reverse complement strand
ATATATAAACATTTTGGTTACCAAAGGGGCATTCTACTCTGAAATGAATAATATACCTAATAAATATTTTCTCATGGGTTGATTTGGTGACAGAAAGGACAAGAAGGCTTAAAGATAAATATCTCTAAAGTTATGCCTTTAATGCAAGTTGTGCAACCTCATGTCAAGATCTAACATACTTAGAAAAAAAGAATTCTGTCTTATGCCGACACAACTAATTCCATGAAGTCTGGATCATCACTAAACTCAAATTGTTTCATGATTTCTTTCATCCATGCCTTTTAACTATACAATACACTTTACTGTGTACTCAGATTTATGGAATGTGGAGGCAGCATCTGATTTAGTATTTTCTATTCAGGCTGTTTACTTTGTAGTCAAACATTCTTCAAAAACATTTTCATCTCCCCACCACACACACACACATTTTCCATCCAAAGCTGTCAGTTCCTATTTAGAAAGGTTAATTCAGATCCGGAGTCTCAAAGCCTCTGATACAGGAGCAACTTTTGCTGGCCTTAATAGTTTTCTTTGAATTTGCTGCCAGTTCTGATTCTACATGTAAATATTTGACTGAGTTGGTTTAAAAAAAATTTTTTTTTTACAAGAGTCAGGAAGCAAGGCTACCATAGTATAATTTATGATATGAGAAAACTTTCATTTCTGCATACTTCCTTTTGCAAATTTCTTGGTGGTTGTCAAATTTGCAGATGTCTTCCTTACTGCTCTTCATTAAACTTTCAGACTCCTTTGGAATTGCTGAGTTGACCAGGAGATAATGCAGCACATTTGCAGGAGCCCACGCTGTTTTAATTAACTTGCCTTAATGTCACTGAGGAGGTGGGGTCGAGGGGGCTCTTTGCCATGACCCTTAACTCTTGAAAAGTGAACATCTTATGGGAGCCAGCTTTGAGCAATTCACTCTGGACTGCCGACACGTGTTTTTTTTTTTTAACCTTTCCAAAAAGCACAGCCTGCCTTGGAATGTAGTGGAAATAACCCACCACACAAGAAATAGTCTGTGAGCTGAAGAACTTGCTGCAGATGTTGGCTTTTCGCCACAACCTCCTGCAGGGAAGGAAGAAACCTTGTCTCTTTCCACCACCTCACCTCCTCTTTCCGGCCGGAGGTCACCCACCAAATTTAGACAGGAGGAAGGACCTGAGAGGAGAGCCAGGCCCTGGGCTTACTGGTCTGTGCCTGCGAGCCACATAAGTAATTTTTAATTTTC
>NW_012150006.1:9771-10127 GCF_000956105.1 Propithecus coquereli | reverse complement strand
CTGAGTTCAAATCCTGGCTCTACCACCACTGAGCTGTGTGACCTTGGACAAGTTACTTAACCTCCCTGTGCTTGTTCCCTTATCTGTCAAATGAGAACAATAACAGCACACACCTTGGGGTCAGGTACATGTGAGCAATGACAGCAGGGATTGAGTCTTATGCTACTCTGTGTCCCCACCTCTTCCCTGGACCTTACTCCTCAAAGTGGGGCCCAGCAGTACTTGGGAGCTTGTCAGGAAAACAAACATCAGACCCAGAGCTATTAAATTAGAGCCAGGATCTTAAGATTTTATGTGCACATTAAAGTGCGAGAAGCCCTCAATAAATATTGTCAAATGAATGAAATTAGGCATTT
>NW_012150006.1:6017-7761 GCF_000956105.1 Propithecus coquereli | reverse complement strand
GACGATGGACCCCAGCACACAGCTTACTGTGACCCTTCAGTGAGCTAAGAGATGCTAAGTGCCCTACCGAGGGCACAGACAAGGGGCTCAATGAATGTTTGCCCCGTTCCCCGCTCCAGATGTTGCCTCTCTGTGTGCAGGAAGAATTGGCCCTGGGTGGAGTTTGCCCAAGAGCCCGCTGCCATAGCTTGGCTTGACCTTAGGAAACCTTCCCAGAAGGAATCTCTCTAGGACGAGATGTTCCCAGGGTACAACTGGTCTGTAGCATCATCCGTGGACAACACAGCCTCTGTCTGGGAAGTGGGAGGTTGTTGGGAAATTCTGCTGCAATGGGGGAGGGGGTGGGTTGTAATGATGGGTGTCCCAGGGGAGCCCAGAGAAGTGGGAAGGATTGCCCAACAGTGTGTGTCTCCAGCCCTGCCTGGGAAGAGGGGTCTGACCAGAGAGTGGAGGCCTCCCCTTCTGGGAGGCAGGTGTGTCCTCTTGGAGAGCAGAGCAGTGACTCACCAGACTGCCACAGCTTGTTATAAATATCCCCTGAGACACCTAACTCCCTCAGCCCTGATTCTATATTAGCACAAGCTGCACTCCAGAATTCCATAATTAATTAGGTTTCCTAGGTACCTCAAGACTGAAAGAGGGTGTCCCAACTTGTAGACATAAATATTACAAACTGCATGGCAGTTCCTCCCTGCAAATGTGAATCAAAAAGTCAGCATGTGCACACTCCGCGCGCTCTCTCTCCCTCTCTCCTATTTACTTACTTACAAATCAGCACCGGCTGAATTTTGCAAGGTGAGGGCCAGCCAAATGTCTCCTACTTGAGTAATTCTAAAATGTCAGAAATGGAACCAGTAATCCAAACCAACCTCGCTCCCATTTACTTAACCCTTTTGGGGAAACTGAGGCCCCAAGAGGGGATGGACATCCAGATCTCAGAATGAGACCAGGAGTGGCTGGATGGGACTCAGGGCTCCTGCCTTCCCCTTGCTTCAAGCCTCAGAACCCCAGTTTTCCATCTGTGAGCAGGGTGACAGTGCCTGCCCTGCAGGAAGACTGTCTGGAGCTGCAAGTGAATGGAGGTGGGTGAAGGTGGGTGAAGGTGGGTGAAGGTGGGTGAAGGTGCTGGTGCACTGGGAGCCCAGCCCACGGAGGGGCTAAAGACATCTGATGTCCCCACATCTCACCCCTGTTCCTTTTTTTCTGTTCCCTGACTGAGACCTTTCTCTGTGTCCTTCCATTACGCCTGGCAGTGGGTGTGCACAGAAGTCTGGATAAGGTGACGAGAAACTGGATTTCGTCAGAAGCCACTCGAGATTTCGATAATAACAATAGATACCATGTATTGAGCACCTACTATGCGCTACTCATTGTCCCTCATATGTTATCTCATTTAATCTTTTAAACCTTCCTTGTCCAATATGGTAGCCACTCGCCATATGTGACTATCGAGCACTTGAAAAGTGGCTACCGCAACTGAGGAACTAAACTGTTTATTTAATTTTATTTTAAATTTAAAATCTGATAATTGAGTTACTAGAAATTTTTTAAGTATGTTTGGAACAACTTGAGTATGTGAATCTACCGTTTCGACTGCGAACTCTGTGGAAGCGTAACTGCAGCTCGTCTGTCCAGTAAAACTTAGCGTTCAAATTGAGATGTGCTGTACGCGTAAAATCCATACCAGTTTCAAAGACTTAGCATAAAAAAGAGAATATAAGATATCTCATTCATAATATTTTTT
>NW_012150006.1:5159-5527 GCF_000956105.1 Propithecus coquereli | reverse complement strand
GAGGCTGAGGCAGGAGGATCACTTGAGCCCAGGAGTTTGAGGCTGCTGTGAACTAAGCTGACACCATGGCACTCACTCTAGCCCAGGCAACGGAGTGAGACGCTGTCTCAAAAAAAAAAGAAAAGAAAAAAAACCCTGCCTCCTGACCTGCTGCCTCAAGGCTTGGCCACAACAGGGCTGGGCAACCCCATTCCTGTGTAGTCCTTTCCAGCGTGTCCTGAGACTGCCCCCAGGACCCAGCCCCGGGCCTCCCTGAGGGCGAGAGCACTGCCTTCGGAGTCCTGAGCACCTGCCTCTCCTCCCAGCCTGCCCCGTCAGCCTGCAAGGCCTCTGTGGGCCTCAGGTCCCCAGCCAGCAAGGGCAGGCCA
>NW_012150006.1:1674-2056 GCF_000956105.1 Propithecus coquereli | reverse complement strand
CCACCCAGCAGCCCACGTCCATGGAAAAACTGTCTTCCATGGAAATTAGGAGATGGGGGCGGGGGGAGGGAACAGCAGGAGGTGGGTACCTGCGACCTATGAATCTTCATCTGCATTGACAGCTGCTCCCCGTCACGCGCATCACCACTGAAACCCCCGCCCTCATCCATGTAAAAATTCTCTTCCGTGAAACCAGTCTCTGCTGCCCAAAAGGTTGGGGACCGCTGATACACAGGGTGCTCTCCGTGGCACTTTTCTAAAAGATTAAAAATTCCGAATTCTAGGCTGGGCGCGGTGGCTCACGCCTGTGATCCTAGCTCTCTGGGAGGCCGAGGCGGGCGGATTGTTTGAGCTCAGGAGTTCGAGACCAGCCTGAGCAAGA
>NW_012150006.1:0-1624 GCF_000956105.1 Propithecus coquereli | reverse complement strand
TATTTTTAATTTCAGAGTATTACAGGGCATAATATTTTTATATTGATTAATGCTGACATGACAATATTTTGGATGTGTTGGGTTAAATAAAACATTTACTAAAATTAATTTTATCTGTTTCTTTTTACTTTGTTTAAGCTAATAGAAAAACTTAAATCCCATATGTGTTGGGAAATCTGATAAAATCTGAAAAAAGTCTGCAGTTTAGTTAATAGTATCGTGCCAATGTTAATTTCTTAGTTTTGGCAAATGTACCTTGGTTATGCAAGATGTTAACCTTAGGAGAAGTGGGTGAAGGGTTTACTGGAATTTGCCACACTATCTTTGCAACTTTTCTATAAATCTAAAATTATTCCAACACGAAAAGCATCAAATACCCCCAAATTATGTATGTAATCACATTATATTTCTATTGGAGAAACTTATACCTCGATTATATTTCTATTATGGAACTTAAAATCGTCCTGTAAGAGATAGTTCCCTCATCTTATTGCTGAGGAAACTTCACCCGCTTCTGCAGTCGTCTCTGGGCTTCTACCTTTACGGCTGGCACCCAGCAGATCTTTCTGGGACTTTTCCTGCTGTGTCCTCTTCAGAGGGTGCTGCTGTGGACCCGCTTGCTGCGTGGGCAGGGGCTGGTGGGCGGGAGGCGGCAGGAGACGGAGAGCAGAGGCAGGAGACTCTGGCGGGTTCCCGCGATGACAGGGTACCATCCACGTGAGCCCGACTCGAGGTCCAAGGCTGGAGAATAAGGGGAAGGGCCAGGGCTGGCCTGATAAGTTCTTATGTTTTACCGACTGGTTGGTTTCTTTGATGTCTGCCTGACTTTAGAAAGGATCTCAGGAGCATCTGCTGCTGTCTCAGGAGAAGAACTGGCAGGGCTGCCGAAGCCTCAGAATCACAGGCACCCCGGGGAAAGTAATGGCACCGCAGAGGGAGAGCCCGGGACTGGGCATGTCCTGGACGGAGGAAAAGGCAGCAGGCGGCAGATAAACCCTGTTTTTGACGTGCTTCATGTAACCTCCCTGCCCCAACTTTAAACTTGGATATTCTGCTTCCTGATGTAGAAAACCTAACCCCTGGCCAGGCACGGTGGCTCACGCCTGTAATCCTAGCACTCTGGGAGGCCGAGACAGGAGGATCACTTGAGTTCAGGAGTTTGAGACCAGCCTGAGCAAGAGCGAGACCCCGTCTCTACTAAAACTAGAAAAATTAGCTGGGCGTGGTGGTGAGCCCCTGTAGTCCCAGCTACTCGGGAGGCTGAGGCAGGAGGATCACTTGAGCCCAGGAGTTTGAGGCTGCTGTGAACTAAGCTGACACCATGGCACTCACTCTAGCCCAGGCAACAGAGTGAGACGCTGTCTCAAAAAAAAAAGAAAAGAAAAAAAACCCTGCCTCCTGACCTGCTGCCGCAAGGCTTGGCCACAACAGGGCTGGGCAACCCCATTCCTGTGTAGTCCTTTCCAGCGTGTCCTGAGACTGCCCCCAGGACCCAGCGCCGGGCCTCCCTGAGGGCGAGAGCACTGCCCTCGGAGTCCTGAGCACCTGCCTCTCCTCCCAGCCTGCCCCGTCAGCCTGCAAGGCCTCTGTGGGCCTCAGGTCCCCAGCCAGCAAGGGCAGGCCA
>NW_012150005.1:13149-13443 GCF_000956105.1 Propithecus coquereli | reverse complement strand
ATATTTTTCTAATGGAAGAACTGTTTTAAGATTTAGAAAGAAGACATGAGGTTAAGACAATCTTTCCATAGTTTTGCTATTATCACTGGTTACAAAGATCGTGCTGATGTATTCTAGTGTTTCTTTGTGGCCAAAGATGGTAGTAACATTATTCTTATAACAGAAGAGATCCAGTGGTGGTTACAGAATTAGCAGCTTTCCTAAATTTCAAGGTCTGTTCATTCTGTAAGTCATATGAAAAACCCAGAGTATAATTTGGTTTTATAACCATTCCATTGATTTTAAAACAACTAT
>NW_012150005.1:9730-10094 GCF_000956105.1 Propithecus coquereli | reverse complement strand
ATTTCTAGTGCCAATATTTCTGTAAGGTAGTTTTATACACACACACACACACACACACACACACAGACACGTTTGGTTTCTTCAATGGATCAGTGAACAGAGGGAACATTGTATGTCATACAACAAGGTATGGTCCTCAGGGTACAAAGTACAAAGTGTAAAGAACATAGCACAGGGCAGTGATAGGCATTAAAAAACATCTGAAGAAATACCTGAAATTTAACAATAAGATATTGCTTTCAAACCAGTAATACACGTGGGAATTAATGAGGACTTAATTGCACTAATTTTTTGATACCAAACTTTAACCTGAGCCATTTCCCCCATTAAAAGGGCCATTTTAACATGTCAAGAAATTCCAAAC
>NW_012150005.1:5050-5950 GCF_000956105.1 Propithecus coquereli | reverse complement strand
CATTTTTGGCTCAATTTCATATTATGCTCTCCATTAAAATTCCACTTTTTACATCCAATTTATAACATAAAGGAGTCATTCCTAGTCATAACATTTGAAACTTTAAAATTTTGAGAATCATTTTTTAAGTAAGGATATTGCAACTTCTAAAATTTTTATCTTTCCTTGGTGTCTGGTTGTCTTTAAGTCTCTGCTGGTTATCACTCTTGAAATAAACATTTCGGGGTTTTTCCTGAGGGATAGAAAGATTATTGCAGTTGTTTTACCTTTAAGAAGGATGCATTCCCTCTTTTTTAACGACTTTCACCTTATTAAGTTAGGCTCACTCAAGATAATTTCCATTTTAATTAAATCAAAAATCTACTGATTTAGAACCTAAATTATATCTGCCAAATTACTTCACCTTTGCCATATTCTGTTGGCTAGAAGTAAGTCACAGTTCCCACCCACAATCAAGAGGAGGCTAATATGAAGAGTATGACCAGTACCAGGCAGAGATTATAGTAGTGTACTATGCAGTCTGTCTGCCGTACACAACATATCTAAAAAAATACTTCAGTGTCAAAAATTAAAGGATATATTTCTAAATATTCCATTGATCAAAAAAGAAATCATAAGGAAAACTGAAGAATCATTTTGAGCTAAATACTAACAAAGACACAATAGATCAAAATTTGTAGGACACCCTTAAAACTATGCTACATATGAAAAGAGAGTTTTACTGACATTTTGGGGAAAAAAAGAAAGATCTAAAATCAATCTTTGAAGTCATCTTAGGAAGCTAAAAAGATGATAAAAAAAAAAAATAGAAAGAGAAGGAAGGGGGAATTAACCCAAAATAAACAAATGCAAAGATTCACAAGTTTGAATGTTTGAAAATACTCTTAAGATTTTAAGGAG
>NW_012150005.1:3888-4245 GCF_000956105.1 Propithecus coquereli | reverse complement strand
CACTGACATTGTTGTCAAGGTTAAGTTACATAGAGAGAAATATAAAAACCTAATAAAGTTTCTCCAGTTGGCAGGTGATGGATGTCTCTTCCCTTTGTTATTCTCGTGAAAGTGTGAACAAAACATTTCCTAGCATGGTTGCTGTGAGGCTAGAAGGGTCAAACAAGTCTTCACTAAATTTAGTGAATTTATTAACAATTAAGGAGGGGGTGCAGATTTGGAGTATACCATACATCTGAATATCTGACTTGGAAGGAATATGTATTTCATGAAATCAAAGATTCCCAATTTTCTGCATAGGATCTCAACAAGAAAAAGTGATAGCTTCTTGGGTATTCCCATATTTGCATTCTTAAA
>NW_012150005.1:0-308 GCF_000956105.1 Propithecus coquereli | reverse complement strand
ATCTGTATAGTCACTAAATTTCAGCAGCTTAACATCCATACATGTACGGACATACAAAGTCATTTCTTGCTAATGAAACATTACTGTGAAAATGATCATGTTTTGGATAACACACATCCATGCATTCATTCAAGGGTAAAGCTTGCCACTTTAACTTCAATGTTTGGATTTCAAGATCTGCCTGGGAGTTCACCCTGAAGTTGGAAAGAAGGGAAAAGACTCTGGAAAGTAGAGTCAATATCCAAAAGAATAATATTCTACAAGAAGAGATAGGAAACTGACAGAGGTTTATAATTATGTGAGATGAT
>NW_012150004.1:9816-10323 GCF_000956105.1 Propithecus coquereli | reverse complement strand
CTTTTTATTTCCCGTACTTGACTAATATTTTGACTAAATATAAATTCTATTCCTTCATATTTTTGAAGATGTTGCTTCATTGTTTTCACCCAGTAAGGATTTTAATGATTCTGGTATTGGTCTGATTCCTGTTGACTTGTAGGCAAACTGTTTACTTATAGAAGACTTTAAGATAGTAATTTATCTTATTTTCTGAAATTTTACCTGGGATTTGCCTTTCTGTGCTCTTCCTATTTTGTCTGCTGGTTATTTCAATTCAAAGTCTTACATTTTCCTTCAGCTCAAGAAGTTTTTCTCATACTAACATGTAATATCCTCTGCTGTTTTCAGATTTTTCTCTTTAGAATTCTGTTATATATAGATGATATCTCTTGGATTATTCTTTTATGCCATTTTCCTACTTTAAAATACTCACGCCCACACACATAAACTACTGTCTTTGGGTTTTTTTTTTGGTGGGGAAGGGGGTGCATTTTAAGGAATTTGAGGAGATATTCCATTCTTTCT
>NW_012150004.1:7991-8581 GCF_000956105.1 Propithecus coquereli | reverse complement strand
CTGGAGGGGAACAGGGTGACGCGAACACTTGTTTTCAGCTAAGAAATCCTTTCCACCTCCCAAAATGGTCCTGAGATTGCACAGCATTGTCTGTTCCTACTCATTATATTTCACTTAGAATGTGCTACAATACACTGGGCATTTTTATAGATATTCATAAGAGACATGTTGTGCAATTTTCTTTCTCATTGCTTTTGACATTCTATTCATCTATTCCTAGTGTGGGCCAAAAATGAGATGAATGGCCTGTTCTCCACTTTGGTGAATTCCTATGGTATTCAAAGGAGAATAAAGTAGCTAGCAATTGGAATAGAGTGTATTAGATTCTAAAATGTAAAATACCTTTTACTTTCCTTCTACATTTCTTGGTTTTATCTTTATGAAACACACCCTGGTGACATTCTTATCTGACTGAAATGCCTGATATATACATAGGAAGCTTGATTTAATAGTGCCCTGTAAGTGCACCGTTCTTACACTTTTCTAAGTAATTGGCTTTAGTTTCTTAGAGCTTTACATGCATTGTTATTCTTTAAGACTGGGAGCATTAGAAATACTAGGTATTCTCTTTTACTTGATATCCAATTATA
>NW_012150004.1:5040-6101 GCF_000956105.1 Propithecus coquereli | reverse complement strand
AAAAATTGCACATCTCCTGTAAATCAATTTGAGCATGTGAATTTTGAAATGTATAAAAATGAATCACTATTTTCAAGCTTCAAGTTAGTTGTAAGTATTTCTTTATATTATTATGTAACCTGTTACACAAAGAATGAAAATAATCCTTTATGTCCTACCATCTACTCCTATCTCTTAACACATAGTGTTCAATAAAGTTTTAGAGTAATTAGTTCCCTATGGCCATTTTCATGTAACATGTTAGCCTTCTGTGAGTCACTGAGAGTACTCAGAATAAGTAGAAATGAATCTTCAAAGCCATTAACTTAAACTGCAATCCACTGTGAGTCTCTTCTAAATATCCCTAACAAATTGTCATCTTGCCAATGCTTGAGAACCTCCCACACTAGGAACTCTTCACTTTATGAAGCAGATCATTAAATTAATGAACAACTCTAACATTGGGAAGATCCTCTTTAATTGAGCTGAAAACTGCCTCCTCTTCATTTCCATGTTCCTAGTTCTGCCTTATGAAGCAGTTCTTTCTTCCAAATACTAGCCCTTTTGTATTTAAAGCTATCATCTGCCTAGTTTGCCTCCTGAAATTCAGATTAGATATTCCATATGTCTTTCTCTTTTTTTGGTAATAATTTCTAGCCTAAATATAGTCTAGTTTGTCCATGCTTGACATGACGTACAAACTGCATGACCACATACTAGTAGCCAGAGGTTTACTGTGAACACCTTAAAAGCAGAGAATCTGTGCAAAGCACACAACCACCAGAGCTCTCAGTGACCCACAGAAAGGACAGTTTGGGTCAAGCACGTAACGAAAAGTGCTCAAAAAGAGCACATTTTTATATGAAAATTGAGATGAGTTCAGGAAATTACCAGTCAACTCTTCAAAATTGGGTGTTTTGTGATCAAGAGGATTAGTTTTTTTGATTAGTCTAATTCCTTCATTAGGGGATCAGTTTCCTATGATTTGGAAATCCTTTTTTCCCATGAATTCTACACTGACTAATTTTCACCCTATCATTCTACTTCCTTAAATTGAGATTTGACCACAAAAACACTCTTGT
>NW_012150004.1:1915-2465 GCF_000956105.1 Propithecus coquereli | reverse complement strand
AATTAGAAAATAAAATTAAAACACAAAGTACCAAAATTCATGAGACTCAAATAAAGCAAACTTTAAGGGAAATTTTATAGTTGTGAATATTTACATTAAAGAAAAACAATTCTTAAGTCAAAACCCTAACTTTTCACATTAATCAGTTAGAAAAAGATGAAAAAACTCTTTTAAGGTAATTGACTTGCATGTTACCTTAACATGCAACATAAAACATGCAGATACAATAAAATAATAAAGATTAGATCAGAAATTAGTGAATAGAGAATAGAAAAACAAAAGAGAAAATCAGTGAAACCAAAAATTGTTTTCTTTAAAGGTCAACTAAATTTACCAACCTTTGGATAGAATGAAGAGGCTACCAACACTTAATATACTCAAATAAAAAATCATTATAAGAAAATACATGGAACAACTGTACGCTAACAAATTAGATACACAAACTACCAAAGCTAACTCAAGAATAATTAGAAAATTTGATCAGAAAATATAAAATCTGAACAGAACTCTAACAAATTAACAGATTGAATTAGTAATTAAAAACAAAAAC
>NW_012150004.1:0-316 GCF_000956105.1 Propithecus coquereli | reverse complement strand
GTACAACATGGCAGAACCTTAAAAACATTATGCTAAGTGAAGAAACAGTTACAAAAGTCCACATGTTTCAGGATTAAATTTATATTAAATGTCTAGAATGGGCAAATCCATGAGCACAGAAAGTAGATTAGTGATTGCCAGTTGCCCAGGTCTTGGCGGGACTGGGGGAAAAGGGTAATGACTGCTAATTGGTAAGAGGATCTTAGGAAGCGAGAAAAAGATTCTAAAACTGATTACAGTGATGGCTGCACAATTCTTTAAACATAAAAACAATGAATTGTACACCTTAAATGGGTCAAATGAATATATGTAAATT
>NW_012150003.1:8666-9491 GCF_000956105.1 Propithecus coquereli | reverse complement strand
TTCTATTTTTAGTAGAGACGGGGTCTCCCTCTTGCTCAGACTGGTCTCGAACTCCTGACCTTAAGCAATCCTCCCACCTTGGCCTCCCAGAGTGCTAGGATTATAGGCAGGAGCCACCATGCCTGGCCTCTATTTTCTATGTATTTTAACAACAGGGAGACTCGACCATGCCATCTTCGTGTTCCATGTTGCCTGGCATCAGTTACCATTCAGTAAAAGACAGCCCTTATTATTATAATCTTGGATAATAACCATGGCTTGTACTTCATGACTTTAACCTATCATTTTCAACTTGGAATGTCCTTCTCTTATACATAGTACACAATAAGGTTTTGTCAATAAATACTTGAAGAGATGTAAGCATCCAAGCAATACAGTAGGAAAGTCCTATAGATATTGACATATGGCAAAAAGATCATCAAAGGAAGTACTAGGACAATGCTGAGAGCATCCAGTCTAGGTAGGAGCAGGAGGGCAGAGAGATCCATGAAGGATGTCCTACCATGAGAAAAATGACCTGAGACATTACCTGCTGTGTTTGAAAATATGAAGAGAAGATTTCTTAATTCTGTCAGAGAATTTGGGAATACTTAACAGAAATTTGGGTATTTTTATTAGGAGAATATTTATAGCTTAGCTAAAAGTAATATTCCATAGTCTTAATAATGAAAATATTGAATAATAATTTAATCACAATGAGTGATCTAACTATTTTGAAAAGATGAAGGAAAAGGAAATGTGTCTTCAGTGGAGATTAGAGATCTGAGAATCTTCCATAGTAGCAATAGTAAAATGGAAGAAAAAAATCAAGAAATAGCACTTAAC
>NW_012150003.1:2976-3277 GCF_000956105.1 Propithecus coquereli | reverse complement strand
CCAAAATTTCTTAGACATGACATTGGGAAAATTTTAAAAAGTGAAACTGTAAGCTATATGAGATAAAACATACACATTATTTACAAGTTACTACTGAAAAGACAAAAACAATTGAATAGGGAAAAACCTGAACAGACATTTCAGAAAAGAAGATATATATATACACACACACACACACATGCACACACGCAAATGGCCAATAAATAAACAAAAAAATACTTAACATTATCAATCATCAGGTAAATGCAAATTAAAACCACAACTAGCTACTACCTCACATCCACTAGAATGTAAAGATTAA
>NW_012150003.1:2290-2599 GCF_000956105.1 Propithecus coquereli | reverse complement strand
CCCATTTTACACAGATTATTTATGAAAATAGCAGGAAACGGCAACTTTTTCCAACTCATTTTATGAGGCCAGTAAATACTGATACCAAAACCTGATAAACACAATAGGTGCAAAAATCCTTGGCAAAATATAAGCAAATTCAATCTTACAATATACAGACAGGGTAATAATATATCACAGTCAAAGGAGTTGATCCCAAAAATGCAATGTTTGCTTAACACTTAAAAACCAATCAATGTAATTCACCACATTACTTAAATAAAAGAGAAAAATAATATAATCATCTCAATAGATGGAGAAAAGGATTTA
>NW_012150003.1:361-670 GCF_000956105.1 Propithecus coquereli | reverse complement strand
CCCATTTTACACAGATTATTTATGAAAATAGCAGGAAACGGCAACTTTTTCCAACTCATTTTATGAGGCCAGTAAATACTGATACCAAAACCTGACAAACACAATAGGTGCAAAAATCCTTGGCAAAATATAAGCAAATTCAATCTTACAATATACAGACAGGGTAATAATACATCACAGTCAAAGGAGTTGATCCCAAAAATGCAATGTTCGTTTAACACTTAAAAACCAATCAATGTAATTCACCACATTACTTAAATAAAAGAGAAAAATAATATAATCATCTCAATAGATGGAGAAAAGGATTTA
>NW_012150003.1:0-311 GCF_000956105.1 Propithecus coquereli | reverse complement strand
CACCCAAATGCCCACCTGCAGAAGCGTGGATAAATGAAGTGTGCTTTATTCACACTATACAGCAATGAAAATAAAAGAGAGATGACAGCACAGAATGGTATGGATGAATCTCACAGACATGACGTAGAGCAAAAGGAGGCACAAAAGAGCACATAGAGTACTCACGGTGTATGATTCGTAATTCTATTTATGTAAAGTACCAAAAAAAGCCAAAACTAATCTATGCTGTTAGAAGTTAGGACGGTGGTTATCCTGGGGGAGAAGTAGTGACAGAAAGCGGGGCTTCAGGGGTGTCGGAGTTTGATCTGGGT
>NW_012150002.1:23887-24254 GCF_000956105.1 Propithecus coquereli | reverse complement strand
AGTGGTAGGTTTGAATCCTGACCTGGTCACTTACTAGCTGTGTGACCTAGGACAATTTACTTAATTTCTTAGTGATATTTTTCTCAACTAAATAACATAATGAATAATATTCTAATAAGATTGCCAGGAAAATTAAATAGTCTATACAGCGTCTTGCAGAGTTCATGATACTTTACCAGTATTTAGTAAGTATTATGATTGTAACTAGTTCTGTGCATGTGGTTAGAATGGTGAATATGCAACGTTGGCATACTGGGAGTATTGGGCATAGAGTTAGCATGTCAGTCGGTAACAGTTAAAACTACAAGAGGAGATGGGAGTAACCTAAAGGAAGGCAGAGAGTAAAGCAAAGCAGTGAACCTAGAGG
>NW_012150002.1:18909-21267 GCF_000956105.1 Propithecus coquereli | reverse complement strand
GTGACCCTTGAAGGCACCTCATCCACAGCTGAGTACATCAACTTCTGCCCTTATTATCACTCATCCAATATCCTCTCTCTCAATGAAACTCAAATTCAGTTGGTCACTCAGCCAGAATCTGGGGGTGAGTGTGGAGTTACCCCTCTTTACTGCCCTCATGAGGATACAAAGATCCTCATACTTTGTCTTCCTCTTGGTGCCATCTTCTCCTTATGCTCAGTGCCATTTTCTTTTTTCAGCCCCCCAACATGCTCCTCCTGGATTACTGCAATAGGCTCCAGACCATTTCCTGCCTCCTGTTTCACCCCCTCCAGCCCAATCTGTCCTCTGAAGACAGTGTATTGTTTCTAGAACACACACAACACCATGTGTTCCTTGCCATTTACCCTCCTTGTGTAGTTTCTTTTCCAGGAATATCTTCCTTTCCCCGTCTTCACCTCCCAGAACTTCGCCTCCTGGCCAGCTTACATCTTCCCACCATATACTCTGTATACTTGTATAACTACACTGAATCCATTACATTGTAATTATTTGTTAATGACTTCTCACCTCTTTTAGGTAATGTGGTTCTTCAAATCAGGAGCTAGACGTATTCATTATTGTATACCAGCAACCAGTATAACAGCAAACATGCAATGACCACTCAGTAAGTGTTTAATGATTGAGATTCAATAAATATATTTTGTGTATTATTTTTAGTTCTCTGCTTGACTTCTGTGTAATCATGCTTTTTGCCAGAGAGAATTTCTTCTAGACTCTTCAACTGCTTTTTTCATATTCAATTCCTGAGAGATATTTTTGAAAAGTTGTCAAGAAGATGTCCACTGTAACTGTCCAAAATATGTATGTTTCAATCAGAAATGAATGTATATTTTATTTTTTTTTGGAGCTGTTTTCATTTTTCATGTGTGGTGCACCTGTAGATTCTTGGCAATAGGAGTTTTAGGAAGACACTCAAATCCAGAGTCAGCATTGTGTTTCAGTTTGTCATTTTTCTTGGTGAGTTTTGCCATACTTGTAGCCAAAAAGTTTGAACTGCTGTGCTGCAAATGCACAGAAAAGGCAAAAATATGAACACTTGCCAGCACCATGCAACTGCTCTCCTGTGAGCAGGGTTGAAAGCGGTAGTCAAGATGTATAGGGAAATTACACTAGATTTATTTACAGAAACCATTTATGTTGAACTAGCAGTTTCCTATTGTGTCAGCAATTTTCTATTGCATTTATTTGTTACTACAGTACTTGGCAAGAGTGCAATCCTATTAAACCTGTACAATACATTACACAAAATTGTAATCATTTTCTATTTTATGAAATAAAAGGAACTGTGAAATTTGTACAATTGTGGAGTCCTAATAGAATTTCAAGACAGAAATGTATAGTCTTGGGCTAGCTAGTTCCAAATGCACTTTTTAGTTCTTTTCTTATCTCACTTCTAATGTTTTCTCTTTAGGTGATATGAACAATAACTTACCTGAAAGACTTAACTTCATGAATCAAGGTGAAAAGAAAGAAATCCCTGAAATCAAGTTTTTTGTTCCTTCAGAACATTGGCTGAGCTTGTATTTTCCATAAACCAATAATCTGAAAGTTTATCGTTTTCAGGTGAGCTAGTGATTTTGTTCAGGGTCATATTTTACCAAGTGGTATTATTGAAAAAATGAGAATTAAAGTCTAAATTTACATCACTACATGCCACTCATTATTATGAGTTCTACCAGACAAATCTGCCTGTTCTTGTCATGTTCTAGAGCCAGCCCAGACCCAGGGCTGTTTTCTTTTGGCAGTTTATTTATTTATTTTTTATATCAGCATATTATGGGGTACAAGTGTTTAGGTTACATATATTGCCTTTGCCTCACCTGAGTCAGAGCTTCAAGTGTGTCCATCCCCTGGATGGTGTGCACCACACCCAATTAGGTGTGTATGTACCCATCCCCTCCTGCACCCTTCCATATACCACATTTTAGTAATCCACTCATGTATTGATGTGCATTGTTAAAATATCTATACTACCCAAAGTGATCTACAGATTGAGTGTAATCCTTATTAAAATATAAACATCATTTTTTCAAAGATCTAGAAAAAAATAATTCTATGCTTCATATGGAATCAGAGAAGACCCCGTAAAGCAAAAGCAATCTTAAGCAAAAAGAACAAATTGGGTGGCATCAATTTACCAGACTTCAAGCTATAACAACTAAAACAGCATGGTACTGGCACAAGAACAGAGACATAGACCAATGGAATAGAACTGAGAACCCAGATATAAAACCATCCTCATAGAGCTATCTAATCTTTGACAAAGAAGACAAATACATACACTGGGGAAAAGAATCCTTATTCAATAAATGGTGC